>NC_056603.1:39740450-40100450 GCF_018340385.1 Cyprinus carpio
GTAAATGATATGCGTGCGGCCCACGAGACTTGCATCTTGGACCATAGTGCGGCCCGTGAAAAAAAAGGTTGAGAACCACTGTTTTAGATGTTTTGCCATATCTGTCACGGTTCTAAGCATGATCTGTTTCTGTTGTTCTGATTGAAGGAAACTCTGTGTTGGGGAGGATTCAATGTCTGTTGAGGCTCATGTGAATGTGTTTTACAAAGTGAGTATCAGAAAACACATCCCAGACACCTGGACTGTCAAAAGACCACACGGCAGGAACATTCTCCTGAGACATTTGAAAAGCACGGAATGAATGTCTGTGGAGGATGTAATCAAAAAACACCCATACTTAAGAACACCTGCTGGAGTGAGTATAGTAAATAAATCATCAACTGTGAAATATCTTGTTTCAAATCCTTTTAATGTAATATTTTATTCTTCTGTACCCTTTTAGCCCATCTGTTAAAAAACCTAAAGCAATAGTTTTAGAAAACAATGTAAGATTTATCAGTGTATAAAAGAAAAATGAAATGCATCGTATATTGGGACCCTTATACATTAGCTTCTGATTGTTTTTGCAGTTCTGCACTGTATACTCTGTCTGAGCCAAAGAAGATGAGAACGAGAATCTGATGAATTTGAAAAAAACGAGAGAATTTTTTTCTTTTTAATTATTATTTATTTATTTTATTATTTTATGTAGGTGGACCCTGCTACACCTTTCCTACCATACAGCTGATGGATACTGACTGTAAAATGGCAATCATAGGAGGAGGTTTCACTGTGGTGACAGAAGAGTGGAATAGACGTGTGCCAGAGCACCAGCCTTGATGAAGCCTTCATAACAGCCTTCTGTATGTATTTTGCTTTTCAACATTGCATATCCAACATACCTGAGAAAGACACTGACTTTCCTTCAGAGAGACATTGTCAACACTAGAAGAGATGAGACAAGCACTGCCAGTAACATTACTCTGAATGATTCGTTTTTTGTATTCGATCCTCATGCCTCAAAACTGTACCATTGCTCAAAGTGCACTCGAAGGACATTTACTCTTTTGAAGTAAATCCAACATGTTGGAGTTGTACATGTACATGAACCAAATATTAGTATAACCTAGGGTATAGATGAGTGCCAGTCAACTTTTCTTGTGATTCCATTCTTTTAGAAAACATGCACAGGAAGCATATGTACTTCATTTTTGGTCCTTTTGGTAACAAAATGTAACTCAGTGCAGAGTCAGCAATACAGTTGTATTATAATATAATGGAGAAGGGTATGGCTGCAGACTTGCACTCTCAGACACTTGTGCTTCCGCTTAGTGACAACACTTAAAGTCTTTTTTTTATTTTATATTTAATTCAACTTATTGGATACTACTTGTTTGAATCTCTCAACATTTGGTTTTTTTCTTGTGTAGGTATCGTGGACTGGAAGTCTGTCAGTCCAGATGTGAGGAGGACACACAGAGGGGAGTTGAGCTCAGCAAGGGTGGATGGCGGTAGATACTGGGGTCTGGAAAGAAGGGGGGCTTCACAGCTTTCTATTCAGACAGAGTTTGCGGATTCTGTTCTATGGACCGCTACTCAGAATGAATAATGAGTGGTTATCATATAGCTATCTATATATCTATCTTTTACTGAATTGGAGACTGAAACTGAAAGCGGAAAAAAGGTTTTAGCTGGATAAAGCTGTATGTTTGCTTAAGGGTTAAAATTCAGGAAACATAGGTTACTAACATTTGACTAATTTTAAATTTGATTATGTTTAAGTGTTTTTTTTTTCAACTATATATTTTTTTTCTATATTATAGGCAAAAACCTAGTTTTTAGCGGTAGCACTTTAGAATGAGGTTTCGTTTGTTGACACTGATGTATTAACTAACATTAAAGCTGAGCAATACAGTTGATACAGTATTTGTTCAAACGTTGTAAGTTACAAATACAGCTGTTGCGTTGTTTGTTCTTTGTTGAGTCACTCACAGTGCATGAACTAATGTTAACAAATACAACTTTTGACTTTAATTTAAGAAACAGCTAGTCGCGATGCTCTACGAGCGTGGTTGTATCCTCGAAAAATAATTGTAATTTTTTTTTTTGATTATGATAAATCAAGACCTAAACTTGCAGGGCTGGTGATGACAGTAACCCGCGCCAATGCAGAAATAGTAATTTAAAAATAATATTCTTAACTATCATTAACACCGTTTTTACCTGCTAAGAAATTTAATTTGGTTTTATAAGTTTATATTGAATTCTATTGCTTCATTTTTAATCTGGTAGGCGATTAAGAAGTGTGGCTCAGCCAGGTTGTTTTTTTTTCGTTTGTTTTTTTTTTTAACAGCCAACTTTAGCGGTACCTTTGGCACAGCCCCCTACCTTTCGTTTCACCAATGAGAAACCTTTTTGCACGCACCCCCCACCTTTCGCCACGCCCCCCACCTTTTGGACCCGCCCTTTGCTTCAGGCTACAGGTTACCCCTACTTGGGCGAAACAGGAAATCATGAATATTCATGCATGCTCCGCCCTAGCACACCTTATATCTCAGACACCGAATGAATTGCAGCTTCAGAAAAATGCTTCACGGTCCGCGGCGGCTGCAACTTCAACGGAGGAATCGCGGCGGAAGATGGCAGACGGAGATGGCGTGGATGGGAGAAACCTCAGCAAAAAGTACATGCATTTAGAAACATTACAGCGCTTAAACTGATTCTGTACGAACTGACACTCAAGATAAGTTTGCCTATGTGTATTATGTGGCTTATCGCGATCCGTAGTGATAAATGAGATTTATAGAGTGTTTTTACTTTTCTCGTGCAGTATTTTGATGTATGAAATGCAAAAAAAGGAGTTCAGCGGTTGCGCTTAAGTGTCCAAAGAACAATTATTGCACAGATTCCGAGGCGGTCTACAGAAGCTAATGGCGGTTGTTTATGAGAACGTTCAAAAAATAAGATTGAGCGATTATTGTACGTCGTGACTGCGTAGGCTTATCTTATTGTGACTTTTCTGCTATTAAAGTAACTTATTTTTTCGGTATTTACTCGGTTCACTCTAAATACTTTCACTATCGGTTCTCGGGTCATTACAAAGCTGACGCAAGATGAATGCAGAATACCTTGCGAGCATAAGAGTTAACTACTATTTCAGTTTCTGCAGTTTCTTTATAGGCATATCACACAAGCAAATAACAGTATGCTCAAAGTATAAAGGGGCACATGGAGCACAGCTTTTAATAAGGGCTGTGCTCCTTGCATATACGTGTATCGAAATTATGCTTCTGTATTGATAGCAGCAATTATGCTGTGAAGCAGGTTTGAAAAATAAAACATGAACAGAATATACATTTTAAGTTTTAAAAGGTAAAAGTAGTTTTTTTTTATTTGCAACTTTCAAATACTCTGAAATTAGACAATGAATTATAGGCCATTATGATCTTTTATTATATATCATTCTATTCTATCCTGTTCTGAATTATAATTTTTTGAATGTATAATGATAATAAAAACAGGATTAATGAGTAAATTCGTCTAAAGTATAATTACGGTTGTGACGTTGAGGACAAATTTCCAACTGGTACTCGAAATGTGACAAACAGGTCCCCTGGTTAAAACAGGTGATCACCGTTGTGGGGCGCTAATTCCCTACTTTTTTTCTTTGCTTTAAATAGATTGGGCCATGCGAATTTAACTTTTACTTTCAAATAATGGCAGGTGTGGCATAAAAGCAATTGTTGGTTTTTACTTCGTTTGAATTCTTCTCTCTTTCAGCGCCCCCTTAACTTCACTTTTTTAAACAGCTTAAATGCGCCAGGAGCATTTTTCTTTCACTTTCGAATTAGCAACAGTCAATTGCTTGAATGCAACAACAAAATAAACGTCAAAAACTTTCAGCCTATTCATAAAACATAAGTAAAGTAAACAGAGGCTCTAATATATAACCAAATAATAAGAAAGTAGAACGTTTATTAGCAAAACGAGTAAGAAAGCTTGGAGGCACGGCATACCAACCTGATGTCAAATAAAATAAAGAAATGAAGACAAAGTTGTTTAAATAAAGGACGACCCAGCCAACAATGTGGAACCAATTAAAAAATTAAACGAATGTTTAAAAAAAACTTCAAATTCACCTTCGATAAAATGGCCAAAAGGGGGGGGGTCAACAGGCTTGCAAATCCAAAATAGGCCAAACAGGCGCTTGTTTTGTTGCGGCCGAACACGAGCGGCACATCCCCTCTCTCCGCCAATTCATAGAACTGGCCGCGTGAGTTTGGCTGGCAACAGGGAGTCAAGTTCCCAGTGGACTCCCAGGTTAAAATGCCCCAATTTTTACAGCAGAAAAAACAATGTTTACAGCCTTGTTCAAAAAAACAAAAAATTAGTTTTGGGCATAATATTAGCTATGTTTGCCCATTCATGACACCTGTGAGGGGGTGACTGTTTTTATAAGTATTCCTTTTCCATTCTGTTAAGCCTTAAAGTTTTGCAATAAGTAAAGGGCGTTGCCACTTGAGTTGACAGGTGGGCATGCGCTGCCTCGTATAGATGCTGTCGAGCTCGGTTGGTTGGTGGGCGATCAAGCAACCAGCTCCCTGCCTTTTTGTTTTCCACCAGTTTCGAATATCTAGGGAGAGTCGCCGCGATGACGCGCTGCCAAGATGGCGATTGGCCCCCGCTCTGCCACCCTTTTTTTTTTTTTTTCTTTTATTATGGAATTGCTAAGAGCATACAAAGTCCAAAATGCCGACGGGATAAATACTATTGTGAGCACTAGCTACCGATTATATAGTCAGGAGCAATCTATGCAAATTGACAGAGTGCAGACAGTTTTATAAGGTGCTTTGGACTGCTGGATTAACCGCCTTCTGAGACGTGTCCAAGTAAGGATTTAAGTTCCTTATCGACATATAATAAAAGTCGGCTTAAGCATCCTGAATTTACAGTTTATGTATAAAAAATTCGCTAGCACAATTAAATATGGTTTAGCACAAAAATATTTGTCCTTAATTGACATCTTTATCAAAGTTTTGCTGACTCAAATAATAAACAAAATCTTATATAACAAAGAACAAAAATCTGTTATTGAAAATGTGGTGAACAAAGATACAAAATTCTTCCAGAACAATACTTGTACTATGTGCATTCCCAGACGAGATGAGAAATGGCTTCGTGTTCATCACGCACAAAAAAGACACATAAAGTGTCAATAATCCGGAAACATCTTTTTAAGTACAGCTTACAGGATCGAAAAAGATGAAGTAATTTGTAAGACACATCCTTAACCTTAGGGGTGTATTAAACTAATTTAGATGGGACAAAGTCCAACACTTTCCTTCGCATGGAATATCAACAAACTGGCCAGGATCAAGTACGGACAACCAATGTATGGGAGAGAAACAATCTCATTTTGAAATCACCCTCGTCCTCCGGTACCTATTTTCCTGTTTCCGACATAAAGAGTTAGAATAAAAACAATATTTCCAATTCGTTGTATCAAAAAGGATGAGCAACTGACGATAAGGAAATCGAGGATCTAGCTGAATCTCTGAGAAGAGTTTATTGCTCCATAAGGATGGCATCCATTACCATAGCAAACTTATGTGGAGTGACAGGTATAGTGTACTTGTTCAAAAACTCTGAATATGAATACAGCTATCCATCAGTATTGATTAACTGAAGAAACCAGAATAAAATTATTTTTAACCCAGTTGGGAAAAACAACGACTTATTTTATAGATAGATATTCACAATTATTCCAACTAAAGGTTTACTCGGTGAGGACTAAACATTGTGTTTATAAATTAGGTTGCCCAGGCCCAAAAGCGCTTGTTTATGAAAAAATTAGACAATTGATACGGGGCCAATTTGGTGCTGTTGTAGTTTTACATAGCATAGGAAAGGGAGGACCACCCACCTTAGAGATAAAAACAAGATAGGAAGAGTATTCCAGAATGAATCAGGATTAATTCAAGTACTCTCTGCTTTAACCAATTTATATCTTGAAATGTACTTAGTTTAAGACAGCAAAATCTAAAAAGAGTCTAGACCACCACATTCATAAGATTAATAATCACAGACTTTTTAATATAATGCCTCTTATGCTTCCACAAGAAAATCAAATTTAAGCATTCTATCAATATCTGCACATGCAGACTTTATCCACATATAAGGGAGAGAGCAGGGTAAGTCATTCTTGAGATACCCTCAGCTGTAGCAATAAGAGTTCGTCCCTCTCAGAGAAAATCTCTCTGTAACCATGACATTGAACTCCCTTTTAGCTTTCCAACAACTGGGTCAAAGTTCAGTCTGCATCTGACTTTTATCATCCTACATATGGATATACCCGATAGGTCACCGTGACTTAACTGAATACCGTTAAAGAGAGAGAGAAGGACAGGTTTTAATGGCTAACAACACTCACATTTATTAAGATTTAGGTTTAAAACCAGAAGGCTTTAGAGAAAACTTAATGTGTTGGATTGCAATCGGAATCTGTATAATTCGTCTTTAAGAACAGGGGTAGTGTCGTCAGCGAAGCTGACTAATAAGTATATGTTTGTTGGCAATAGTTAATACCTTGCAGATGAGTACTCAGAAGAAAGGAGGGAAAGAAGTTTGTGCAGCCACAAGAAATAAATAAGGGGATACAGGGCAGCCCTGACGAAAACTCCTCTTGACAACTGAAATCTAGGTGAGGTACCTGATTTAAGTTTGATGGAACAGTTGGGCATTATTATAAAGAGTTTCTTATAAACTTGCAGAATGGATCACCGAACCCAAGCTTTTGGAGAGCTAGAAAAATAAACTCGTGTTCAAGAGAGTCAAAAGCTTTGTAAAAATCTAAAAAAAAACAATAAGACTGTCATCATCAACTAATTCGCTATAGTCTAATAAGTCTAGAAAAAGTTGGATATTGTTTTGCTATATGTCTTTTTGGCATAAATCCTGATTGAGTCTCATCAATAAACTGAACTCAAAACACACTTAAGTCTTTTGGCCAAAGCCCAAGCTAATATTTTATAATCGTTATTTAGAACACAGATAGGTCGCCAATTATCTATCAACTGTGGTGTCTTTTTTAGGTTTAGGTATCAGAGTTAAAAGCCTTGAGTTAAGCTAGAAGGCAAAGTTTGCTGACTGAATACTCTCCAAAAACATCTTTTAGCAGGAATGGTGCTAATTCTTCAGCAAAAGTTTTTATAGAACTCGGCCGTTAGGCCATCGGTGCCAGGAGATTTGTTATTTTTTAAGGCCCTCAATCCCCTCAATTACTTCAGAGATAGTTATAGTTTTATCACAGGCAAGCTGCTCATCTTTTATATTGATTTAACCTCCTTAATGACCTGAAGAAAAAAAGGGAGGCTGAGTCCTTACAGTTATTAGATTTATATAGTTTTGAATAGAAGTTACTACAAAAAGAGGCAATATCCTTAGAATTATCTGTCAGAAATGCCATTGATTTGTAGAGTCAAAGAACTAATAGTAAAGATTCTTAGGGTTGTGTTTTTTCCATTCTAAAAAATAAGCAGAGCTCTGTTCACCTTGTTCTAGCCATTTCCTCCTTGAACGAACGTAAGAGCCTTCAACTTTGTATTTATAATATTGTCTAATTTAGATTGGAGCTTCTGTAAGTTCTGTTAGATCAGTTTTCCGATAAGCTTTCCTGAATTTTTGCTTTGAAGTGTTATGATCTGTTGATATGGACCTTCTCCTCTTCATCCCTTCTCTGTTTTGCCAAAATGCTGCTAAAATGTCTATACACATTCCTACTTCATATTTTAACAAATCCCAATTTAAGCTAAATTTTTTTCCGAAGAAGCTTTCACCCAGTTAATATCGAATCAGAAAGGAAATTCTTTTTTTCAATTCATCATGCTTAAGTAGAGATGAATTCATTTTCCAATAAGAGGCTCTAGAATTTATATTTGAGTGTCCTGTGGACAGAGGAGTAGAAAGGAAGAATAGTGTGGTGATCCGTTAAGGGAGAGGGAAGAATACTAACCGAAACATTATAATCTTTGAAGAGTATGGTACAAGCCAATAATCTAAACGAGAAATTCTTGAGCGACTCTTGTTACCCATGTATAAGATTTAGTATTTGGAAACTTCTCCTCCAAATATCAACTAAATCCAAACTTCTCCATGAACATTTCAATTTTAAATTAGGAGAAGTAGACTGCCTAGGAGGAAATCTATCAAGTATTATTATCAGGAGTGATATTAAAATCTCCACCAATACAAATTACAGGCAATCAGGAAATTTATTAAACCATAATAAAATTTTGTCTCCTATCTCATCAAGTAATAAGTCATTTTCTCTAGAGGTATTATACCCATAAATGTTTACCAATAAAACAAATATAATTATTAATACAAATTACCAAAATAAGAAAGTGTCCCATAGGATCTATATAACTGTGTAACACTGAACCTGCGAAATGGTTTTTCACTATCATAACACCAGCAGAATGTTCTGAACCATGAGCCATCCAAACCTCATTGCCCCATTGGTTTTTCCAAAAAGAAATGTCCTTGGAAACAGAGTGATGAACCTGGAAAAAACAAAAGTCAGTTTTAAAAAGACTTAGCATACAAAAAACAATGCTTTGCGCTTTACATTGTCACGCAACCCCCTGGCATTGAGGGAAACAATTGAAACAGACATTCAAAAGAACAGAACAAGAGATAATAGAACAAAAATACCAGTAGTAGAACCCTCGAGAAAAAAAAAAAAGTGCATCGATAGCTGACTAACAGTGCCGTGTAAAACCAATCTTCGGCATGAATTCAGTCAAACAGGTTTAGTGAGCTTTCTTAAAATGAAATATTACACCCACTAAAAAAGAACTGATTTCCCATGCTTAAGGTGGAAAAATTTCAGATCCATCAACAAAGGCACGACCTCCAATGAAGTGAGCTTTCTTTCCCTCCTTTCGAGCCTTATCTACAGCAGGCCAAAGCAGCTGTCTTCTTTCTCGATCAGTTGCGATGAGATCCTCAGTGAAGCGAAGATGATTGGCACGAAGAAACTCCGACGTCCTCGCTGCCTTCCACACACCGTCTCTCGTAACTCGCGAAGAAAACTGAATGATGATCGATCGTGGACGTGAACTATTCTGGAGCCTCCTTCCAATGCGGTGAACTGTATCGATTTTGTCTGCTAGACTGCTTCTTCCCTCAGGGAAAGTGGCTTCACAGATACGGATGGATTCCGCTCTTACATCCTCTCTTTCCTTCTCAGTAACACCGTGTAAACGTAGATTCCAATGTCGGGAATATCTTTCCAAGTCAATGAGACGTTGTTCACAGAATCCCATCTTCTTCTCTTCAGTGTTCAATCTTTTCTCAACGTGACTGACTTGGCCTTTGATGTCGTTTAGTTCAGCACATACGAAGTCCACAGTTTTTTTAAACCTTCAATTTTAAGAGCATTTTCACTCACCATTTTCTCTAAGACGTCAGAGCGAGTATTGATCAAGTTGGAAAGCGTCGAAACAACAGAAGAGATATCATCATCTGCTTTGCCCTTCTTGGAGGGAGGTTTTAGCTGGGCTATCAGAAAGTGGTGTTCTGGCCCCAGGCAGCGTTTCTTCCACAGACACATAGTTGTGAAAGTCCATCTTGTCAGATTGCCGCGAAACACGGGACATATCTTTCCTTTTGTCAGCGGTCGACTTCATATTTCAAACATCAGAGAAAGCAGAAATATAGATATGGGTTATTTTGCATAAAAGTAACTTTAAGGAGTGATATTTATGCCGTTTTTAAAATTTGTCAGCAGAGCTCGGCGAAAGTTAAGTTAGCAGGATGCCATCTTGGACTCCTCCCGCTCTGCACACTTTGGGGTT
Source organism: Cyprinus carpio (assembly GCF_018340385.1). Taxonomy (NCBI): domain Eukaryota; kingdom Metazoa; phylum Chordata; class Actinopteri; order Cypriniformes; family Cyprinidae; genus Cyprinus; species Cyprinus carpio. The sequence continues at coordinate 39,750,287 of NC_056603.1, forward strand.
CAAAAACGCTCTTCAGGAGTCTATGGGTGACGTCATGGACACTACGTCCATGTTTTTATACAGTCTATGCTTAACACCGGTATCACCGTCAGCACTGGCTATCACGCCAAGCCTAATTCGGAGGATGAGAAAATCAGTATAAGCCTATTTTACCAGTGTTGTGATAACGCTTCGATTACTTGACATAACCTCGGTTCCCTGAGATAAGGGAACGGGTGTTGTGTATGGGAAAACTATTTTTTACCTTTCTGCTGAAGCCTGATTTGTTCACGTTTGTGTAGCTGCACAAACCAATGGCACTTCAGCCCGCCAAAAGGGGCGGGGCCGACCACTATATAAGTATTTTATGAGTGTTTATGAGAAGTCCGAGTTATTTCCGTGACCCTGTTTGTTTATAAGAACTGTTCAAAAATAAGATTGAGCGATTATTGTACGTCGTGACTGCGTAGCCTTATTTATTGTGACTTTTCTGCTATTAGCCTATTAAAGGTATTTACTCGGTTCACTCTAAAAACTTTCACTATCGGTTCTCGGGTCATTACAAAGCTGACGCAAGATGAATGCAGAATACCTTGCAAGCATAAGAGTTAACTACTATTTCAGTTTCTGCAATTTCTTTATAGGCATATCACACAAGCAAATAATAGTATGCTTATCAGGGCCGTGCAGAGACCTTTGGATGGGAAGATGCTCAAAGTACAAAGGGGCACATGGAGCACAGCTTTTAATAGGGCTGTGTTCCTTGCATATCCGTGTATCGAAACTTATGCTTCTGTATTGATAGCAGCAAATGCTGTGACACAGTTTTGAAAAAGAAACATGGAACAGAAAATACCATTTTAAGTTTAAAAGTTAAAGTAGTTTTTTTCTCTTTACAACTTTTAAATACTCTGTAATTAGACACTGAATTATATTATTATTATCATAGCAATTCTATTCTAATCCTGTTCTGAATTTATTCATTTTTTGATTGATAATGATAATAAAAACAGGATTAATGAGTAAAATTTGTATATAGTATAATTAGGGTTGTGACATTGAGGAAATTTTCCAACTGGTTAATCGACATGTGACAACAGGTAATACCGGTATCACCGTGTGGGGCGTTCCCTCTTTTTTTCTTTGCTTTTAAATAGCTTGGCATGCGCATTTTACTTTAACTTTCAAATAGCGGCATTTTGGCATAAACCAATTGTTCGTTTTTTACTTTGTTTGAATTTTCCCTCTTTTTCTCGCTTTCCTTCGCTTTTAAACAGCCTAAATGCGCCGTGAGCATTTTACTTTCACTTTCAAATTAGCAGCAGTCAATTGCTTGACTGCAACAACAAAATACAACGTCAAACTCACTTTAGCCTATATATAAAACATATAACTTTTATTAACAAAACAAATAAAAATACACCATGCTATAGGGTAGGCTATGCCTAATATAAAATAACAAATAACTTACATAAAGTTTAAATAGGTATACAAAAATGGAAACAGGCAACAAGTTAAATAAAATAAATAAATGAGACAAAGTTTAGTTAATTAATTTAATTAAGTTTAAATAGGTATACAAAAATGGAAACAGGCAACAAGTTACTTCCAAAATCACCTTAGATAAATTCAACAGGCTTTTCAAAAATCCAAAATACAACAAGTTAAATAAAATAAATAAATGAGACAAAGTTTTGACAAACAGGCGTTTTTGTTTTTTGTTGCGGCTTAACACCGGTATCACCATCAGCACCGTCTATCACGCCTATTTTAATTGAGTTGTTGTGAACACTTCGGTTACTTAACGTAACCTCGGTTCCCTGAGATAAGAGAACGGAGCTTTATGTATGGGAAAACTCCTTTTTTCCTTTCTGCTGAAGCCTGATTTGTTCACGTTTGTGTAGCAGCACAAACCAATGGTGCTTCAGCCAGCCAAAAGGGGCGGGGCCGACCGCCATAGAAGTCGGTCCGTAGCGCCATTCATCAGATCATTCGACTGAAGCGACGATCATCGATTCATGCAGCTTATAGTGCGGCAAGTGACATAACGCTCGTTCCCTTATCTCAGGGAACCGAGGTTACATTAAATAACCGAAGCGTTCACTTTCAAACGTTCACTCTCGTTATGTATGGGAATAAATCCAATCATGCCACACTACGAGCAACAATTACATGCTGCTCCGCGAGCCCAGTGTTAGAGCATTAATAAGGGCCCTAAGGGACTAAGGCATTGTCTTGCCCCAAGATTAGCTGAGGGCATGAGAAATCACTACCCACATGGGAGGTTTAAAAAGATAGAATACATACCTGCAGGGCGGAGATGTCTAAGTTATAGAATCTGGCAAAAGCGGATGGCGACGACCAGCCGGTGGCCGCACAGATGTCACTGATAGATATCCCACTGGACCACACCCATGAGGAGGCCATTCCCCTTGTGGAGTGGGCTCTCACACCAATAGGGCATTCCAGTCCTTCTGATGCATAAAGCCAGAGCTATTGCATCAACAATCCAGCGAGACAGTCTTTGCTTGGTAACCCGCAGACCCTTCTGGTGGCCTCCAAAGCAAACAAACAGTTGTTCAGACTCCCTAAACAGTTTAGAACATTCCACATAGACTCTCAGAGCCCTAACAGGGCAGAGAGCGTTCGGTTCCTGCTCGCCATCTGCAGCGGGGAGTGCCAATAGGGATATTACTTGCGCTCTAAAGGGAGTAGAGAACACTTTAGGAACATAGCCGTGTCTCGGTTTCAAAATGACCTTGCAGTCATTGAGCCCAAACTCAAGACATGAGGTGCTGACCGACAGCGCTTGTAAGTCACCCACATGCTTTACCAACGCCAAAGCAAGGAATAGGGCCGTTTTAAGCGATAAGGGCCGCAAGTCAGCTGAACTGATCGGCTCAAAAACTAGGACCATGGATAAGTCCCAACACGGCACAGTCCGAGGTCGAGGGGGATTCAGTCTCCTCGCGCCCTTCAGAAATTTAACGACCAAGTCATTTCTGCCTATTGAATGGCCGGCCTGGAGAGAATGATTCGCTGCGATGGCCACCAAATATACTTTGAGTGTGGATGGGGTCCGCCCGTTATCCAGCAGAACTTGCAGAAAAGTCAGCACGCAAAACCGGGTCCACTTGCCATGCAGAGCACCAATTGAGAAATACTGACCATTTCTGACCATAGAGCCGTGATGTGGACGGTGCCCTTGCCTCAAGAATGGTGATACTTACTCTCGCTGGGAGCCTATCAGACTCCCGTCGAGGCACCAGACATGAAAGCTCCACAACTCTGGGTGGGGATGCCAAATCATGCCTTTCACCTGCGAGAGAAGGTCCCTCCTCAACGGGATGGGCCACGGGGCCATCGTTCCCTGCTGCATCAGCTCTGGAAGCTAAGTCTGGTTCTTCCAGAGTAGAGCTACTAGGAGGAGGGAGCATTTGGTTTCCTTGACTCGCCTGATGATCTGGGGAATCATGGCGATAGGAGGAAACGCATACAGTCGTGCGCCAGGGCATCTCTCCGTATCAAGAAAAATGTTGGGCAATGAGAGTTCCGAGGCGAAGAGGTTGACTTCTGCTTTCCCAAAGACCCCCCAAATTCGCTGTAACGTCTGAGGATGCAGTGCCCAATCGCCCGGGGCTACCTTGCCTCTGGACAGCATGTCTGCTCCCAGGTTCATCTTGCCCGGCACATGAACCGCCCTTAGTGAGAGGAGTTCTCTCTGTTCCCAGAGAAGGAGACGATGAACCAATCTGTACAAGGCGTGAGACCTGAGACCACCTTGGTGATTGATGTAAGACACTACTGTCATGCTGTCTGAACGGACCAGGACGTGGTGGTCTTTGATGGCTGGAAGGAAGGAATACAGGGCTAAGGAGACATTTCCATGGCAGTTGATATGTAGGCATCGCTGCTGAGCTGTCCAGGAGCCGAATGCTGGATTGCCCTCCAACAGCGCGCCCCACCCAGAGTTGGACACGTCTGTCGTGATCACTTTCCTTCTGGAGGCCACGCCCATTCTCACTCCTGTCTGAAACAGGTGAGTGGTCCTCCAGGGGGCCACAGCTTCGATACAGTGGCGGTCCACCCTGACCGAAAATCTCTTCAACCGCCAAAATTGGAGGGGCCGCATGTGGAGCAGGCCCAGTGGAGTTACAGAGGCGGCAGCGGCCATGAGCAGCCTCTGCAAAACCCTCAAGGGGCGTGTTGTCCCCTGTTTGAGGGAAGCCGTCAATCGCTGAATTGTCAGGGACCGATCCGGTGAGATCCATGCCCACATTAGTGCGGAGTCTAGACCCGTTCCCAGAAAGACAGTTTGTCATCTGGGCAACAACTGGCTCGTGCGTGGGTTGATGACCAACCCGAGGCGCTCTAAGTGACTGAGCAGCAGCTCTTTGTGAGCATTCAGTTCCCCTTCTGATCTGGCTAAAACCAGCCAATCATCGAGGTAGTTCAATATGAGGATTCCCATCTGCCTGAGAGGGGACAGAGCTGCATCTATGCACTTCGTAACAGTGCATGGGACCAGGGACAGTCCAAACGGAAGGACTGCATACTGATAGGCCATTCCCTCGAACGCGAATTTCAAGAACGGTAAGCATCTTTCAAATCCACGGTCAAAAACCAATCCTCGGGGCAAATATGCGCGAAAATTTTCTTGACCGTCATCATCTTGAACGACCGGCGCATAAGCGAGCTGTTCAGATGTCTGAGATCTAGAATGGATGTGAGCCCGTCGTCTCTCTTTGGGATGAGGAAATAGCGGCTGAAAAAGCCTGACTTGCTGGGGGCACTTTTTCCACAGCGCCTTTTGCAAGCAGTGCTTGCACCTCCTGCCGGAGAACAATCGTTGTCCGGGACAGAAATTTAATCAATGCCTCTGAAGCGGGGCGGTCTGCGAGCGAACTGCAGCGAGTAGCCACGTCGAATTGTTTCCAAAACCCATCTCGAGATTCCCGGAATGGCTGCCCAGGCTGTATAATGGGAGGCGAACGAGAGCTCGCCTTGAAAAAGTCGGGAGTCTATGTTCGTATAAGTGATTGAAAGAGGATGAGGAATTTTGCTCTTTTAAGCATGTAGGTCCACTATTACAGCAGTAAAATATTCGAGCACGCGCTGCACCTGCAGGACGTGACCCGCTGAAAACGAAACTCCGTCTCTCAGAGGTGTTTAAAGTGGTGAGGAGTGAAGGTGAGGTGTTTTTGTTTTGTTGGGGTTAAGGTGAGGGTGGGGGCGGGTCCTTTTCTTTTCCTCTCTAGCGCCTCAGGACTGCTTTGGCGGCTAAGGTTCCAGCACAACTCGTGGGTGGGGACCTTGACGCTTCGGGAAGTGGAAGTGTTTCGCCGGCCTGGATTGCTGTTTCAGCCGAGGCTCTGTCTTCCGCTGAGGCTGATGCTGTGCTGGCTTTGCAGGCTGAGCAGCGGGGCTCTTTTGGCGGCCCGCAGCTGCGTCTTCTGAGCCTTCGAAAACCGTTCAGTGAATCCATGAAAAGCAGAGCTAAATATAGTCCTTTTGGTGAGACCGGCGAGTCGAGGAAGGCCATTTTCTCAGCATCCCTGATCTCTGTCAACGTTAGCCAAAGGAGGCGCTCCAGCACCACCAGGCTGGCTATGGTCTTGCTGATCGCTTACGCTGTGGCCTTTGTAGCACGCAGAGCGAGATCTGTTGCTGTGCACAGCTCCTTAAAGGCCTCTTTGTGCTCTTGGAGTTTGGTGTATCCCCTTTCATCAGCGCTGTCAATGGTGGTAGGGATGTGCAGTATACCGGTAGTGGACAAAATAGTGGTATCTATTATATTTCAAATGGTACGATATCATAATTTTGCTCAATTCTGTATTTCATGCGCTGCTGTTCCGAAGTTCACCTGTAGGTGGCAGTGCTTCCCAAATTGATGCAAAACCGGTAAACCTGAAGAACAACGCCATGGATCAAACAGATGAAACTTTATTAATGTGCCCGCAACTAATAAATCCAGAGAGCAGTAGAAGTGAAATATGTCATTACTTTACATACAAAACCGATGATAAAGGTGAAAAAACTGACCACAGGATTCAGCACATCAAATCTTGCTAACTTGCTCAATCGTGTGCTCATCCTGATCTTTTCTGAGAATTAAGAGATCGACAGGTTAGTGCATCATTCATAAATTAATATTTAATTTGAACTTTTATTCACAACTGATCAACGCACAAACATAAGATTTGACGCAATAAACACGAAAGCTCAAACATGTGACGCTAGAACCAGTGACATTTTAGTCACATTTTGGCAGTTTTGCTATATTAATTTTAGTATCAATAATATGAAGGGAATGTTTCTGCCACATTGTCAACCGCTAACATGAAGCAGCTGAGAGAGAGAGAGATTTATATTTAAAGCTTTTTCTTTGCCTATCTGAGTCTGAAATCTAAAAAACATTCTGAGGGAGAGAGAAATAATTACGTGATTTTGAATATTTCTTTGACTGTTAGAATAACACTTGAAAAAAAATGTTATAACTCATCAACAGCATTACAGCACTAATATATCTAGGTCAATGATTATTTATAAAAGATAAATGTAGGCTACTAATACATATTTAGTATGTAAACATTACTTTATGCATTAAACACATACCTAACATTAACCAAGATTATTAAATACTATAAATGATTATAATTCACTTTTATTATCCTCCATTTTTTTTTTTTTTTTCATTTCACTTATTTTTTGAGGCTGGTTATTTACCACCTATGGTATTGATTTAGTATCGATACCGAGGTATTACTTTCTGGTATAGTACCGAAGCCAAAATTATGGTATCGAGCCATCCGTAAATGGAGGTGAGAGCTGATGCAGTAGAGGGGTTCACCCGTGCCGAGTAGGGGGCTCGCCACGTCTTGGTGAGCTTGTCATGGACGGCTGGCAAGAACGGGGCCGGGCGCTGGCGGGAGGATTGCTGGCGGGTCTCTGGCAGGAACCTTTCTTCCAATAAGCCATGTGCGGGCTTGTCCGGAGCCGACCACTTGAGGCCAAGATACTACACGGCCTTTGCGAGGATGTGGATTAGCTCTGCGTCTGGCTTTGTCCTCGGCACTTGAGGGGGAGGGGCTGCTTCGGGCTCCTTGCCGGAATCACCCCATTCCTCCGTTTCTGACGCCGCCAAGGGCACAAAGTCATTGGCGGTGATGTCATCAATGATGATGTCCTCCTCGGACGCACCAAATGAGACCAGTCCGCTCGCAGCTGAAGAGGGGCGCTGGTCCTCATGTGCGAAGCCCGGGTCCCGGGCCTGCTGGAAAAGATCCACTGCCCCACTGTTTTTTCCTCTTAGTGGAGGAAAAAGACGGGAGGGCCTGGTGGGGGGGATTGCCTTGATGGAACAAGGTGACCCACGAGCAAAGACGGGAAAAGATCAATGCTCTCGCAAAAAGAGCACGAGCCAACAGCAAGCGCAGCCTCTGTGTGGGTGCGGCCGAGGCAGGCGGCGCACCTCCTGTATCCGTCTTCATCATGCAAGAGTCCCTTGCATGAACCACACTTGCAGCATGACATTTGAAGCAACACACGCTGAAATTTGCTCTTTGCCCAGATGCCGGATGCCTGCAGTGATGCTTACGCGGCGGTGAGCAGAGCTGGAGCTTCTTCTACAGCTTCTTTCTTGCAGAAGAGTCAGCGAAGAGATGATCCTCATCGCTGAAGGAGAATAATCTGATGAATGGCACTACGGACCGATTTGTATAGCGGTCGGCCCCGCCCCTTTTGGCGGGCTGAAGCGCCATTGGTTTGTGCAGCTACACAAATGTGAACAAATCAGGCTTCAGCAGAAAGGAAAAAAGGAGTTTTCCCATACATAACGAGAGTGAACGTTCGAAAGGGAAATATTTTAATGCACTCTACATTTTTTTAAAATAAATACTGTAATAATAATAGTTCTACGTATGAATAGTTTTTTGTCAGATAATATAAAAAGACAAGATCCCTTGATGCCCTTTAAACTTTTCCCAATCAAACAGTAATTCAAAGCCGGAGGGCACTCTCGCGCAGAAAGTCCAAAACAGACTCATAGAAGTAATAACTTATGATGTGCAGGAAATCCCTGATATGGACAAAAGCACCCAGCTATCGCTGTAGCTGAGCTGAATAAAAAGCAGAGACGTTACTGATAAACACACGATTGTGAAAATATATGGTTAATGTGCGTTTTTCAAGTTAACTCCAGGTAATAAATAAACTATATGAATAATGCAGTACTGATTGACATATCATTTAGTATAGAAACTATAAAATATATTTCCTGCCTTATTCTGTGATAAAAATGGGGGAAAGGTGTTTGTAGTAGACTTTAAAAACCAATCATAAAATTGTCATTAGGAAGATGTTGAACAAAAATATTATAGCTCCTTGCTGCAGCTACTTCCACAGACTACACAAAAAAATATAAACAACAGTTGTGCCTGCTCTCTTCATGTCATTCTTGTAAAATAATAATAATTTAATAATATAAGTATACAAGCACAACGCTCCACTGAGAACTCTACCTACCGGCAGCCGTGGACATTATTGAAGGCATCCTGGTAGGACACTAAATTACTTTATTTATTTTTTTTATTAATGCTATGTAACATAAGAATATTGTCAAGGAATTACATACAAATACATATAATAAAGAAAAAAACAAGGATTATACAAAAAAACTATGAAAAACTAAAGATGACAAGACAAGGAGACACAAGAATAGCATACAAACATTAATATACAGGGAAAGTTTTTAAATACATGTATTTACATTTTCTTTAAACATTTCTTCATAATATTTAATAAATCTTAGGGATTTTTTGTTATTTATGTAACTAAGAGATTTAATAAGTGATATTAATTCAGTTTTAAAATGGGGATAGGATGGAATTATTATTTGCAAACTTTTGTTTACAGCGTGCTAAATTACTAAAGATGTCTGAACGTGAGGGTTCGTCTCTGATGAGATTTTCAGGTGAAATGTCATCATGTGGATCATCTAATTTTTGGCTAAATTATTATTAATTAATTTTACTGATAGTTAGATTGGGCAGGCCTTCACAAGAGGGTGTTTAATTACCAAAAAAAAAAAATGGAATTGACAAAAGGGCACTTTGGGCATCAAGGGAAAAAAGGGGCAGCCACCGCACCCCCCTCTGCATGTGCCTGATGCTTATGCTGTTCCGAATTCAACGAAAGGACTGCTTTTATTTGTGAACCGATAAAAGTGATTCATAGAATCGTTCCGACACAAAAAAGAACGAATCATTCAGATTCCGCTGTGTTTGTCATGTTAAGGTAGCTGTTAGTACCTGTCAGGATGCAAATGTGTTATTATTCTAGAATGAGAAGCATAATACGTACATCTGTCCCCATTCATTTGAAAAAAAAAAAAAGAAAGAAACGGCGATACCAAAATATATTTATGATAGTGAATACTAATTCCGGAGTACCATATTAGGAACCCCATACAGTACCATCCGTAAAGTACGTTTTGCTAAGGGTGCAATGACTCTGACCCTGATTTTTCTTGATTCATCAAATAGGACGTTTGCATCATGTTGACTCTGGTCAGAATATGCAGGCTGCAAATGTTCAGGCTGCAGACGTTTGCTCTTCCCAGCTCACAAAACCTGCATTTGCTTATTGAAGGAAGTCGCTGGAGAAGTGGCAAAAGGTTGGTGGTGTTTCCATTTAATGCAAAAAGCGACCAACCTTTTGTCACTAAAAAACTGTGCTTGCTTATGGCTTCCAGAGCTAGATGTGCAACACCAATGCCTGTGTAGTTTCAAATCATTTTCTTTTTTATGTCCTCAGTGAGCTGAAAAGGCGCATGAAAGCTGAGAAGAAAGCAACTGAGAAGGAAGCCAAGGACAAAGAACAGCAGGAACAGAAGGAGACCAATGAGAAGTCACAGCAAGATGCAAATGAGGCAGATGAGGAAACTTTGGACCCAAATGTACGTTGAGTATTGATTATAGAAGTCACATTTCTGGCACATAAATTCAGAATTAATTGTAACAAGGGTTGGGCATGGTTTGAATTTGCTCAATTCCAATTCTTATCGATTCCCAGTTTCAATTCCAATGTGGTATAAAAAAGTCAAAACTTTAGATATCAAGCATATTTATTCTGTGTGTGTTTTTAATTTTTTATTTTTTGGCAAACGTTTAATTGCTGCTGAATGCCATGAACAAAAATCAGCAGGCTGCATAAAAACCGGACTCTGTTAAGAGCTGTTTGTGTGCAAAATAGAGCTGCGTGATTCTGGATAAATTGAGACTGTAGTTCTCTCACGATTCTGAAGAATAAATATTAGACGACTAAACAAAACCTCGTGGAATTTATAAATGGAATGATTCAATGACTCAGTCAAGATTTACTTGTTTCATTAGTGGATGAATCAGTGTTTTGGAATGAATCTCTTTAATGAATGAAGACAAATACATTTTTAACAGCCCCTTTTCGCCAACTAAAAAAAAGATGCGCACACAGGAATTGATATGTGGTATTAAAATTAAAATGTAAAAGTATCCGATTCCTGACCTTAAGTATCTGATTCTGGAACTGGAATTGATTTTCGATTCCCAACCCTAATTGTAACAGTTTCTTCATCCCTTTCTGTTTTCAATGCAGCAATACTTCAAGATTCGTTCACAAGCCATTCAAGCCTTGAAGGGAACAGCTGAAGACCCATACCCTCACAAATTCAACGTGGACTTATCGCTTACAGAGTTCATTGACCGATATAACAACCTTCAGCCAGGGGACCACTTGACAGATGTCGTCCTCAGTTTATCGGGTAAATGTTTTCTGCTTGTATTTTACATAATGGTGCACCGAACTGAACTAAGCGGAATATACAAAACTGAAATTAAAGCCGAAAACCGAAGAAGTTTCATGTTAAATTTGGGAAACTTAACTTAGCATGCATCATAGTATTGAGTTAATGATGTAAATGTAAGGTAACGTGACATTTGACATGTTTTATTGATGTCTTTCCATGGTTAAAACACTGAATGATTACATGAGACATGATAGTAAAGCGGAAGTTAGTGAGGAGGAAGTGATGATTGGTTTACGTGTACTGCGTGTTGCCCCTTGAATTGTTGCTGTGGCGATCTGTCATGACACATTAAAGAGCGTCAAAATGACATTTATTCATTTTGTGATAAAATTGACAAAGCTGAGACTTAGTAAAGTAAAACGTAACCAAGCAAAAAGCTTGTTGCGCTTAATATTGAAAGCCAAATCCGCTACAAATAACGTTTAGTTGAGTTTTGCTCATGCATCAACAGAAAACGGCATAGACTGAAAGAGGGATCTTGTGATTTAAGAATTGATATCGGTTCTTCAAAATGAAGATTCATCAATAATCAATATCTTCAACCTGTTTCCGTCAATGATTTTATGATTTTTTATGATGAGAATTTTTGCTGTTTGACATGGAACATACATTTAAAGACAGTTTGATCCTTTTCTAATTTAGTACCTTTGCGTTTTGCTTGATTGAAAGGTCGTATCCACGCCAAGAGGGCTTCAGGTGTCAAGCTGCTGTTCTATGATCTGCGAGGAGAGGGAGTCAAGCTGCAGGTCATGGCCAACTCCAGGTCTGATTTGCACTCTGCTCCATCACGTTTCATTCATGTTTTTGTTTTATCGTAGTAGCATAACAAGTTGTTATTCTGCTATTCTTAGGAACTACAAATCAGAAGAAGATTTTGTGCACATCAACAACAAATTAAGGCGTGGGGACATCATTGGGGTCCGGGGCAACCCTGGCAAGACAAAGAAGGGCGAGCTGAGCATCATCCCGATCGAGATGACCTTGTTGTCTCCATGTCTTCACATGCTTCCCCACCTTCACTTTGGCCTGAAAGACAAGGTAAAGTTTAGTTGTTAAAACACCTTGGAAATAACAACTTTTTAAGCTTTGCTCCTCATCAGCATCCTCTTTGACTCTTTTTTTACCAGTACAGAAGCACAGCACAAACACCTTGTGAAAAAGCAGTACACTTTAGCATAATTAAAAAAGTTACTTATTATGGAAAAAATATACTTTATGAGAATATACTTAAGTGCAGACTGAATGTAATGTTTTTGAGCTCATAATTGCATTCTACATAGTTGCAATTAATTGAAAATGTTTTATAGTTGAAATTTATATTATTTTCAATTGACTGAAATTTAGAGTGCTCCTTTTGACCAGCTTAAGTAGGATTTAAGAAAATCTTTATATGTTATTTCTAGTGCAGTCAAACGATTAATCGTGATTAATCGCATCCAAAATAAAAGTTTTTGTTTACATAATATATGAGTGTGTACTGTGTATATTTATTATGTATATATAAATACAAACACATGCATGTATATATTTACAAATATTTGTTTATTGTATTGTATATTAAATATATGTATATATAATATAAGATCTAATAATATAAATATATTAATGTATATACAAGTATTTTGTTTTTCAAAATATATACTGTATGTGTGTGTATTTATATATACATAATAAACACAGTACACACACATATATTATATGTAAACGAAAATTTTAATTTTGGATTAATCCTTTGACTGCAATAGAAACATGGTTGAAGGGTTCTGCCGAATGCACAGAAAAGCATTTATGGGAAACCTAAATATACTTTCATGTAATTTCTATTGAAATTTGTATGTTTTATATTGAAATATATTTGTAATTACACACATGTATTGAAGTTGCAATTTTTTAGAGATCTTACTTCATCATCTGAAAGCTGAATGAAAATGGAAACCTTCAGTCCAATTTTACAATGTTTCAGGAGAATACGTTATTAGGGACCGCAAAACAATGTTTTAGATTCTTCAAAGTCATTTGGCCATCAGAGATACATTACTATTTGAATCATCTGGAATCTCGAGGGAGCAGCCTGTGAAAATAAAAAACGGGGTCAAAAGCATACTCAAGAGAAGGAAGTCACCAAATTTCTTGAAGTTTTCCAAACCTAAATGACTTAGCAATGCATTATTAGCTGAATCCAGAAAAAATGTTCAACAACTTTTTGACATAAAGTCTAAGCAATTCCAGGTAGGAAATTACTTGACAATTTACAAAATGTATGCTGGGGCTTTACATGGTTACATGCATCTTTACTTAATATCCTAACATGATTTTTGTTTCAGAAAAAAAAAATCGATTGAATTTTAGACCCATACAAGGTGTTTTTGTTTTTGGACTATTACTGGGACTACAAATATACCAGTTAAACCAAGATACAATGAAAAAAAAGTGCACTTAGAATCTAATTAAAGCAGAACGAAAGATTGGTTTCGTGTAAGTCCAGCGGCTCACAAATGATCTAAAAACATTCCTTGAACTTTCTCATGTATATTACTTATCTGAGATTTCATGTCTCCACCCCTTAGGCCTTTTTAAATCACGAGATCCACCACAAGGCACTAACTGAGCCGTTTGAAACTATTGCAATACTGCTTCAACGTCTGAAAAAGGAGATCTCTCAACGCATTACACTCTTTACGATTTCAAGTCCTTTGTGTCTGCCATCAGACACATTTTAACTAAGCAGAACATTTATTGATTGAGCAGCAGGCATATAAGGTGAAGATAAAACTATCTGAATACATAAATTTCCTCTCGTTAATGGTCTGTGCCCCATGCCCACAGTTAATTGCTGTTCACTTTAGAGTTCTTTTTAGGGGACCACACCACCGTCTTAGGTTTTTTACAAAATTGTTAGTCCCAAAGAAAAAAAATAAACTTCCATTGAGTAGGATGGATCGGATAATATTTTGGCATCAAAAGCTGAAATCTTGAAATGTAAAAGACAAAATCTACATTTGTTATCCAAAAAATACGTAGCAAGCATTATATTATAAAATAACTAATATCCATATTTACTTTTGAACTTGATCTGTACTTCATAGAATCCTTTTTGGAAATAGAAAAACGATGGACCCATCAGTTTCCACAAAGCAGAAAAACCCTTCTTAAGACGGGTTTTAAGGGTCATTTATAGTCTAACCAAACTCATGTGGATACTGATTCTCCACCCAGTGATACCAGAAAGATCATGTTTGACAATGCCCAGATCAGAAATAAATGCCTGTGCTGAAAATTCCCATCAGGACAACGATGAATAAATTAAGATATACTTATACAAAATTTTTGTTAATCTGGCCAAAGGTTGTTTTTTCGGGGCCTATCTTAGTTTTCAAATGTTGTCCCAATAGAAAAAAAAAAAAAAATATATTGATCACACACACCAGGAGAATAAAAGGACTTCCAGTGTTGAAAAAATTATGAAAAGAGAAAAGCATCAGTTACTAAGCAGGAAGAAAAAGCGCGGTTTTAGCTGTTATAAGAATAAATTACATAAGCATTTTCAGGTGGAAAGACTCATCTTACAAGAGCAGACAGGAATAATAATGGCGGCACGAATTACGTACTAAGGCAAAAACATAATTATAAAAAATCAGTGTACAATTGCAAAAAAAAGAAAATGAATATCTTTGCCATCTTATTGATCCCGAATTTACGTATTTTTGGTCAATATGTGCCATAAGATGAACTCTGTTAAGAGTTGGAGTATAAAGTTTGTACGCTGGGGTACGCTCTTAGGCTTGGTTTCGTGTGAATGTCCCCTGGCCTCACAACCTGCGACAAGCTTGCTGAGAAAAATGGCTATAAAGATATTTGGTCTCACGCATAATTTTGGCTTTTCTTTACTGTGCTCTGAGGAACACCTTGGCAGAGGTGGGTGACGATGAGGGGATGCCCTAGTGATGAAACCTTCTGCACTGCCTTAGAGTATGGCCTTCCACCTGCAGCAGGATTGGGGATCTAGGCAGTCGCACGATTGTCGACCGCCTCACCAATGGGTTACTCACAGACCTCCAACAACATCAAGTAGGGCGACCCGGGGTCTTTTTGGATTGTGAAACATTGTGTACATAGATAAAACAATGATGGACATTGTGGGCCTGTAAATAGATTGCTCAAATACTCATCTGCTGTAAATGGGTATTTTTGATATTTGTGTGAGAAACTGCTTTTGAACAATCTTGATGTGCTTTACTTTAGGAGGTGCTTTCTTCCCGGCCATGAACCGGAAGACAATAAACCAGCTCCAACAGATGCATACATCAGTGTAAATGAATGATTCTTTATAATAGGAGGAAAGTCACACTCAAGTGGATTTCTCGGCCCATCTCTGGATTTCTGATTTTAGTCTGGAACTAAAAGTTACTGTCACTTTTATGAAGAGTCAAATTTTTAAGAGACTCATGCACCAGTTCCATAATGAAGTGTTATTTTAAAGTATATCACATTTTTAAATATATAGCCAGTTTATGGGAATGGGAACCCCGTCCCTTTCTCTTTGCTGCCATCCATTGCCTCAATTTCTATTTGGTGGTGGGGTGATTAAGGGTTTGATTGTTTGTGTTGATATTTTATGATTCGTCTAATCCAGTTTTTTTAACAGTTCAATTGTATCTGCAACCCACACATCATCAACAGACATCGAGAGTTTCTGATATTGTGACAGCAGTTTCCAGGCCAACACACACTGCGTGGAATTGGCTGACGGCACTCGGTGCAACGGGGTCGCAAAGCACAGAGGGGCAGCAGAGGTATATTTGGTGGACCTTTGGGACTGGCGCGTCAAAGCAATGCTAAGAAGCTTGCGCTGTACATCCCAACATATCCACAGGACATTTTCTCTCTGTGAAAGCAGCCACATCGAAAGGGGAGCGACGGTGATCTTCAAAGAAAGGGAAGAACGTTCTGCTACATAAAGACCGGTACCAAAAATGCGCAAAGCTCTGACAATGGTACAGAATTTACAGGAAGGGAGTACCAGGCATTATTAAAGCAGAAACTGTATTAGACACTTGTATGAGGACTCCAGCGCCGTACTCTGCTGCACACCAGAACGCACTTTTTGGCTGAGCTGGAACTGGAGAACAGTTCGGTAAAGTGGCAAGATATTCACAGATTCGACTTTTCCGGATCAATAACTCCTTCTTAAGCAAAACATTTTTTTGGTACACGAAATATGCACTCTTTTTTACTCGTAGTGATGCCAGTAAACCTTGAGCTACACAAGCGAGTTTGTCTGAAAACAAAGCTTTCACTTCGCTCTGTATTTTTAAAATAAGGTTGCTCTCAATGCGCTGGCGTCTGAGAGACAAGTCCGAAGGGACCGTCTGCAAAGTGCGAAACGCGAAAAAAGGTTACTAATAAAATACTCAATAACTTCCACAGTAACACACTGTAGTGTCACCAAATCCAGTTCACACATCACTGCTCTCCTGCTGGTTGCTACTACAACTTTCATTTTGAAAGTAATTGCTTTGGCTTTTATTTATGATAATTTTTGTATTATGAAAAATAGTTAATAACTTCACCATTATTATTAAGCATACTAGCAGTTAATAGCTTTACTGCTTAACCTGTATGCTTTCACCAAAATTCAGTTCACACATCACTCCTCTCCTACTGGATTTATACTACAGCACTCCATATTGAAATGATTTTTTTTTTTTCGCTGATTTTTTTAATAAGTTTTTTTTATTATAATAGAACAGTTAATAACTTTTACTGTAACAGACTGTACTTTTCACTTAAGAATTCAGTTCTGCAATCACTGCTCTCCCAGCTGGTTTTATACTACAAGCTTTTCATTTTTGTGAAAGTAACTGCTTTGAAAGCATATTTTTTTTTACTCAATTTTTTTGATATGAGAGAAAACGTTAATAACTTTATTGTAACACACTGTACTTTCACCAAATTTAGTTTCACACATCACTTTCTCTCTCCTGCTGGTTATAATACAACACTCATTTTTGGAAATTAATTGCTTTTTACTTTTATTTTTTAGGAGATTTTTTATTATAAATAATAGTTAAAAAGTAAAGTCACTGTATATGAACATAATACTTAATAACTTTACTGTAGCACACCCGTACTTCAGCTTCAATTCAGTTCACACATCACTGCTCTCCTGCTGGTTATACTACAACTTTCATTTTTTGAGAGAAGTAATTGCTTTGTACATTTTCAGAATTTTTTATTATGAAAAATAGTTATGCTTCACCATTATTGCACATAATAGTTAATAAATTTACTGTAACTTGCCTGTACTTTCCACCAAATTCCAGTTCACGCATAACTGCTCTCCTGCTGGTTATACTACAGCTTTCATTTTGAAAGTAATTGCTTTTGCACATTTACTTGATAATTTTTTATTATTGAAAATAGTTAATAACTACACCGTTGTTAAACATAATAGTTAATAACTTTGCTGCTTTTATAATGTACTTTCACCAAAATTCAGTTCACATACTTTTCTCCTGGTTATACTACAACTTTCAATTTGAAGTAACTGCTTTTCAGCACATTTTTTATGATTTTTTATTATGAACAATAGTTAATAACTTTACTGTAACACACTGTACTTTCCTGCCAATTCAGTTCACACATCACGCACTCTCCTGCTGGTTATACTACAACATTCATTTTGAAGTAATTGCTTTGGCACATTTTCACGATTCTTTTTGTTATGAAAAATAGTTAAGAACTTTTACTGTAACAGACTGTAGTGCCAAAATAATTTTAACAGATTAAATCGACTGCATTTCTACCACACTTCACCCAGCCAATCAGAGAAGCAACAGCTTTTCGTCTTTACTTGCAATGATGCAGGTGAGAGATTAACTGAAAGTTGCTCCTGATTGGAATACTACTGAAGTTACAGTTACGTCTATTTTAAATACACAGGTGCATCTCAGTAAATTAGAATGTCATGGAAAAGTTCATTTATTTCAGTAATTCAACTCAAATTGTGAAACTTGTGTATTAAATCAATGCACACAGACTAGTAGTTTAAGTCTTTGGTTCTTTTAATTGTGATGATTTTGGCTCACATTTAACAATAACCCACCAATTCTCTCTCTCAACAAATTAAAATATGGTGACATGCCAGTCATCTGACAGTTGTCAGAAGACAATCATTGACACCCTTCACAAGGAGGGGAAGCCACAAACATTCATTGCCAAAGAAGCTGGCTGTTCACAGAGTGCTGTAGCCTGTTAACAGAAAGTTGAGTGGAAGGAAAAGGTGTGGAAGAAAAAGATGCACCACCAACGAGAGAGAGACCGCAGCCTTATGAGGATTGTCAAGCAAAAATCGGTTCAGGAGAATTTGAGTGAACTTCACAAGGAATGGACTGAGGCTGGGGTCAAGGCATCAAGAGCACCACACACAGGCGATGTCAAGGAATTTGGCTACAGTTGTGCATGTTATTCCTCTTGTTAAGCCACTCCTGAACCACAGACAACGTCAGAGGCATCTTACCTGGGCTAAGGAGAAGAAGAACTGGACTGTTGCACAGTGGTCCAAAGTCCTCTTTTCAGATGAGAGCAAGTTTTGTATTTCATTTGGAAACCAAGGTCCTAGAGTCTGGAGGAAGGGGTGGAGAAGCTCATAGCCCAGGTTGCTTGAAGTCCAGTGTTAAGTTTCCACAGTCTGTGATGATTTGGGGTGCAGTGTCATCTGCTGGTGTTGGTCCATTGTGTTTTTGAAAACCAAAGTCCACTGCACCTGTTTACCAAGAAATTTTGGAGCACTTCATGCTTCCTTCTGCTGACTGATAGCTTTTTGAAGATGCTGATTTCATTTTCCAGCAGGATTTGGCACCTGCCCACACTGCCAAAAGCACCAAAAGTTGGTTAAATGACAAAATGGTGTTGGTGTGCTTGACTGGCCAGCAAAACTCACCATATCTGAACCCCAGAGAGAATCTAGGTGTATGTCAAAGGAAAATGAGAAACAAGAGACCAAAAATTGCAGATGAGCTGAAGGCACTGTCAAAGAAACCTGCCTTCTACCCCTCAGCAGTGTCCACAGAAACTGATCTTCCTCTCATGCCACGCGAAATTGGGCGTACTTAAAGTAAAATGAGCCCCTCCAAGTATTGTGTACATGTACAGTAAATGAACATACTTTTCCAGAAGGCCAAACAATTCACTAAAAATGATTTTATTATATTCTTATTATTATTATTATTGGTCTGATGAAGTATTATAATTTGTTGAGACTTTGGTGGGTTTTTGTTAAAATGTGGAGCGCCAAAATCATCACAATTAAAAAGAAACCAAAGAATTGTACAAAGATTTAAACTACTTTAGTCTGTATATTTAATACACGAGTTCCACAATTTGAGTTAAATTACTTAACTAATTAACTTTTGCACGACATTCTAATTTATTGAGAGCACCTGAACATAAAAATAAAGTTTTGATATCTCATATATTTACAATAAAAAAGATAGGTTTGCTCAGGAATCGACATTACAGTAATTAAAAAGATTACAGGGATAGACCTATTTCAGTAATCTAAACAGCATTCCAATATAATGTTTTTTTTGTTTTGTTTGTTTGGGTTTTTTGTTTTTTTTGGAAAGTTTGTCAGTAACTGTATCGTTCTCTCCAAACAATACTTACAATTTTTCTCTACATTTATTTGAGTGCATACAATTACAATAAAAAAATACATAAAAGAATAATATCATGAATGCAAAAATGAATTAATAAAATTATTTTAATAATAATGACAAAAAAAAAAAAAAAAACTATTGGTTGTGTGATATCAGTCTTGACAGACAAAAAACCTGAATACAAAACAACCTTTGGTAAAAAATGAACAACAGTGGTCTTAAAAAGCACCCCATTGACTCCAAAACAAATGAACCTTCCAATTTCATTACTTAATTTTGCCTTAATTATATTCCGAAGAAAGTTTACACTGCACACACAAAGAATTTTGTCTTGGTGACAGGTGCTCACGTGTTGACAAAAAATGGAGTACATTAGCAATGAAAAACTGGAAATACCACACACAAAAGTACAAAATGTAAGCAATAAATTAAATTTAATACAATAAAATATGTACTTCAAACACACACACACACATAGATGTCTGGTGCAGTCTTAACAACCTGGAGCTGAACACGCTCAAAACAGTGGAGATGATCGTGGACTTCAGACTAAAACCCCCTCCCTCCCCCCACTCACCATCATGAACAGCACTGTGGCTGCAGTGGAGTCATCAGATTTCCTGGGGAACCACCATCTTTCAGGTCCTGAAGTGGGACAATCACATTGACCCCATTGTGAAAACGGCCCAACAACGGCTAGTACTTCCTTCGCCAGCTGAGGAAGTTTAACATGCCACAGGAGCTGCTGAAACAGTTCTACTCAGCCATCATTGAGTCTTGTCCTTTGCACTTCAATAACTGTTTGGTTTGGTTCAGCTACAAAATCAGACATCAGAAGACTACAGAGAACGATTCGGACTGCTAAAAGGATTATTTGTACTCCCCTGCCCACCCTGTCAAGAATCTGTATACATTCAGATGTGAGGAAAAAGGGCTCAGAAAATCACTCTGGATCCCTCACACCCAAGTTACCCCATCTTTGAACTCTTGCCATCTGGCCGGCGCTTCAGAGCCGCAAATACCAGGACAGTCAGGCACCAGAACAGTTTCTTCCCCCAGGCACTCTAACCTCATGAACAGTAAATGTTCCCCACTTATACAATAAAAAATGTGCACATATCCTTATATTTATTTGTTAACCCTTCATCTAGTACATCCCTGCATCTACTCAATCCAATTCCCTTATTCATTATAGCACAATTGTTTATACACTTATTTATCTGGCAAGGGTTTTATTTTTATTTTTTTGCCTGTGTGTTGTTGTCTTTTGTGTATCTGGAAAGCTTATGTCACTAAATATACTATATATTCCTTGTATGCGGCAAGCATACTGGCAATAAAGCTCGTTCTGATTGATGATCTGATTCTGATTCTGATCTCAGATAGAGATGAGAGAGATGTTACAGTTCTGTGGCAAATGGGATGTCTAGATGTGTGCTGTTATTGTAGTACTTAATATAGTTCCATGTAATAAATACAATAAGGTCATATCAACACAATTATTTTTAATGATGTTTTGTGGCTTTATCTAATCTTAATTTAATCTATGATAAATCGGTTTACTTAATCCCGTTTTGAGCTTACACTACATGATTATTGTTGTTGTGTTTAACAATTTTATTATAGACAAGCAAATACAACGATTTTACAACTGCTGCTCCATATCATTATCTGCTCAGTGGACTGCAAAGGTCAAGTAGAGAATTTAGAAATGTAGAATACAGAGGAAGAAAAAATTATTTTTGGTGAAAAAGCTAACAGTCACAACTATGCGTAAATATACAATATGAGTGTCATGTTTTCAAAAGTTTTTTCCATCCAACACACAGGCAATACAAACTAGGTGATTAAGTTGGCAAGCACCACAGCTAAATGAAATGACCAAAAATCAGTGACCATGGCAAATTAACAACGGCGGGAAAGGTGCACACACAAAACAAAAAGTCAAACTTACATGACACTGTGAGAGTATCTATGTTAGGTGTTTGTTTAACAACATAATTTATGTTAAGAATTTCTTAGTTTCATTATGTGCTATTACTGTACATCCTACAGTTAACTGAAACGTAAACTGCATTAGGTATCTAAGTTGAGATACTATTGTTGTAATTGTTGGATACCAAAGTCCAATAAAATATGTAATTTTATTACATCATGAAGTTTAGTAGTTACAAAGGTTATTGCCATATTTTTCCATCTGTTTATACAATTCATTATAAAAAAAATGCAAAATAGTCAATTATATTTACAATATATGAAAAATTGTCGTATAACCAGCAGGTATTGGAGCTTTTGTAAGTGCAGTGACTGGAACGATTTGATGAAAAGTTATTAACTATTTTTAACTTTTTTTTTAACTTATTTTATATGTGTAGTTATGTTATACTGGTTTGTGTGGAGATTCTAAGAAGAAGTTGTTATCGTATTTAAATTAAACCCAAAGTGTTGTTGAGAGATTCCGTCTGAGAAGTCACGTACTCAGAATGTTCTATTCCATAATGATAGTTTTATTTCAAAAGTTAAAATTAATATTTCAGGGTAAGGATCTGTCTCCAATATATATATTAACAGTTTCTTTTTATATTCAAAAAAATGTTTTTGGTAAACTTTAGGGTATATTTTCCTCTAATGTAATTTCACATTATTCTAACTGCGTAGCAGCTGTACAACAATACAACATGTATTGTTCTTTTGTATCAATATTTCTTAGAATTATCCAGTATGATACTTTGAATCTAAAAGAGGAAGAAGTCCAAAATCGAGACATTGACTAGACTATTTTTTAAAGGTCAGGTGTTTATTAGTGATAGCCAGATGACAGACTTATTTCTAGAACAACAGTATATAAGATAGACTCTGCAAAATAGGAATAGGGTTTTTGACTTTCTGAGACCTCTGGTCTCTCTATCTTTTCTAGCTCACTTCCTCCTTCTTTGGCTTCACTCGACAACTCTTAGACTCAGACTTAGAACTCCTTACAGAGTTTTATTCAAATTCAAGATACCTTGAGCTCCAGCTCAGATACTTTGATAGACTCTGATACTCTTTGATATTTTAATATTTGCAATACTTAATATTTTGGTACTTTCTTTCCAGACAAGAATAATTGTTTATGTTTTAATTACAGACTATGGTAATGTTTTTGATTAATACTGGTTGGGTTCAATCCATCACTAAATGGAATTGTTATTAAAAATGTTACTAACATTTGGATTTACATTTTCTATATTTGAATGTTGTGTTATTATGTATCCAGAACTTCATTTCAAGTTATGATTTGTGGTTTCTGTTCTCTATATTCTTTTTGAATAAATTTACATATTATTACACCCTTGACCGTCTGAATTGGATTAAATTTTGCATCATTAACTATTATGTCCAATACGGTGAAGTTTATGTAACTATTTTTCACAATAAAAAATCATAACAAATGTACCAAAAGCAATTACACATTCAAAATGAAAGTCTGTAGTATATTCCGCAGCAGGGAAGCAGCGATGTGTAGACTGAATTTTGGTGAAAGTACAGTGTCGTTACCAGTAAAAATATTAACGTATTTTCATCATAACTTAAATCATAAAAAATGTGCCAAAACATTATTTTTCAAAACGAGTGCTGTAGTATAACCAACAGGAGAGCAGTGATGTGTGAACTGAATGTTTGGTGAAAGTACAGTGTGTTACGTAAAGATTAACTATTTTTCATACAAAAAATCATAAAAAGTGCAAAGCAATTATTTTCAAAACGAGTGCTGTAGTTAACCAGCAGAGAGCAGTGATGTGTGAACTGAATTTGGTGAAAGTACAGTGTTTACCGTAAACCTTATTAGCGATGTTCATAATACATTCTAAAATCATAAAAACATGTGGTGATCCAAACGCAAGTACGTTTCAAAATAAAACTTGTATTGTTATAACCCGCATGAGAGCAGTGATGTGTGAACAGAAGTGGTGAAAGTACAGTGGGTTTACAGGTACGGGTCTTGAACTTTTATTCATAATAAAAAAAATTCTAAAAAAAATTGGTGTTGTGCCAGAAGCAATTACTTGCAAAAATGAAAGGTTGTATAATCACCAGCAGGAGAGCAGTGATGTGTGAACTGAATTTGGTGAAAAGGAACAGTGGGTTACAGTGAAATGATATACCAATTGTGTTCAATACTGGTGAAGTTATTAACTATTTTTCATAATAAAAAAAATCATAAAATGTACCAAAGCAATTACATTTCCAAATGAGTGTTGTATTTTAACCAGCGGAAAGCGCTGATTCTGTTAACAGAACTTGTGAAAGTAACTAGTGTGTTACAGTAAAGTGTTATTTACTGTGTTTTCTGATTATAAAAGTCCGAAAAAAATGTGTAAAACCAATTTATTGTCAAAACGAGTGCGTAGTATAACCACCAGGAGAGGCCGTGATGTTGTGAACTGAATTTTGGTTGGGGGGGAAAGTACAAGCGGTAACAGTAAAGTTATTAACTATGTTTTTCATAATACGAAATCCATAACAATGTGCATCTAAATAACTTTTGTTCAATTTGAATGTTGTATTATAAACAGAAGGAGAGCAGTGATGTGTGAACTGACATTTTGGTGAAAGTACAGTCTGTAACAGTAACGTTAGTACTATTTTTTCCCTAATAAGAAATCATTACAAAAAAATGTCAAAATAAATTATTGTTCAATTTTGACTGTTGTAGTATAACCCATAATTCTGAGAGCAGTGATGTGGTGAACTGAATTTGGTGAATGTCAGTGTGTTGACAGCTTGAATTTATTAACATTATGTCCCAGTACCTGTGAAGTGTATAAACATTTTTTTCATAATAAAAATATTCTAAAAAATGTGGCCAAAGCAATTAAATTGCAACAGGAAAGTTGTAGTAAAACCAGCCAGAGAGCAGTAATGTGTGAACTGAATTTGGTGAAAGTACAGTGTGTGACAGTTAAGTTTAGTTAACTATTTTTTCATTAATAACACATCATAAAAACGTGCCAAAGCAATTATTTGCAATATGAGTGTTTGTAGTCAACCAGCAGGAGAGCAGTGGATGTGGTGAACGGGATTTGGTTAAAGTAAACGGTTTGTTACAGTAAAGTACATTACTTCTTAGTTCAATAACAAAGTGAAGTTATTAACTTTTTGTTCAAAATAAAAAATCTGTAAAAAATTTGCAAAGCCACATTACTTTCAAAATGAAAGTTTGTAGGTATAAGAACCAGCAAGAGAGCAGTGATGTGTGAACGAAATTTGGTGAAAGTACAGTGTGTTACAGTAAAGTTTATTAACTATTATGTCCAGTAACTGTGAAGTTATTAAAATTTCTTCCCATAATAAAAAATTCGAAAAAATGTGGCAAAAGCAATTACGTTCAACAATGAAAGTTGTTAGTCCCACCAGTCAGGAGAGCAGTGATTTGTCAACTGAAATTTGTTGGTGTAAGTATACAGTGATTTAACGGTAAATTTTATTAACTATTATGGCCCAGTAACTGGGAAGTTATTACATCACATTTTTCATACAATAAAAAATTCTAAAAAAATGTTCAAAGGCAATTACTTGCCAAATTGAAAGTTGTAGTAGAAACCAGCAGGAGAGCTGTGATGTGTGAACTTAATTTGGTGAAAGATCCAGTCTGTTACAGTAAATGTATTAAAACTATTGGTTCAATAACGTGGTGAAGTTATTAACGTTTTCATAATAAAAAATCATAAAAAATGTTCAAAAGCAATTACATTCTAAATGCAAGTTGTAGTATCACCAGCAGGAGAGCAGTGATGTGTGTGAACTGAATTGGTTTTAAATACAGTGTGTAACAGTAAAGTTATTAATCTATGATGTTCATAAACGGTGGAGTTATTAACGTTTTCATAATAAAAAAACTACATATTGTGCAAAAGCAATTACTTTTCAAAATGGAGTGTTGTAGTATCAACAGCAGGAGAGCAGTGAGTGTGAACTGGATTTGGTGAAAGTTTCAGTCCTGTTACAGTTAAGTTATTAACTGTTTTTCTAATAAAAAATGTCAAAAAAATGTGCCAAAGCAATTACTGGAAAAATGAAAGTTGTAGTATAACCAGCAGGGGAGCAGCAGGGATGTGTGAACTGAATTTGGGTGAAGTACAGTGTGGTTACAGTAAAGTTAACTATTTTTCTTAATAAAAATCATAACAAAGTGTGCCAAAGCAATTACTTTTCAAAATTAAAGTTGTAAGTAATAACCAGCAGGAGAGCAGTGATGTGTGAACTGAAATTTGATGAATGTACTGTGTGTTACATTAAAGTTTAAATACATATTATTTCCCAATAATGGTGAATTTATTACACTATTTTTCATAATAAAAATTATAAAAAATTTGCCCAACGCAATTACTTTTCAAATGGTGTTTGTAAGTAATACGAGCAGGAGATCCGTTGGATGTGTGAACTGAATTTGGTGTAAATAAAGTGTGTGACATTTACCTTTATTAACTATTATGTTCTATTACTGTGAAGTTATTAACTATGTTTTCATAATATAACATGTGGCAACATCATTAATTTTCTAAAATGATTGTTTGTAGACATAACCAGCAGGACCATCAGTGTAGTGTTGGACCTTAATTTGGGTGAACAGTACCTAGTGCTAATGCTGACAGTAAAGTTATTAACTAGTTTTTCATAATAAAAAAATCATAATAAATGTGCCAAAGCAATTATTTTGCAATATGAGTTTTAGTAGTATACCCATCAGGATAGCAGTTGATGGTGTGAACTGGAATTTGGTGACACTACAGTGTGGTACTGTTAAGTTATTGAGGTAAATTTTTGTAATTACGTAACCTTTGTTTCACGGGGGGGGGGGGGGGGCGTTTCGGCACTTTGCAGAACTTTCCCCCTTTTGACTTGTCCCTCTCAGACGCCAGCGCATTGAGAGCAACGCGTATTTTGTACAGAGCGGAGGAAAAGCTTGTTTTTTCCAGGCAAACTCGCTTGTTTAGCTCGTTTGCTACATCACTACGAGTAAAAAGAGGCATAATTGGTGTACCCAAAAATGTTTTTTGCTCGCGAGTTTATGATCCGAAAGTCGATCTGTGAATATCTGCCAATTTAACCGAACTCTGGAGAAACTTTATTTGACCGTGCTATATCATGTTAATAGAAGTGGGTTACCAAGAACATTGGGGACTAAATGCATTCCAGAACAGCTTCTGTAGTGAGAAACCCATGTTTGAAAAACAATCGCACTAAACATAACAGGCTTACTTTATGTTGACAGTAGACAGCCTTAACTTGCAAGGATGCAGAATTCGAGTAGCATGCTATGCTTACAGACATGCCAGAGGAAGTTAGTAAGTTTGATTCAAGGTTGTGAGAAAGGGTATTTTTTTGGAATACGAAAAGAATAGTCCCGGCATCATGATTGTACGATCCTAACAGCAAGAAGGTACAGAAGGCGACTAGTGGAGTTTTTAATCCCAAATACATGAGACGATCCTGATATATGATGATGATGATGTTTTGAACCAAAACAATCCTCTCAGAGAATCTGTGAAATCAAATCAATCCGTTAGGTCACAAAGTTACAAAACCATTATGTAGTAGTAACCAACACAACAGAAGAAATCAACCTTAAAGGAAGAAAATCCTGCAAGAGACAGGAAAAAGCCAACTTTTTGAGTGACTATTTTTGTGGTAATTGAAGGTGATGTACTATATTGATTACTTGGTTACAGACTTGTGTGTACTTTACCGCAGAACCTACACAGAAGGCTGTAACGTCCAGTAATGCAAATTATGGTAACGGCTATGGTGATGAAGTAGAAACAAGTAGTTGGGGGTAAATGGGTCCTATTCAATTAATAAAAATAGTGATGGATCAGATAATACAAAGCCGATAATGTTGCCAAAGGGTACAGTCAAGAGAAAAGTTGTAAACGAGGATGAGACCTTTTTCTCCACTGATATCATGACATTCAGAGTGTTGATGCAAAAGCATTTCAAGAAAACTTGAATTGTTCATCATATGGATTGTAAAAACAGCATATTTACGGCACCAATAGAATTGATATTTATAAGAACAGCCAGAGGTTACAAGGTAAAATCTCAAGGCAATGAAACCATTGGGGTGTAAACTAAAAAATCATTGTAACGGCTGAAACAGTCTGGCAGAAACTGAACAGAATGTTACAACGGATACCTATTGAAACCAGTTTTGTTCAAAACCCACGATCCATTGTGTTACACAAAAGTTACAAAAAGTGAGAAAGTTTTCATAATTTTGGGTTGATGAGTTGAATTATTGCTGCCAGTGATCTGAGTTTGTCTTAAGATGTGAAATAGATGCTCCATGTTCAAGCCTTAGATGAAGGATTTAGGAAAACTGACACATTTTCTTGGCATTCACCTTTGAGCAAGGGTTAGTTGTCAAAAGGTCACAACCCGTGTTAATGTTGAAGAACTCGCTTGGAAATTTTTGACAAGGCCAAAACTGTAACCCAGAGCGTGCCCTTTGTGAGCAGCACTAAGTTACACTGAGAATGCTGATGTAACGGGTGATGTGAATATAACATTGGAGTACTGTAAAGCATGTTTTTAGATATTTTGCAAGGCCCAAAGACAAAAGAACTGTGTTACAGACGGTGCAAATGAGGAAAATTTTATACAATGCCAATTCATTAGCAAATTTGGCACAGATGTCAATGATAGGCGGAGTACTACGGTTACTATTAAGCCTAGAACAGGAAATGGTCCAGTGGTCTCAGGGCAACCAAAGTGGGCAGCCTACTTTTTTACTTTCCCAGTGAGGTTGGCGTTAGCTGCAACTATACAGGAGTGTGTTATACTTGTGCAGCAATTGTTACAAACATTGATGGTATGGTGTATGAGTCTATAGTCTACGAAGACAATCAGGGTGCTATAGCTTTAGCAAAAAAATCCTGTTATAACAAGATTGTAAACCATGTTGACATTAACTACCATTTGTGAGGTCCGTAATTAATGAAGGCAGAATGTAGTCCTGGAGTACTGTCCAACTGAAGATATGCTGCAGATGTACTAACTAAAACCACAACAAAGCTTAATTAGAAATTTATTTGTTATGTTCGGTTCTATGAATTTGTATTATGAGCTGTGGACCTGATGAAATACATGTAGATAAGCAGTGGGGGACTTTTAAATACAATGGTCTGGACTTCCTATACTTTACGCCATTTTCACATTCATGTTAGCCAGAGAGATTATAAATGGACTTTTGCGGAATTTTACAACAATGCTTCGCAGTTATGAAGACATGGAAATAGCGGGCAACCGGAATCCGAGGACAATGTTTTGAAAACAGGTAGCGCAGCCGGCAGTAAAACCGCTTTAGCTAGTACAGCTGTTATGTGGTGCTGGACGTACCGACATTTCCACAGGTGTGGTACAAAGGCCACAAGCAGGCATGGCGCGGAACCGTGGTGTAGTCAGTGTAGAAAGTACGCACTTCAAACAACTGATTAATAACATGGGATAGCAAGTGGGGGTGTTTGACATGTATAAATGGAGGCTCTCATTTGGTATTTTTTGTTAATGAGGGAAATGTGTTTTTGATGTCTATGGGAGGGGACAGGCAATAGGCCTAGTCAACACTGTGGGAAATGTCATGTGACCTAATCAGTGACTGCATGGAAATGCAGGTGTGTTTTTCTTTGGGGGTTGTTTTTTAATAAAAATGCACCAGTCAAAGAGACTGTGTCGGTTGGTAAGAACGTACCTTCTCGTCGGTTATTTAGACGTACTCTGGTTAACCGAAGTTACTTTTCGGATGCGAATTTTCCGTGTCAAGTTGCCTCGTATTTTTGGAACTATTTACATATGCTTCTTTTTATTTTAATGTTAAAATTGCACAATGTTCTTTAACTGGTCAGTGTGAATATTTTTTCTTTTTTTTGCTGAACGCTTTCAACGGATCAAACTCTTGAACTAGTTTTTCTCGGTTCAGTATTATCATGTTGCTCTTAATCATTTTTAGATCGAAGCTAAGTTTAAATTTAACGCGAAACGAGACCATGGGCAAGGAAGTCGACCGGGTTGAAAGTCGCCGCGTGCCGCCATCTTGTGCAGAACTGCACCTTGCGTTAGCATCCCATTGACTCCCATTCATTTTTATGCGTCAATTTGACCGAATAATTTACATCTGAGGCGTTTACAGACTCCATTTGTCCCCTTTTTTTGTCTAAAGATACACACAAGGTATAAAGGGATCCATTACCTTCGTCATGTTACATTATGGCCCCGTATAAAACATTTGTGGTTTGTAAAAATAAGGCTAACGATTGCGGTCCATACCACTCGACTCTTTCACAACAGTAGAAAATTACCGTACAGACAGAAAAGCTGCGCATGCAATCGGGGAGACGTCCAAGAGATTGGTGTCTTACTGCGTTTTACATTTTAAAATACTATACAAAATACATTAAATCAGATACTGACTCCTGCCTCACATCAACGCCAAAGAACTCCCCGCTCAAGCTCGCCGTCTCTGCAAGATTTAACGAGGCAGTTTTGCCCGCCCAGCTACTAGAAGTTAACATCGTCAGACAGGTTTGCGACCGTCATCAAGCTTTATTTGAGGTACTGCGCGTCAGAAACGGAAGTTCGTAAAAAAATCGCTAAAACGGTGCTTCGACAGTGTCTCAATTGAGTTTCCAAGGGGTCGCATGGTGTGTCCATATTCTTTTACTGTCTAGAAACGAGACGGGTAGCTGCTGGAGCAATGGTACGAAAGGTAGGGGCGGCCGAAAGGGGTCTCATTGGTGAAAGGAGTTTACTGTGTTGGCCAATCAGCGGTAATTATACGTTTAATCGTAATTTTCCTGAGCTGCGAAGGTGACGCGATGAAGACGTGAGGAATTTATTCATCTCCGTTTTATTTACGTCATTACCACAAATATGTATATTAAAGATAGCTTGTTTACAATAACTATCATATTTTTATCCATAGTTTATTGTTGTTGACCAGACATACAGTGAGGAACAAAACATGAAACCGCATACCTGCTTGAAGGCGAAGTCTTCAGATTTGATAGTTTGTATCGGCGTCCCTTTTGCTGTGCAATACAGTACAGAATACATCATTAATATAATAATTGCTTACCGCTGCGTGGTATTACAACTGAACTAAGAACAATTCACACTTATGAAACGAGGAACAAAATAAAAAAAATAAAAGAAAAACTAATTCAGCCAAATCAGTGTTTTTAGCACTAAAGCAGAACGTGCACCACTTGCAGCTTTGTGTCAAAAGCCAGCTAGTGTAGCATATGTAAGCACACTGCCATATGAATAATTTATTTTTGCACTGCTAATAAATTTTACATTTTCACTTAGTGCAGGTCAATGTAAGGAAAATACTACAGACATTTAAATCTTTTTTGTATGTACTCTATTTCACTGCCTGACCATCATCTTAATGTTTATGCAGTTCAATGTTTTAGATGTTTTGCATATCTGTCACGGTCTAAGCATGATCTGTTTCTGTTGTTCTGATGAAGGAAACTTGTGTTGGGGAGGATTCAATGTCTGTTGAGGCTCATGTGAATGTGTTAATGTAATCAAAAAACACCCATACTTAAGAACACCTGCTGGAGTGAGTATAGTAAATAAATTATCAACTGTGAAATATCTTGTTTCAAATCTTTTAATGTAATATTTTATTCTTCTGTACCCTTTTAGCCCATCTGTTAAAAAATTAAAGCAATAGTTTTAGAAAACAATGTAAGATTTATCAGTGTATAAAAGAAAATTAAATGCATCGTATTTTGTGACCCTTATACATTAGCTTCTGATTGTTTTTGCAGTTCTGCACTGTATGTAGCTACTCTGTCTGAGCCAAAGAAGATGGAACAGAATCTGATGAATTTGAAGAAAAAAATAATAATAAAAAAATCTATTTATTTATTTATTTATTTATTTTATGTAGGGGGACCCTGCTACACCTTTCCTACCATACAGCTGATGGATACTGACTGTAAAATGGCAATTTTAGGAGGAGGGTTCAGTGTGGTGACAGAAGATGGAATAGACGTGTGCCAGTGCACCAGCCTTTCAACATTGCATATCCAACATACCTGAGAAAGACACTGACTTTGCTTCAGAGGCACATTCTCAACACTAGAAGATGGAGACAAGCACTGCCAGTAACATTACTCTGAATGATTAGTTTTTTGTATTAGATCATGCCTCAACTGTACCATTGCCCAAAGTGCACTCGAAGGACATTCACTCTTTTGAAGTTAATCCAACATGCTGGAGTTGTACATGCACATGAACCAAATATTAGTATAACCTATGGTATAGATGAGTGCCAGTCAACTTTTCTTGTGATTCCATTCTTTTAGAAAACATGCACAGGAAGCATATGTACTTCATTTTTGGTCCTTTTGGTAACAAAAATGACTGTCTCAGTGCAGAGTCAGCAATGCAGTTGTATTATAATATAATGGAGAAGGGTCTGGCTGCAGACTTGCACTCTCAGACACTTGTGCTTCCGCTAGTGACAACACTTAAAGTCTTTTTTTATTTTATATTTAATTCAACTTATTGGATACTACTTGTTTGAATCTCTCAACATTTGTTTTTTTTCTTGTGTAGGTATCGTTGACTGGAAGTCTGTCAGTCCAGATGTGAGGAGGACACAGAGTGGAGTTGGAGCTCAGCAGGTGTGATGGCTGTAGATACTGTGGTCTTGGAAAGAAGGGGGTCTTCACAGCTTTCTATTCAGACAGAGTTTGCTGGATTCTGTTCTATGGACTGCTACTACAGAATAAATGAATGAATGAATGAGTGGTTTATCTATCATCTATCTATCTCTCTATCTATCTTTTACTTGAATTGGCGACTGAAACTGAAAGCGAAATAAATGTTTTAGTGGATAAAGCTGTCTGTTTGCTTAATTGGTTAATGTCAGGTAACATAAGGTTACTAAACTTCTGACTAATTTTAAATTTGATTATTTAGTGGTTTTGTCAACTATATTTTTCTCTATTAGGCAAAACCTAGTTTTTAGGGTAACACTTTACAATAAGGTTTCGTTTGTTGACACTGATGTATTAACTAACATTAACTATGACCAATACAGATGATACAGTATTTATTAAACGTAAGTTAATAAAAATACAGCTGTTCGTTGTTTGTTCTTGTTAGTTCACTTCACAGTGCATTAACTAATGTTAACAAATTCAACTTTTGACTTTAATTTAAGAACAGCTAGTGCGATGCTAAGAGACGTTTGTATCCTCGAAAAATAATGGACTTTTTTTTTTTTTTTTTTTTTTTGATTATTGATAAATCAAGACCTAAACTTGCGGTGGTGATGACGTCAGTAACCCGCGCCATGCAGAGTAAGTAATTTAAAATAATATTAATATCATTAACGCCGTTTTTACCTTGCAAGAATTTAATTTGGTTTTATAAGATTATATTGAATTTATTGCTTCATTTTAATCTGTAGGCGATTAAGAGTATGGCTCACCAGGTTTTTTTTGTTTGTTTGTTTGTTTGTTTTTTTTTAACAGCCAACTTTCGCGTTACTTTTTGGCACGCCCCCTACCTTTCGTTTCACCAATGAGAAACCTTTTGGCACGCACCCACCTTTTGGCACGCCCTTTGCTTCAGGCTGCAGTTACCCATACTTGCGCGAAACAGGAAACTCATGAATATTCATGCATGCTCCGCCTTGACACACCTTATATCTGAGACACCGAATATTTCAGATTCAGAACACTGGCTTAACGGTCCGCGGCTGCTGCAGTTTGATTGAGGATCGCGGCGAAGATGGCAGACGGAGATGTCGTGGATGGAGAGAAACTCAGCAAAAAGTACATGCATTTATAACATTACAGCGCTTAAACTGATTCTGTACGAAATGACACTCAAGATAAGTTTGCCTATGTGTATTATGTGGCTTATCCCGTCCGTAGTGATAAATGAGATTGATAGCGTGTTTTTGACTTTTCTCTTGCCAGTATTTTTTATGTATGTAACTATGCAAAAGATTCACGCGGTTGCGCTTAAGTTGTCCAAATGACAATTTAATTGCACATAATTCCGATGGCGTGTTTGTTTATGAGAACCGTTCAAAAATAAGAATGAGCGATTATTGTACGTCGTGACTGCGTAGGCTTATCTTATTGTGACTTTTCTGCTATTAGGCTATTAAAGTAACTTATTTTTTCGGTATTTACTCGGTTCACTCTAAATACTTTCACTATCGGTTCTCGGGTCATTACAAAGCTGACGCAAGATGAATGCAGAATACCTTGCAAGCATAAGAGTTAACTACTATTTCAGTTTCTGCAGTTTCTTTATAGGCATATCACACAAGCAAATAACAGTATGCTTATCAGGGCCGTGCGGAGACCTTTGGAGGGGCAGATGCTCAAAGTATAAAAGGGGCACATGGAGCACAGCTTTTAATAGGGCTGTGCTCCTTGCTTATACGTGTATCGAAACTTATGCTTCTGTATTGATAGCAGCAAATGCTGTGACAGTTTTTAAAAAGAAACATGGAACAGAAAATACCATTTTAAGATTAAAAGTTAAAGTAGTTTTTTTCTCTTTGCAACTTTTAAATACTCTGGAATTACACACTGAATTATATTATTATTATCATAGCAATTCTATTCTAATCCTGTTCTGAATTTATTCATTTTTTGATTGATAATGATAATAAAAACAGGATTAATGAGTATAATTCGTATATAGTATAATTAGGGTTGTGACGTTGAGGAAATTTTCCAACTGGTTAATCGACGTGTGACAACAGGTAAAACCGGTATCACCGTGTGGGGCGTTCCCTCTTTTTTTCTTTGCTTTTAAATAGCTTGGCATACGCATTTTACTTTTAGTTTCAAATAGCGGCATTTTGGCATAAACCAATTGTTCGTTTTTACTTTGTTTCAATTGTCCCTCTTTTTCTCGCTTTCCTTCGCTTTTAAACAGCCTAAATGCGCCGTGAGCATTTTACTTTCACTTTCGAATTAGCAGCATTCAATTGCTTGAATGCAACATCAAAATACAACGTCAAACTCACTTTAGCCTATATATAAAACATATAACTTTTATTAACAAAACAAATAAAAATACACCATGCTATAGGGCAGGCAATGCCTAATATAAAATAACAAATAACTTACATAAAGTTTAAATAGGTATACAAAAATGGAAACAGGCAACAAGTAAACATGTATAATATATAACCAAATAAATAAGAAACATAGAAAGTTTAATAGCAAAACGAGTAAGAAAGCTTGGAGGTACAGCATGCACCTTGATGTCAAATAAAATAAATAAATGACACAATGTTTAAATAAAGTAAAAATCAGCAAACACTGTGAAACCAAATAAATGAGAAACAAATATTAAACAATAAAAATTTCCAAAATCACCTTAGATAAATGCCAAAAGTCAAGTTTTAAAAATCCAAAATATTGCCAAACAGGCGCTTTTGTTTTTTGTTGCGGCTTAACACCGAGTGGCAACCTCCCGCTCTCTCTAGTGAAGCCACCAAGGAAGTGACTAAAATTGCAATTCATCGACTGGCCGCTTGAGGCTGGCTGCAAAAGGGAGTCAGTCCCATAGACACCCCATGTTAAAATGCCCAACTTTACAGCAGAAAAAAACATGTATACATCATGGTTCAAGAAATGATTTTGGTCTATATAGCTAATTTTTCCCTTCATGACATCTGTGAGGAGGGCGAATTTTTTTATAACTCATCCGTTCAAATTATATTAAGCCTTAAAGTTTTGCATAATTAAGGGCGTGGCCACTTGACTGACAGGTGGATTGCCGCTGCTGATAATGCTGTCTACATAATGCTAATACATAAAATAAGTAAGCTTGACCAAAGTTCTTGTGGGGAGAAGAATTTATTGAAGGTAGCAGTGTAGCAGTTCCTCAGCAGTGTTGTTAGCATGTTATCCTTCAAACAATCTTAACCCAAGGTACTGTCTGTGAGACCAGACCTTTATACCTGGTAACAAATGTGCTTCAAACAATACAATAACACCCCATGGAGAGCCAATGATAGTGTAACCTTATGATGACCTGACAGGACCTCTACCATTGAGAGCCCATTCATTGATCTGATGTTGACCTAAGAGGCTAATTATATGGGCCATTTGGTTCACACGTTTGTAAACAAAGACAGCTGGCTACAGTTGATTGCAAATACATTTGACTAAAGTTGATTAAAAACCAATAATCTTTCACAATGGTGCTTCAGCCCGCCAAAAGGGGCGGGGCTGACCGCCATAGAAGTCGGTCCGTAGCGCCATTCATCAGATCATTCGACTGAAGTGACATAACGCTCGTTCCCTTATCTCAGGGAACCGCGAGCCCAGTGTAAGAGCATTAATAAGGGCCCTAAGGGACTAAGGCATTGTCTCGCCCCAAGATTAGCTGAGGGCATGAGAAATCACTACCCACATGGAAGGTTTAAACAGATAGAATCCATACCTGCAGGGCGGAGATGTCTAAGTTATAGAATCTGGCAAAAGTGGACGGCGACGACCAGCCGGTGGCCACACAGATCTCACTGATAGATATGCCACTAGACCACACCCATGAGTAGGCCATTCCCCTTGTGGAGTGGGCTCTCACACCATTAGGGCATTCCAGTCCTTTCCAATGCATTAGCCAGAGCTATTGCATCAACAATCCAGCGAGACAGTCTTTGCTTGGTAACCCGTAGATCCTTCTGGTGGCCTCCAAAGCAAACAAACAGTTGTTCAGACTGTTTAGAACGTTCCACATAGACTCTCAGAGCCCTAACAGGGCAGAGAGCGTTCGGTTCCTGCTCGCCGTCTGCAGCGGGGAGCGCCAATAGGGATATTACTTGCGCTCTAAAGGGAGTAGAGAGCACTTTAGGAACATAGCCGTGTCTCGGTTTCAAAATGACCTTGCAGTCATTGAGCCCAAACTCAAGACATGAGGCGCTGACCGACAGTGCTTGTAAGTCACCCACATGCTTTACCAATGCCAAAGCAAGGAGTAGGGCCGTTTTAAGCGATAAGGGCCGCAAGTCAGCCGAACTGATCGGCTCAATTTGGGGCCTTTTTAGGGCCCCTAGGACCATGGATAAGTCCCAACACGGCACAGTCCGAGGTTGAGGAGGATTCAGTCTCCTCACCCCCATTCAGAAATTTAAGGACCAAGTCGTTTCTGCCTATTGAATGGCCGGCCGGCCTCGAGAGAATGATTCACTGCGATGGCCACCACATATACTTTGAGTGTGGATGGGGCGCGCCCGTTATCTAGCAGAACTTGCAGAAAAGTCAGCATGCAAAACCGGGTCCATTTGCCATGCAGAGCACCAATTGAGAAATACTGACCATTTCTGGCCATAAAACCGTGATGTGGACGGTGTCCTTGCCTCAAGAATGGTGTTGTTGCTTACTCTTGCTGGGAGCCTATCAGACTCCTGTCGAGGCACCAGACATGAAGGCTCCACAACTCTGGGTGGGGATGCCAAATCATGCCTTTCGTCTCCGAGAGAAGGTCCCTCCTCAATGGGATGGGCCACGGGGCCATCGTTCCCTGCTGCATCAGCTCTGGAAACTAAGTCTGGTTCTTCCAGAGTAGAGCTACTAGGAGGAGGGAGCATTTGGTTTCCTTGACTCGCCTGATGATCTGGGGAAACATGGTGATAGGAGGAAATGCATACAAGCAAGCCCTGGGCCAGTCGTGGGCCAGGGCATCTCTCCGTATCGAGAAAAATGTTGGGCAATGAGAGTTCCGAGGCGAAGAGGTTGACTTCTGCCTTCCCAAAGACCACCCAAATTCGCTGTAACGTCTGAGGATGCAGCACCCAATCGCCCGGGGCTACCTTGCCTCTGGACAGCATGTCCGCCCCCAGGTTCATCTTGCCCAGCACATGAACCGTCCTTAGTGAGAGGAGTTCTCTCTGTTCCCAGAGAAGGAAACGATGAACCAATCTGTATAAGGCGTGAGACCTGAGACCGCCTTGGTGATTGATGTAGGACACCACTGTCGTGCTGTCTGAACGGACCAGGACGTGGTGGTCTTTGATGGCTGGAAGGAAGGAATACAGGGCTAAGGAGACATTTCCATGGCAGTTGATATGTAGGCATCGCTGCTGAGCTGTCCAGGACCCGAATGCTGGATTGCCCTCCAACAGCGTGCCCCACCCAGAGTTGGACACATCTGTCGTGATCACTTTCCTTCTGGAGGCCACGCCCATTCTCACTCCTGTCTGAAACAGGTGAGTGGTCCTCCAGGGGGCCACAGCTTCGATACAGTGGCTGTCCACCCTGACCGAAAATCTCTTTAACCACCAAAATTGGAGGGGCCGCATGTGGAGCAGGCCCAGTGGAGTTACAGAGGCGGCAGCGGCCATGAGCAGCCTCTGAAAAACCCTCAAGGGGCATGTCGTCCCCTGTTTGAGGGAACCCGTCAATTGCTGAATTGTCAGGGACCGATCCAGCGAGATCCACGCCCACATTAGTGCGGAGTCTAGACCCGTTCCCAGAAAGACAGTTCGTCATCTGGGCAACAACTGGCTCTTGCCTGGGTTGATGACCAACCCGAGGCGCTCTAAGTGACTGAGCAGCAGCTCTTTGTGAGCATTCAGTTCCCCTTCTGATCTGGCTAAAACCAGCCAATCGTTGAGGTAGTTCAATATGCGGATTCCCATCTGCCTGAGAGGGGACAGAGCCGCATCTATGCACTTCATAAAAGTGCATGGG
The DNA here is from genome assembly GCF_018340385.1 of Cyprinus carpio. NCBI lineage: Eukaryota > Metazoa > Chordata > Actinopteri > Cypriniformes > Cyprinidae > Cyprinus > Cyprinus carpio. Next base: position 39,788,494 of record NC_056603.1, read on the forward strand.
ACCAGGGACAGTCCAAACGGAAGGACTGCATACTGATAGGCCATTCCCTCGAACGCGAATTTCAAGAACGGTCTGTGCCGGGGGCTATGTGGATGTGAAAGTAAGCATCTTTCAAATCCACGGTCAAAAACCCATCCTTGGGGCAAATATGCGGGAAAATTTTCTTGACCGTCATCATCTTGAACGACCGGCGCATAAGCGAGCTGTTCAGATGTCTGAGATCTAGAATGGGTCTGAGCCCGTCGTCTCTCTTTGGGATGAGGAAATAGCGGCTGAAAAAGCCTGACTCGCTGGGGGCACTATTTCCACAGCGCCTTTTGCAAGCAGTGCTTGCACCTCCTGCCGGAGAACAATAGCTTCGTTGTCCGGGACAGAAGTTTAATCGATGCCTCTGAATCGGGGCTCGCGGTCTGCGAGCGAACTGCAGCGAGTAGCCACATCGAATTGTTTCCAAAACCCATCTCGAGATTCCCGGAATGGCTGCCCAGGCCGTATAATGGGAGGCGAACGAGAGCTCGCCTTGAAAAAGCAGGGAGTCTACGTTCGTATAAGTGATTGAGAGAGGATGAGGAATTTTGCTCTTTAAAGCATGTAGGTCCACTATTACAGCAGTAAAATATTCGAGCACGCGCTGCACCTGCAGGACGTGACCCGCTGAAAACTAAACTCCGTCTCTCAGAGGTGTTCGAAGTGGTGAGGAGTGAAGGTGAGCTGTTTTGGGGGCGTTCCGGCCAAGGTGAGAACGGGGCCCCTCCTCTTCCTCTCTAGCGCCTCAGGACGGTTTCGCCGGCTAAGGTTCCAGCACAACTCGTGGGTGGGGACCTTGACGCTTCGGGAAGTGGAAGCGTTTCACCGGCCTGGATTGCTGTTTCAGCCGAGGCTCTGTCTTCCGCTGACGCTGATGCTGTGCTGGCTTTGCAGGCTGAGCAGCGGGGCTCTTCTGGCGGCCCGCAGCTGCGTCTTCTGAGCCTTCGAAAACCGTTCAGTGAATCCATGAAAAGCGGAGCTGAATAGTCCTTTCGGTGAGACCGGCGAGTCAAGGAAGGCCATTTTCTCAGCATCCCTGATCTCTGTCAACGTTAGCCAGAGGAGGCACTCCAGCACCACCAGGCTGGCTATGGTCTTGCTGATCGCTTACGCTGTGGCCTTTGTAGCACGCAGAGCGAGATCTGTTGCTGTGCACAGCTCCTTAAAGGCCTCTTGGTGCTCTTGGAGTTTGGTGTATCCCCTTTCATCAGCGCTGTCAATGGTGGTAGGGATGTGCAGTATACCGGTACTGGAAAAATACCGGTATCTATTATATTTCAAATGGTACGATATCATAATTTTGCTCAATTCGGTATTTCATGCGCTGCTGTTCCGAAGTTCACCTGTAGGTGGCAGTGCTTCCCAAATTGATGCAAAACCGGTAAACCTGAAGAACAACGCCATGGATCAAGCAGAAGTGAAATATGTCATTACTTTACATACAAAACCAATGATAAAGGTGAACGAACTGACCACAGGATTCAGCACATCAAATCTTGCTAACTTGCTCAATCGTGTGCTCATCCTGATCTTTTCTGAGAATTAAGAGATCGACAGGTTAGTGCATCATTCATAAATTAATACTTAATTTGAACTTTTATTCACAACTGATCAACGCACAAACATAAGATGTGACGAAATAAACACGAAAGCTCAAACATGTGACGCTAGAACCAGTGACATTTTAGTCACATTTTGGCAGTTTTGCTATATTAATTTTAGTATCAATAATATGAAGGGAATGTTTCTGCCACATTGTCGACTGCTAACATGAAGCAGCCGAGAGAGAGAGAGAGAGATTTATATAGAGCTTTTTCTTTGCCTGAGTCTGAAATCTAAAAAAACATTCTGAGGGGGAGAGAAATAATAACGTGATTTTGAATATTACTTTGACTGTTAAAATAACACTTGAAATTTTTTTTTTATAACTCATCAACAGCATTACAGCACTTAGGTCAATGATTATTTATAAAAGATAAATGTAGGCTACTAATACATGTTTAGTATGTAAACAATACTTTATGCATTAAACACATACCTAACATTAACCAAGATTATTAAATACTATAAATGATGATAATTCACTTTTATTATCCTCCATTTTTTTTTTTTTTCACTTAATTTTTGAGGCTGGTTATTTGCCACCTATGGTATTGATTGAGCATCGATACCGAGGTATTACTTTCTGGTATCGTACCGAAGCCAAAATTATGGTATCGAGCCATCCGTAAATGGTGGTGAGAGCTGATGCAGTAGAGGGGTTCACCCGTGCTGAGTAGGGGGCTCGCCACGTCTTGGTGAGCTTGTCATGGGCGGCTGGCAAGAACGGGGCTGGGCGCTGGCGGGAGGATTGCTGGCGGGTCTCTGGCAGGAACCTTTCATCCAATAAGCCATGGGCGGGCTCATCTGGAGCCGACCACTTGAGGCCAAGATACTACACGGCCTTTGCGAGGATGTGGATTAGCTCTGCGTTTGGCTTTGTCCTCGGCACTTGAGGGGCAGGGGCTGCTTCGGGCTCCTTGCCGGAATGACCCCATTCCTCCGTTTCTGACGCCAAGGGCACAAAGTCATTGGCGGTGATGTCATCGATGACGATGTCCTCCTCGGACGCACCAAATGAGACCAGTCCGCTCGCAGCTGAAGAGGGGTGCTGGTCCTCATGTGCGAAGCACACCGGCGTGAGAGGACGCGGGGAGGGTGGGGCACGCAGGCGCTGAGCCGACGTGACACTGCCCGGACCCGCTGGAAAAGATCCACTGCCCCACTGTTTTTTCCTCTTAGTGGAGGAAAAAGACAGGAGGGCCTGGCGGGGGGGATTGCCTTGATGGAACAAGGTGACCCACGAGCGTAGACGGGAAAAGATCAATGCTCTCGCAAAAAGAGCATGAGCCAACAGTGAGCGCAGCCTCTGTGTGGGTGCGGCCGAGGCAGGCGGCGCACTTGCTGTACCCGTCTTCATCATGCAAGAGTCCCTTGCATGAACCACACTCGCAGCGTGACATTTGAAGCAACACACGCTGAAATTTGCTCTTTGCCCGGATGGCGGATGCCTGCAGTGATGCTTACGTGGCGGTGAGCAGAGCTGGAGCTTCTTCTACAGCTTCTTTCTTGCAGAAGAGTCACCGAAGAGATGATCCTTGTCGCTGAAGGAGAATAATCTGATGAATGGCACTATGGACCGATTTGTTATAGCGGTCGGCCCCGCCCCTTTTGGCGGGGTGAAGCGCCATTGGTTTGTGCAGCTACACAAATGTGAACAAATCAGGCTTCAGCAGAAAGGAAAAAAGGAGTTTTCCCATACATAACGAGAGTGAACGTTTGAAAGGGAACTATTTTAATGAACTCTACATTTTTTTATAAATAAATACTGTAATAATAATAGTTCTACGTATGAATAGTTTTTTGTCAGATAATATAAAAAGACAAGATCCCTCGATGCCCTTTAAATTTTCCCAATCAAACCGTAAGAATGAAAGAGAACAGGCACCTTTGTTTATATTTCTGTTTGCCGCATTTTTAATATTTAATAAATATTTAACTTTAATAAAATGTAAATTTGTCCCCCGCATTTTATTCGGGCAGGTGTGTTGACGTAGAGGTTTGTAAATTTAAATCTAGATTTAAATTCAAAGAGACAGTATCGATAGTCTTTGCATGACCTGACATTTTATTCGTATCCAAAATGAGGAGAATATGAATATCAAGAATATGAAAACTGAACACTCTCATGCAGTGTATGTTTCGTTCATACTCAAAGCCGGAGGGCACTCTCACTCAGAAAGTCCAAAACAGACTCATAGAAGTAATAACTTATGATGTGCAGGAAATCCCTGATATGGACAAAAGCACCCAGCTATCGCTGTAGCTGAGCTGAATAAAAAGCAGAGACGTTACTGATAAACACACGATTGTGAAAATATATGGTTAATGTGCGTTTTTCAAGTTAACTCCAGGTAATAAATAAATAGACTATATGAATAATGCAGTACTGATTGACATATCATTTAGTATAGAAACTATAAAATATATTTCCTGCCTTATTCTGTGATAAAAATGGGGGAAAGGTGTTCATAGTAGACTTTAAAAACCAATCTTAAAATTGTCATTAGGAAGATGTTGAACAAAAATATTATAGCTCTTTGCTGCAGCTACTTCTACAGGCTACACACAACAAAATAAACAACAGCTGTGCATGCTCTCTTCATGTTGTTCTTGTAAAATAATAATAATTTAATAATATAAGTAAACAAGCACACTGCTCTGCTGAGAACCTCACTTACTGGCAGCCGCGGACGTTATTGTAGGCATCCTGGTAGGACACTAAATTACTTTATTCTTTTTTTTTTATTAATGCTATATAACATAAGAACATTGTCAAGGAATGACATACAAATACATATAATAAAACACAGAGAAAAAAACAAGGATTATACAAAAAACTAAAGATGACAAGACAAGGAGACCCAAGAATGCATACACTACCATTATTAATACAATAACATACAAACATTAATATACAGGGAAAGCTTTTAAATACATGTATTTACATTTTCTTTAAACATTTCTTCATAATATTTAATAAATCTTAGGGATTTTTTGTTATATATGTAACTAAGAGATTTAATAAGTGATATTAATTCAGTTTTAAAATGGGGATAGGATGGCATTATTATTTGCAAACCTTTGTTTACAGCGTGCTAAATTACTAAAGGTGTCTGAACGTGAGGGATCGTCTCTGATGAGATTTTCAGGTGAAATGTCATCATGTGGATCATCTAATTTTTGGCTAAATTATTATTAATTAATTTTACTGATAGTTAGATTGGGCAGGCCTTCACAAGAGGGTGTTTAATTACAAAAAAAAAATTGCATTGACAAAAGGGCACTTTGGGCATCAAGGGAAAAAAGGGGCAGCCACCGCACCCCCCTCTGCATGTGCCTGATGCTTATGCTGTTCCGAATTCAACGAAAGGACTGCTTTTATTTGTGAACCGATAAAAGTGATTCATAGAATCGTTCCGACACAAAAAAGAACGAATCATTCAGATTCTGCTGTGTTTGTCATGTTAAGGTAGCTGTTAGCACCTGCCAGGACGCAAATGTGTTATTATTCTAGAATGAGAAGCATAATATATACATCTGTCCCCATTCATTTGAGAAAAAAAAAGAAAGAAAGAAACGGCAATACCAAAATATATTTATGATAGTGAATACTAATTCCGGAGTACCATATTAGGAACCCCATACAGTACCATCCGTAAAGTACGTTTTGCTAAGGGTGCAATGACTCTGACCCTGATTTTTCTTGATTCATCAAATAGGACGTTTGCATCATGTTGACTCTGGTCAGAATATGCAGGCTGCAAGCGTTCAGGCTGCAGACGTTTGCTCTTCCCAGCTCACAAAACCTGCATTTGCTTATTGGAGGAAGTCGCTGGAGAAGTGGCAAAAGGTTGGTGGTGTTTCCATTTAATGCAAAAAGCGACCAACCTTTTGTCACTAAAAAACTGTGCTTGCTTAAGGCTTCCAAAGCTAGATGTGCAACACCAATGCCTGTGTAGTGTTTCAAATCATTTTCTTTTTTTATATGTCCTCAGTGAGCTGAAAAGGCGCATGAAAGCTGAGAAGAAAGCAACTGAGAAGGAAGCCAAGGACAAAGAACAGCAGGAACAGAAGGAGACCAATGAGAAGTCACAGCAAGATGCAAATGAGGCAGATGAGGAAACTCTGGACCCAAATGTACGTTGAGTATTGATTATAGAAGTCACATTTCTGGCACATAAATTCAGAATTAATTGTAACAAGGGTTGGGCATGGTTTGAATTTGCTCAATTCCAATTCTTATCGATTCCAAGTTTCAATTCCAATGTGGTATAAAAAAGTCAAAACTTTAGATATCAACCATATTTATTCTGTGTGTGTTTTTATTTTTTTATTTTTTGGCAAACGTTTAATTGCTGCTGAATGCCATGAACAAAAATCAGCAGGCTGCATAAAAACCGGACTCTGTTAAGAGCTGTTTGTGTGCAAAATAGAGCTGCGTGATTCTGGATAAATTGAGACTGTAGTTCTCTCGCGATTCTGAAGAATAAATATTAGACGACTAAACAAAACCTCATGGAATTTATAAATGGAATGATTCAATGACTCAATCAAGATTTACTTGTTTCATTAGTGGATGAATCAGTGTTTTGGAATGAATCTCTTGAATGAATGAAGACAAATACATTTTTAACAGCCCCTTTTCGCCAACTAAAAAAAAGATGTGCACACAGGAATTGATATATGGTATTAAAATTAAAATTTAAAAGTATCCGATTCCTGACCTTAAGTATCTGATTCTGGAACTGGAATTGATTTTCGATTCCCAACCCTAATTGTAACAGTTTCTTCATCCCTTTCTGTTTTCAACGCAGCAATACTTCAAGATTCGTTCACAAGCCATTCAAGCCTTGAAGGGGACAGCTGAAGACCCATACCCTCACAAATTCAACGTGGACTTGTCGCTTACAGAGTTCATTGACCGATATAACAACCTTCAGTCAGGGGACCACTTGACAGATGTCGTCCTCAGTTTATCGGGTAAATGTTTTCTGCTTGCATTTTACATAATGGTGCACTGAACTGAACTAAACGGAATATACAAAACTGAAATTAAAGCCGAAAACAAAAGAAGTTTCATGTTAAATTTGGGAAACTTAACTTAGCATGCATCATAGTATTGAGTTAATGATGTAAATGTAAGGTAACGTGACATTTGACATGTTTTATTGATGTCTTTCCATGGTTAAAACACTGAATGATTACATGAGACATGATAGTAAAGCGGAAGTTAGTGAGGAGGAAGTAATGATTGGTTTACGTGTACTGCGTGTTGCCGCTTGAATTGTTGCTGCGGCGATTTGTCATGACACATTAAAGAGCGTCAAAATTACATTTATTCATTTTGTGATAAAATTGACAAAGCTGAGACTTAGTAAAGTAAAAAGTAACCAAGCAAAAAGCTTGTTGCGCTTAATATTGAAAGCCAAATCCGCTACAAATAACGTTTAGTTGAGTTTTGCTCAAGCATCAACAGAAAACGGCATAGACTGAAAGAGCGATCTTGTGATTTAAGAATTGATATCGGTTCTTCAAAATGAAGATTCATCAATAATCAATATCTTCAACCTGTTTATGTCAATGATTTTATGATTTTTTATGATGAGAATTTTTGCTGTTTGACATGGAACATACATTTAAAGACAGTTTGATCCTTTTCTAATTTAGTACCTTTGCGTTTTGCTTGATTGAAAGGTCGTATCCACGCCAAGAGGGCTTCAGGTGTCAAGCTGCTGTTCTATGATCTGCGAGGAGAGGGAGTCAAGCTGCAGGTCATGGCCAACTCCAGGTCTGATTTGCACTCTGCTCCATCACGTTTCATTCATGTTTTTGTTTTATCGTAGTAGCATAACAAGTTGTTATTCTGCTATTTTTAGGAACTACTACAAATCAGAAGAAGATTTTGTGCACATCAACAACAAATTAAGGCGTGGGGACATCATTGGGGTCCGGGGCAACCCTGGCAAGACAAAGAAGGGCGAGCTGAGCATCATCCCGATCGAGATGACCTTGTTGTCTCCATGTCTTCACATGCTTCCCCACCTTCACTTTGGCCTGAAAGACAAGGTAAAGTTTAGTTGTTGTTATTTCCAAGGTGTTTCAACTTTTTAAGCTTTGCTCCTCATCAGCATCCTCTTTGACTCTTTTTTACCAGTACAGAAGCACAGCACAAACACCTTGTGAAAAAGCAGTACACTTTAGCATACTTAACAGTTACTTATTATGGAAAAAATATACTTTATGAGAATTTACTTAAGTGCAGATAGAATGTAATGTTTTTGAGCTCATAATTGCATTCTAGTTGCAATAAATTGAAAATGTTTTATATTTATTGTTTAAATTTGTATTATTTTTGATTGACTGAAATTTAGAGTGCTCCTTTTGACCAGCTTAAGTAGGATTTAAGAAATTCTTTATATGTTATTTCTAGTGCAGTCAAATGATTAATCGCGATTAATCGCATCCAAAATAAAAGTTTTTGTTCACATAATATATGAATGTGTACTGTGTATATTTATTATGTATATATAAATACAAACACATGCATGTATATATTTAAAAATATTTGTTTATATATTAAATATATAATATAAGATCTAATAATATAAATATATTTATGTATATACAAGTATTTTGTTTTTCAAAATATATACTGTATGTGTGTGTATCTATATATACATAATAAACACAGTACACACACATATAATATGTAAACGAAAATTTTAATTTTGGATTAATCCTTTGACTGCAATAGAAACATGGTTGAAGGGTTCTGCCGAATGCACAGACAAGCATTTATGGGAAACTAAAATATACTTTCATGTAATTTCTATATATATATATATATATATATATATATATATATATATATATATATTTGTAATTTCACACATGTATTGAAGTTGCAATTTAGCACATTTAAATTATATGACTTAAGTAAGTGAACACAGTTCAGTGAGTGTTAGTTTGTAGTATTTTACATGTGCTTTACAATGTTGGTCAGCACATCTAAATAAGTACTATTTCAAAGCATGACAAAAGAAAAAGACTTGATTTAAAATGCACTATAAAACTTTTAATTTTAAATTATTCCAATGTGAACTTTTTAGAAATGTACTAAGTTATGAAAGTGGCCTTTTATTTCATTAAGATTGTATTATCTGCAAGTACAGTTTTTTGAAAATATAAATGTAAGATTTGAACTACACTACAAGTATAGTCATGGCCAAAAGTTTTGAGAATTACATACATATTGGAAATTGGAAAAGTTGCTGCTTAAGTTTTTTTTATAGTGATTTGATTATACTCCAGAATGTTATGAAGAGTGATCAGATGAATTGCATAGTCCTTCTTTGCCATGAAAATTAACTTAATCCCAAAAAAAGAAACCTTTCCACTGCATTTCATTGCTGTCATTAAAGGACCTGCTGAGATCATTTCAGTAATCATCTTGTTAACTCAGGTGAGAATGTTGACGAGCACAAGGCTGGAGATCATTATGTCAGGCTGATTGGGTTAGAATGGCAGACTTGACATGTTAAAAGGAGGGTGATGCTTGAAAATCATTGTTCTTCCATTGTTAACCATGGTGACCTGCAAAAAACGTGTGCAGCCATCATTGCGTTGCATAAAAATGGCTTCACAGGCAAGGATATTGTGGCTACCAAGATTGCACCTAAATCAACAATTTATAGGTTCATCAAGAACTTCAAGGAAAGAGGTTCAATTCTTGTAAAGAAGGCTTCAGGGCGTCCAAAAAAGTCCAGCAAGCGCCAGGATCGTCTCCTTAAGAGGATTCAGCTGTGGGATCGGAGTGCCACCAGTGCAGAGCTTGCTCAGGAATGGCAGCAGGCAGGTGTGAGCGCATCTGCATGCACAGTGAGGCGAAGACTTTTGGAAGATGGCCTGGTGTCAAGAAGGGCAGCAAAGAAGCCACTTCTCTCCAAAAAAAAACGCCTGGGACAGATTGATCTTCTGCAGAAAGTATAGTGAATGGACTGCTGAGGACTGGGGCAAAGTCATATTCTCCGATGAAGCCCTTTTCTGATTGTTTGGGGCATCTGGAAAAAGGCTTGTCCAGAGAAGAAGGTGAGCGCTACCATCAGTCCTGTGTCATGCCAACAGTAAAGCATCCTGACACCATTCGTGTGTGGGGTTGCTTCTCATCCAAGGGAGTGGGCTCACTCACAATTCTGCCCAAAAACACAGCCATGAATAAAGAAAGGTACCAAAACACCCTCCAACAGCAACTTCTTCCAACAATCCAACAACAGTTTGGTGAAGAACAATGCATTTTCCTAGCACGATGGAGCACCGTGCCATAAGGCAAAAGTGATAACTAAGTGGCTCGGGGACCAGTATGTTGAAATTTTGGGTCCATGGCCTGGAAACTCCCCAGATCTTAATCCCATTGAGAACTTGTGGTCAATCCCCCACTAATTCTGACAAACTCCAAGAAGTTATTATGAAAGAATGGGTTGCTATCAGTCAGGATTTGGCCCAGAAGTTGATTGAGAGCATGCCCAGTCGAATTGCAGAGGTCCTGAAAAAGAAGGGCCAACACTGCAAATACTGACTCTTTGCATAAATGTCATGTAATTGTCGATAAAAGCCTTTGAAACGTTTGAAGTGCTTGTAATTATATTTCAGTACATCACAGAAACGACTGAAACAAAGATCTAAAAGCAGTTTAGCAGCAAACTTTTTGAAAACTAATATTTATGTAATTCTCAAAACTTTTGGCCACGACTGTACACATCAAGTACACTTTTCACAGAGAATTTGAATGAGATTTACAAAAGGAATCAATATATATTTAGTATTTTTATTAATAGTGCATATTGTTCTATGCAACATTGACTTACACTCAGAGATTTAGAATTTACAGATTGTTAAGTATATATTTCAGCACCCATTAATGAATTTGCATGTACTGATCTACAGTACATGATAAACTTTGTCATTTTTCCTTCAGGAAACCAGATTCCGACAGCGATATCTGGACCTTATTCTTAATGACTTCGTGAGACAGAAGTTTGTGACCCGCACCAAGATTATCACCTATCTCCGCAGCTTTCTGGACCAGCTTGGGTTTCTTGAAGTAAGGATGTTGGTTTCTGCAAAGAAGAGCAGTGCACATTTAGGTTGCCTGTTGCTGAGAGGTTCCTTCAGTTCTTTCAAGTTTTAATGCTTGCCATTTGTGAATGTGTTTAACAGATCGAAACACCAATGATGAACCTGATACCCGGTGGTGCTGCAGCAAAACCATTTATTACTCACCACAATGAGCTCAATATGAAACTCTACATGAGAATTGCTCCTGAACTTTACCACAAGGTAAACGTGTCACTGCAGTAGTAGTTCAGTATTGAAATTCCTGAGTTATATTGTACAATATCTAACCTATATCAACACGTTTGATATACGTTTCAGATGTTGGTAGTCGGAGGACTTGACCGTGTGTATGAGATCGGCCGTCAGTTCCGTAACGAAGGCATCGATCTCACCCACAACCCAGAGTTCACCACATGCGAGTTTTACATGGCTTACGCGGACTATCATGACCTGATTGAAATCACAGAGAAGTTGCTCTCAGGTTTGTTAAACCCCTGCTGTACCTTGTTCTTCTCATTTCGTGCTCTGGAATGTCTGCATCCTGTAACTGAAGAGGGTGAAGCATCGCAAGAAAATAAGCAAAACACATAAGCTTGTTAAGAAACTGGAAAAATGAAGTAGAGTTGAAACAATTGTTTAGTTTCTTACTTCTCATTCCTAGTGCTTCTTAAAGCAAATGAAACTGTAAAATTCAGTCATAATTTACAATGTTTTCAGGAGAATAAGTTCAGCGTAAGAATTGCATTCATCTTCAAAACACTGTTTTTATATTCTCTCTTGACTTTTGTGCATCCATTGAAAGACCGCATAACAAACATTTTCAAGCTTCAAAAAGTTCAAGACATTGTAAAACGAATCCATTCATATGGATTTCTATGTGGATTACTTTTGCAGTTTCTTTGTGAATTTTTTTTTTAAGCACCTGAGTTTCGGTTGAGGGACAGAAATCTCTCAGGTTTAACAATATCTTAATTTGTCTTTTGAAGAGCAAGGTCTTAAAGGGATACTCCACCCCAAAATGAAAATTTTGTCATTAATCACTTACCCCCATGCCGTTCCAAACCCGTAAAAGCTCCATTCGTCTTCAGAACACAATTTAAGATATTTTGGATGAAAACCGGGAGGCCTGTGCCTGTCCCATAGACTGCCAAGTAAATAACAGTGTCAAGGTCAATAAAAGGTATGAAAGTCATCGTCAGAATACTCCATCTGCCATCAGACGTGCAATCTGGGTTATATGAAGCGACAGGAACAGTTTTTGTAAGAGAAGGAAAACAAAAATAACGATTTTATTCAACAATTCCTTTTTCCATCAGTCTCCTCTGTCTTCTTTTTTTTTTATCTGTATATACTTAAAATTTTAATCTGTATACAGTTATAAAATTATGTGTCTGAGAACACCAAGTGAAGTTTCTTGGTTGCTATCACAGGAATGGTGAAGCACATTACCGGAGGTTATAAGGTGATTTATCATCCTGATGGTCCAGAGGGACAAGCCTGTGAAATAGACTTCACTCCTCCCTTCAAACGGATCAGCATGACTCAAGGGCTGGAGAAGGAATTGGGGGTGAAGTTTCCAGATCCTGACACCTACGACAGTGATGGTAAGGGTTACAGTCCATAAGCCAAGCATAGAGAACATGTTCAACCACTTGGTTTTTACAAAGTATAAGTAGTTCCATGTAAAAATTAATTGACACATCCTAATGTAGGTGCTGGGGCTTTACTGTATTGTTAGAATGATTAAAGGTCATTATTTATTTAATTATTTTTGTTGTTTACAGAAACACGCAAGTTCTTAGATGACCTTTGTGTTCAGAAAGAAGTTGAATGCTCTCCTCCCAGGACTACTGCCCGTCTTCTGGACAAGGTATGAAGTACTGGACACTGTAATAAACCAGTCACAATGAAAAAAGTGCACACTTATTATTAGTACAGAAATCTACATTAAAGCACAGGAAGATGGTCTTTGTGTATGTGTATTATTATTTTTTTTTTTTGAGAACATCTTTACAAAATTAAGATTTGGAACATTCCTTTGAAAATTCTTCTCATTAAATTACTTTCTCTTGAGATTTTCATGAATGCTGCCCCAGAAGCCTTAGTTTGGCCTTTTTAAATGGCAGATACGTGTTTGGCCACACAAAGCACACTAACAGACCAGTTTAATTATATGCAATAATTGTTTTTGACTCTCAAAAATATGCACTCAAGACACTTTAAAAAAAAAAAAAAAAAAATTTATACTTTTCATATTCTTTGTGTTCTTCATCGTACACACATTTTAAACTAATTTTGGCACATTATTGTTGACAGTTAGTGGGAGACTTCCTGGAGGTGAAGTGCATCAATCCAACTTTCATCTGTGATCATCCACAGATCATGAGTCCTCTAGCAAAATGGTATGTGCTTAACTTCCAGTTATGACTTTTCACTGTAGTGTATGTTTGAATCACAAATGTGACCATGTACCACAAAACCAGTCTTAGGTGTCAATTTTTCAAAATTGAGATTTATAAATCATCTGAAAGCTGAATAAATAAACTTTCCATTGATGTATGGTTTATTAGGATCGGATAATATTTGGCTGAGATACAACTATTTGAACATCTGGAATCTGAGGGTGTAAAAAAATCAAAATACTGAGAAAATCACCTTTGAAGTTTTCCAAATAAATTCTTAGCAATGTATATTACTAATCAAAAATTAAGTTTTGAGATATCTACGGTAGGAAATTTACAAAATATCTTCATGGAACATGATCTTTACTTAATATCCTAATGATTTTTGGAAAAGAAAAATCGATAATTTTGACCCATACAATGTTTTTTTTGGCTATTGCTACAAATATACCCCAGCGACTTAAGACTGGTTTCGTGGTCCAGGGTCACAAATGATCTAAAACATTCAACTGATGTATATACTGATGTCTCCACCCCAGGCACAGATCCCAGAAAGGTCTAACTGAGCGATTTGAACTGTTTGTGATGAAGAAGGAGATCTGCAACGCCTACACTGAGTTGAACGATCCCATCAGACAACGAGAACTGTTTGAGCAGCAGGCTAAGGTGAAGATAAACTACTGAATACATAATTTTCTGTTTATCTTGCACAAATGTTGTTTTTTAGGGGACTTAGTTTTCAAATGTTGTCCAAAGAAAAAAATTATACACATTATTACAAAAAAATTATATTATAAATAAATCCTATTCTTTTGAACTTTCTGTTCGTCATAGAATCCTGAAAAGAAAAATGCATCAGTTTCCACAAAGCAGAAAAAACGGTTTTAAGCATTTATAATAAGAAATCATGTTGATGATTTCATGTGGAAAGATCATGTGACAATGCAGACCAGAATAATGATGCTGAAAATTCACAGGAATAAATTATATTATAAAAAAAGTAAAAAAATAAATAATAATAAAAAAAAATTTGCATAAGCATAAGAGACTTCTTTTAATAATTTTTTTTTTATGTTAGTAAGTCTTTGTTTGGTTTGTAATCTCATCTGCGATAGCTGCTCTGTTAAATGGCTATAAAGAGCGTGTCTCACCATACTTGGCTTTTTCTTTACTGTGTCCACAGGACAAGGCAGAGGGTGACGATGAGGCGATGTCTATTGATGAAACCTTCTGCACTGCCTTAGAGTATGGCCTTCCACCCACGGCAGGATGGGGCATGGGCATCGACCGCCTCACCATGTTCCTCACAGACTCCAACAACATCAAGGTACGACCCTTTTTCGGATTGTTAAACATTGTGTACTAATAAAACAATGGACATTGTGGCCCTGTAAATAGACTTGTCAAATCTCATTCTGTAAATACTTTGATATTAAAACTGCTTCTGACTTGATGTGCTTTACTTTAGGAGGTGCTTCTCTTCCCGGCCATGAAACCGGAAGACAATAAACCAGCTCCACCTGCAGATGGCACATCAGTGTAACGCCGTGAATGACTTTATAATAGGAGTGAAAAGTCACACCTGCGGATTTCGTCCATCTCTGGATTTCTTGATTCAGTCTGAACCGTCAAAAGTTACTGTCACTTTTGCGGGTTATAGTCTAAATTTTTAAGACCTATGCACTGTCCATAATGAAGGGAAATATTTCAGCATATCATATTTTAACGTATAGCTCACGGTTTTATGGGGAATGGGAACCCTGCTGTCCTTTCTTTGTTATCCATTGTCAATTTTCTGTATTTTTGTGGTGTGGGGTGATTAAGGGTTTATCAGCCATGTTTGGATATTTTATGATCTTCTGTCCAACTGTGCTTTTTAACAGTTCAATTGTATCATATTAAATAATGATTTGGCCAAGCCAAATGGTTTGTGTTTTTTTTTTTTTTTCCTCAATATTGCATCTTGTGCTTTTGGTTCAAATAAGAGACATTCCCTTGCAAAAAATAAAAGCGCTCTTGTAAATGACTATTAAATTAATAGTAGTTGTCATAACAATGTGCAAGTTTTATTTTACAGTTTTAAGAACTCCAAATTTCTTCACACAAGTGAGCCTAAAAGGTGTAACTGTGTTAGCAAAATGTATCAATTTTAAACAACACTAGTCAGCATTTGAAGTGGATCAAAACCTTGCATCAAAGTTGTCCTAAAATCAAAATGCGTTCTTGTCTTAAGACAACTTTGATTAACTTTTTTGATCCACTTCGAATGTTGACTACTGTATTATTTTATAGAGAGAATGTACAAGGTTTGATATATGTTAAAGATTGACATAAAATATTAGACTGAAGTAGTGTGAGCTTATGTTTGTCAAATGTTACTGCAACCAGGTTAATGTGATTAATTACACATGTTGTTATACTGCTATGACACCTGTGTGAACTTAAAAAATCACTAGTTAATTAAAAGTAAATGGTAAAATGTTTGGGTTCGTTTAATTGCAGGAACAATCTAGCCTTCTTAAACTTTATTCAGAGTGACAGTCTCAATCCGATTTTTGTGCTTATCTGATGGGAATCGGATAGTATTTAGCAAGTGTGAATGGCAAAAATCACATGAAATACGACTCGAGCTACATGCATATGTGGTTTGAAATCTTGTGTCATAATTATTATTATTATTAGCCTATATATGGCTTAAAGTCCGTATGTGAAGAAACTTGCTTTGCTTTTCCACAGCTCTCAAAACTAAGGAATTTCTACTCCTTGTGCTACACTTTTGCTTTCATCATGCTTGGACTTTGTATAACAGGTCGTTTACTGTGTATTTCGTTATCGATATCTTTATTCTCAGTCAAACTTATCAGCACTGTGGGGTCTGTGGTTCAGCGGGAGCGCGCCTCTCGCGCGGTCAAGTGCATCAGCTTGTTATTTCATGACTGAAGCTTAGAGTCGGTGAAGATGGCGATGTGTGCGGCGCTCCGATGCGTTTCGGCAAACTTCTCGGCAGCATTGCCCCTGCTCTCGAGATCTGCACATATCTGGACGTGCCAAAATTCCCTAAGACCAAACGGTTTAAGGACGCTTTACACGAGCTCACGGCTCTCGGGAGGTAAAAACTTTACAGAACTTCACGGCTCCTCCGTTTTACATCTCGCATTTAGCTTTGCCGCAAGAACTGCTGCATTCCCGTTTGCCCTTTGGTCTTTTTTTAAAACTTTAATCTTCTAAATGCTAAGGTTTGCTTATCAACTGAATTTGTATTGGGATTTAACGATGGTTACTTTGGTTCGTTTGTTACGTTACGTCGTGAAGGTCCGCAGGCGTTTGATACATTCCAGTGATTTATTCGCAGAAAGTTACTTATCGGATTCGAATTTTCGAATTCGAATCTTTCGTTTAAATTCCCTCTTATTTTTGGAACTATTACATAGGCTTCCTTTTATGTTAAGTGTTAAAATTGCACAGTGTTCTTTAACTGGTCAGTGTGATTTTTTTATTTTTTTTTCCTGACGCTTTCATCGGATCAAACTCGCCACGCTTGACTAGTTGTCTCGGTTCAGTATTATCATGTGGCTCTAATCATTTTGAGATTGAAGCTAATTAAAGTTAAGACTGTGCTGCATCTTGTGCCCGTGAAGTTTGACCAGAGGCCCCTGACTCACATGATCTCACTTAAATCTGCCATTCACGAAATCTATGAAATTAGACTGCTTCACCTTTATTATGTTTCCCCAGATGCCTCAAGATCAAAAATAACTACAGGAGTGTCTCGCATAAAGCCCAGCCATGCTTCAGCTTTCAGCCCTGCTCACAATCTGGTTTAAACCTGTATTGTTTCTGCATGGGCTGATGCTAGAATCCGAGTCAGTTGAGGCTTTGCCCCTCTGGGAGTCCTCAGTTGATGGTGTTCATTGGTTTGCCAGACTGTTAATATTACATTTATATCAAATTAAGAACAGTCAATGATTTTCTCTCTGAATCAAGTCTTGGGAAATGGAGGCATCTTGACATTTTAATCATGCTTGCATTTAATTTGGATCATTTGTTTCATCATGTTATTCTAATTTTATGGGTTTGTTGTACAGAAACCCCAAAATGGGTGTTTGAGAAACCTGTTTGAAAGCAGGATGTTATTTTGCAATTATCTGGCACAGAAAGCACACCGTTTGGCATGCCTTAACCTGACCTTTTACAGTTGCTTCCGCCCTCAGTGACTGCATCGTGTTCAGTACAGTAATTTATAAGATTTATTAGAAGAATTCAGAAAACCTGTAGTGAAATGGAAAGACAGACCTGGAAATTGATGCATCATTAACTTTATGGAGTTTGAATGGTCAAACTATCATCGGCATAAGTTAATATTTATGCAAAAAGAAAATGTCCTTGAATGAAAACTTATGTTTTAAGGAATGGTTCTTTGAAACCAAAAGAATGTAAATTGTGCCAAAATAGGCCAAATAGTGATTCTCATCTCATTCCAAACTAAAAAGTGTTTGTTTTAGTTGTTTTTTCATAACATGAGAATACTGTTGTTATTCTTAACTAAAATTAAAACTACTATACTTGTATTGTTCAGTAACTGGAGTAAAATTTTAATATTAAATAAACTTGCACTTAAAAATTTGAAATTACTAAAATAAAAAGAAATCAAAACTATATAGAAATGTTTTTTAAATAAAGTCACAAAGCACGAACTGAAATCAAAACTGAAAATATAAAAATAAAAGCTCATTCAAAATAATATTTAATAGTATACTAAAATAACACTATGTGGGAGAGTAATTCACAGGACACTTTTTTTTTTTTTTTGGGGATATGTTATTTTAATGAATGGTTCTGTTTATCTTGATCTTATTATTATTTCTATTCTCTTGTGTTTTTCCAGCTCTGAAGTTTACAGACAAACACGAATGGGTGAGAGTGGAGGGGAGTGTGGGCACGGTTGGCATCAGCAACTTTGCTCAGGTGTGCTCCTCTTTAGAAAGAAAGAAGTGTTTAAAGATGGTGTCAATTCAATTTCAAATGTTTTATCTTTTTATACTTTTTACTACTTATTCTGCAAAGGTCCCCTCCTTTACAGAATAAGTAGTAAAAAGTATAAAAAGATAAAACATTTGAAATTGAATTGACAATTGAAAAACAGAATTCTGAGGGAAAAAGTCTGCATTGTGAGATGTCAATTCAGAATTGGAAGAGAAAAAGTCATATTTCTGAGTTTCTCGCTATTCTTAAAAAACAAAAAACAAAAAGAGAGACTGAACTGTGAGATATCACAATTAAATTTTTTAGTTTTTAGTTTTTGATTCTTGGCAGAAACAAGCTTCAATATATGCACACCCTTTTTTTCTTCTTTTTTTGTGCATGTGTCTTTGTAATAACATGCAAAAAAACTATAGGGGGAGGGGTCCATTTTAATCTGATGTTGACTTTAAAGGGATACTCCACCCCAAAATGAAAATTTTGTCATTAATCACTTACCCCCATGTCGTTCCAAACCCGTAAAAGCGCCATTCGTCTTCAGAACACAATTTAAGATATTTTGGATGAAAACCGGGAGGCCTGTGACTGTCCCATAGACTGCCAAGTAAATAACAAGGATGCGCTGTTTTCTTTCAAATCAAAGCTAAATACACGTAGAAACAGCACATTCTTGTGGCGCGGATGGTACAGAAGAGCATACGGTGATTTGGAGAGACACAGAGGAGACTGTTGACAAAGGAATTGTTGAATAAAGTCTTTATTTCTTTTTTGTTAAATTGGAAAATGTGTTCCCGTCACTTCATATAACCCAGATTGCACGTCTGATGGCAGACGGAGTATTCTAACGACGACTTTCATACCTTTTATGGACCTTGACACTGTTATTTACTTGGCAGTCTATGGGACAGTCTCAAGCCTCCCGATTTTCATCCAAAATGAAGACGAACAGAGCTTTTACGAGGTTTGGAACGACATGGGGTAAATGATTAATGACAAAATTTTCATTTTGGGATGGAGTATCCCTTTAAACGTTATATTGTTATTGCAATATTTTTTTTTTTTAATGCAGTTTTCAAGTTTAGTTTAAAATGATCTTCCTTATTAATAAATGTCTTTCATTTTCTCTGTTCAATCGCTATAGGAAGCGTTAGGTGATGTGGTATACTGTGGGCTTCCAGAAGTGGGAACGAAGCTTGAACAAATGGGTGAGAAGAAGCTGAAATCCCCATCTTTTGCCTTTGCCCTGCTACAGCACAGACAACATGACATGTATTTGTTTTTCAGAGGAGTTCGGTGCTTTAGAAAGCGTCAAAGCTGCTAGTGAGTTGTATTCTCCACTGACCGGAGAGGTGACCGAAATCAACACAAATCTGACCGATAACCCAGGACTAGTAAATAAAGCCTGCTATGAAGACGGTGAGTGCAGCTGTTTGTCTCTTATTAAACTGAAATCACACAATACTGTACGTGGATGTGGAATATGCTAACATTCCTTTCTCCCTCCTCAAGGATGGTTAATTAAGATGACCATAGAGAAACCTGCAGAACTTGACGAACTCATGGATGAAGCTGCTTATGAAAAATTCATCAAATCCCTCGATTCATAAAGGTGTTCAGACCTTCGTTATTTGTTATTATTGATCATTCAGAGCCTTTAAGGATTCCCTAGAATACCCTTTTGTATGAGCTTAACAAAATCATGTATTTTGGAGTCAAAAGCCAAATATTTCGAGGGCTTTTGGATACAGTTTGAGGTGCTTTACATGGACTCAAACAAAGACAGGGCTGGTTCTGCTGATTGTCTTAAATAGTACATTTGTTAATATAACGTGTGTGACGTTGACGTAATATGACATGCAATAAAATTGAAAATGTAACATTGTGAGCCAGTTTGCGTCTGTATTCTGGTATGTTCAAATTTGACCCAGTAAAGTATTGTTCTTATAACTTAAAGCATATAATAAATGATGAGTTTAACACATGAATGTGAAGCATTGCTTCTGATGTACTTTACAGCAAGTGCTTCCATCATATATTACCAAAAATATCTACAAGATTCTTTGTTTTTGAAGTTAGACTTAATTGCTCACCAAGGCTGCGCTTATTTTTAATTACAAATACATTAAAACTGCAATGTTGTGAAATATTATTGCTATTTAAAATAGCTGTTTTCTATTTTGATATTTTAAAATGTAATTTATTCCTGTGATGCAAAGCTGAATTTCTCTTGATGCTGAGATAGATAGAGAAAAGAAGGGCACACGTGCAGAAGGGAACCAAGAGCACCTCGCAGCACAGCACACCCTGACCTTTGCCCTGAGATTAAAAGACTGATGAGTTTCTGTGTTCCAGGGATCAATGATTAATGAAGGGTGATCATAGTATCTTTTTCTGCCTGGAAAGAAAAGAAAAAAAACCCCTGTAACCTGTGTAAAAGAATTCACAGCAGATTCATTCAAACTCCTTGGCCTACAGGACATTTATTTAGATGTTTATAATGATAACTTATTTTGGTAACTATATACAGATTATAGTTGTACTTGTTTTATACATTTTAAAAACTGATTAGTAGTTATGTATTCTAAGACTTTATGTAATGAGATGCGACCAGCGAATCAAATATGGCTGATATTATCTTGACCTTGTGAGATGAATGACATTCATTACATAAGTGTAAAAGGCAAATAGATGTATACTTATATAAGCCTTTGTTTACCATACAAGTTTACAAAAATTTAAGTTTAATTTGAAAGTTTATCTGTCAAAATAAGAAAGAACCTATGCACCTCTAACAGGTTTTTCATTTAGAGAATTGCTGTTCTTTAGGACGCAAAGCAATGCTTACTACAGATGTACCACGGTTTCCATGTAATCACACCTTTTAAAATTCTCTTACTAGACTACAGACAACTCTTTCAAGAGTTTTTAAGTTTCCCAAATCCCATAGAAATATTAGAGAATTTCAAAAGTGGCTGAACATGAAAACATACAGTTTTCTAGTTTATAAAGCAGGCCCATTTAGAACAGATTTGAATAAAATTCCGTGTATATACATTTTCAGTTTTCTACAGTGATGTAAGTTTTCCTTATGTTTAAAAATATTGTTACTAAATAGAAAGCATTTTACTTGCATATTCATACATCGCTGCTTTGTCATTTATTTATTATGATGGAGTGTGATCGTTTAGTCAGCATTTTAATTGTAATTTCGATTGTCAATTTAATTTATGTTCGATTATGTTAATGAACTTTTTTTTTTGCATGCACGTATCTATGTATGCATTTTTTTAGTTTACCGCGTTAAATTAACAACGTTCTCCTTTACATTCACTTTATTAGCTATTAAATGAATACTAATAATTAGTAGTAGTAGTAGTGGTGAACTATTAGTTGTCGAACTTTTAATCTACGTCCATCCACGTGCTGACTGCTGATTTGTCACAACAAAAACCAGCTTCACACTTCCGGTAGACGGGCACATCGGTCGTTGCTATTGGCTCCTCTCTTCACTTCCCATAAAGCCCCGCGTTGTCATTTCCTTTTCCTTTTCAGCCATTTTCCGCTGTAGACGGTATGTGCATTTATTCCGGCTAAACATCAGGTTTATCCGCATTAATCCTTATTAACTGTTTATCATATGATATTTAAAGTAGTCCAGTCTTAAAGTGTAATTTGTTTAATGTGTAAACATGGCTCTATTTCCAGTATTATACATTTCTGAGAGATTAAAAGGTCATTTTAGCACACACTGCTCCGTCGCTCTCTCCATACCCCCGTGTGCTCTTTCGAATATGAGTTTGAAGTGTTAAACAGCCGCTCGTGAACCAGTCAGGTGTTTGGAAACCTTAATAAAACACACATTAGACTGTTTACTGTCGTCTTATACCGAGCTGTTGCTGTCTCAGCGCTGTAAACCACGAGCATGACACGCAGTCAGGCCACAGCGGAGCTCACATGGAGTGAGTGGACTGGACTACATACTTAAAAAACATTACAGAAGTGATTTAATAGCTTTCATGAGCGTGCAGAAACCATAAGCGACCGTGCACAGCTTCAGTTAATGCTAGTTGAGATATATGTGAAGTGGAGCAGGGAACTGTGTGCTCATTGCTGGAGTGTGTTGTTTTTCATCAGGAGTGAACAGTCATGGCTCCCAGTCGGAATGGCATGATCTTGAACCCTCACTTTCATAAAGACTGGCAGAAGAGAGTGCGCACCTGGTTCAACCAGCCTGCCAGAAAGATCCGCAGGTAACACAAGTCTACTGACAGATGGATTTTAATAGTTCGTGGAAATCATCACTTTATTAAAATGCATCATGTTTTTTCCTCAGACGTAAGGCCCGTCAGGCAAAGGCTCGTCGCATCGCCCCAAGACCTGTTTCTGGACCTCTCCGGCCAGCGGTCAGGTGTCCGACCATCCGGTATCACACCAAGATCCGTGCCGGACGCGGGTTCACTCTGGAGGAGTTGAAGGTAAGGTTGATGCCACATTATTGCTAGTTTTTTATTCAGTTAGTTCACCCGAATGTGACCCTGGACTACAAAACCAGTCCTTTTTTTTTTTTTTTTTTTTTTTTGCACAGCATCTAAAAGCTGAATAAATAAGCTTTACGTTGAGGTATGGTTTGTTAGAAGAAAAAAAATACTTTTAAAGGTATCCAAATTAAGTTCTTAGCAATGCATATTACTAATCAAAAATTAAGTTTTGAGATATTAACAGTAGGAAATTTTAAAAATATTTCAATGGAACATGATCTTTACTTAATATCTTAATGATATTTGGCATTAAAGAAAAATTTATAGTTTTGACCCATACAATGTGTTGTTGGCTATTGGTACAAATATAGCCTAAAGGCCCGTTCACACCAAGGACGATAACTATAAAGATAACGATAAAGATATAGTTCTAAAAATCGTTTTCAGTATTAAAGAACAGCAGAGTCCACACCTCAACTATAACGATGAAGACAAAAAAAACAATATCGTTGGAATCACTTTCAAAACTTTTTTTTTTCCAGCAAATTTTTAATCAGTTAGTTCACCCGAATGTGACCCTGGACTACAATTCTTTTTTTTTTTTTTTTTTTATTGATATTTGCACATCTAAAAGCTGAATATATAAGCTTTCCGTTGAGGTATGGTTTGTTAGAAAAAAAAAAGTAAAGTTATAAATATTAAGTTCTTAGCAATGCATATTACTAATCAAAAATTAAGATATTTACAGTAGGAAGTATAAAAAATATCGCCATGGAACATGATCTTTACTTAATATCCTAATGCTTTTTGGCATTAAAGAAAAATTTACAATTTTGACCCATACAATGTGTTGTTGGCTATTGCTACAAATGTAGCCTAACTGTGTGACTTCAGACTGGTTTTGTGGTCAGGGTCACAAATATGAAATTTGTAGTTTACTCACCCTCACTCTTTGATTAATGTTTGAAACACAAGATGTTAAATGTATCTTGAAGTTTCTGAAAATCCAGGTAACCAAAACTTAGAAGATCCAAAAAGGCCTTGGTGTATATGTTGTTGTACATGCTGTACAGGCAATTGTTGTATATAAATGTTTTTATTAGGACATTTATTCACATCATTACTTTTCACAAGATTCGGGTTAAACCATTTTATATGGTTTCATTTTACAACACGTTGTGCTTTTGAATCTTCCGGTTTTGGTTACCTGGGCTTTCAATGATTGGACAGAAACCTCTCAAGTCTTGTGGGTTTGGAATGACAAGAGGGTGAATAAATGATAATTATTTTGTGAACTATCCATTTTAACTATGAGGCTTTTTCTTCTTTCATTTATGGTTATTTCAGACAGTCAAATGATGACAATTCTCCGGAATCTCTGTACTTCATTGATGACCTCCTTTGAACCCTATATTCTGATGACTGTTGATGCTGACGTTATTCATGTGTTCCAGCTGTTACAGCACAATCAGGTCTCACGTTGCTCTGTAATTTGCTTATACAGGCAGCAGGAATCAACAAGAAGGTGGCCCGCACCATCGGCATCGCCGTTGACCCTCGTCGGCGTAACCGATCCACAGAGTCTCTGCAGGCCAACGTTCAGAGGCTGAAGGAGTACCGCTCCAAACTCATCATCTTCCCCAGGAAGGCTTCTGCGCCCAAGAAGGGAGACAGCACTGTAAGTGGCTTCCTTCTGTTCATAACTCTGACCTTTCTTGAGATAGATGTTGTTTTGAAGCTGTTATTCATTGTAAATCATAGCCTTCAATGTATAATATGGCAGCAGGACTAAAATGCAGTGTATTGTAACGGGTAACAGCTTTAGTGTTTGCAGTCAAATGATGACACTTTCTCCGGAATCTCTGCACACCCTTGATGACTTTGAACCCTTTTACAGCTGATGACTGCAAACGTTTAGCCTTATGCAGTAGTGTTTTTGTTTGTTTTCGGGTCTTTTGACACTGTTTTGTGTGTGTGTGTGTAGGAGGAGGAGGTCAAGATGGCTACACAGCTTACTGGACCCGTCATGCCCATCAAAAACGTATGTATCTCGTCCTTAACACTATAAAGCCTACTATATTATATTTGTCATTTGCGAATGTCACCTCTAGTCAAAACATTTCACACGGCAAGATTTAGAGTTGTACTGTATTCCAAATATTTAGCCTGCTAAATATTTCTCTGGCATTTTTTGTAACAGTCTGCTATCACTGATTTACAGTGTAAGCTATCAGGCCGTGTAAATATTAGCAATCTTAAATTCATAAAGTCATGGCATTGAATGTTGCACTGCCAAAAAAAAAAAATTCTCATTAAATCAAGGCACATTTATTTGAGATGCATGTTTACTTTTGAACATATGCGGTTGTTTTTGAGATTGAACAAAATTAAGTTCAGTTTAAAACCTAACATATGTAAATGAAATCTTGTTTTCCCTTTGAATTAAACATATTTTTCTTGAATCATTGGCAGATGTTGTTTTTCAATATTTTGATCAATTTCTCAGTGAACCAGACATTTTGTCTTGTTTTGTTTCTCAAGTAAATGTATCTCGATTAAAGAATGTTTAGACATTTGCACGGGAAAACAAGAGCGATATAGTGAGGAAGAACACTCGTGTGGTTAGAAAGTGCAGTAAAAATTATTTGCATATTCTAGTGGTTGAGGGCAGAGGTGTAGGAACGTGAGCTTTTCAAAATGAATTACAGTAATGGACATCTTTTGGAAGTTGTATTTACAGAACCTATTGATGTATTGTTTCATTCAATTTGTTCCTTAATTTATAAGTTTCTTTGAACTAATAAGTTTCTTTGAAGTAAATTTTCTTGAAATTTACCTTCGTAAACCCTGCAGAGCCATAAAGTGTGATGTATTAAATCATACTCAGGCCAGGTGGATAAAAACAAACTTTATATACTGTTTGCAGGTTTAAACTGGTCTTATTTCATTTCAGGAATAAGATGCAGGTTGGGAAATGTGTGGAAATAAGACGTTTAATGTAAACTCAGCTCTTGATGTATAACGAAGTGTTCTGCTGCAACTGAGGAAGTGTCCATATTCTCTGCAGGTGTACAAGAAAGAGAAGGCCCGCGTGATCTCAGAGGACGAGAAGAACTTCAAGGCCTTTGCCAGCCTGCGTATGGCCCGTGCCAACGCCCGTCTGTTCGGCATCCGTGCCAAGAGGGCGAAGGAGGCCGCAGAGCAGGATCCCGAAAAGAAGAAATAAACCATACTTTGTAAGGAACTGTCAAAAAATAAATGTCTAAAAAAAATCATGCTTTTGGAGTCTTTTCTTGGAGGAAAAAAAGTTGATTTGTCTGCTTTTAAGAGGATATGTATGTGTATAGTTCTTCTGTCTCAAGTGACTTATTTAGACTGATGTTTAGGAGTTCCTCTCACTGGGTGATGATAGAGGGTGCAGGCGACAATGCAGAAAAAAGAAACTATTCTTTTTTTTTTTTCTGTTTGAGTATGCTTAAAAACATGGCTAAAGTCATTGGTTTAATTCCTGTAATCAAGCACTTATAAAATTTATGCATCAAAAGTAACTTACAAATGCATAACCTTTTTTAGGAGAGTGATATTGATATTTTTAATATTCACCAGAAGATGGCAGTGTTTACCTTTATTGATTTTGAAAGTTTTCTAAGTGGTTGGTTTAGCAATAACTTTTTTTTTTTTTTTCTAAGATAACTGCTAACTTTATTTTTTATGCTGGATCTGGGTAAGGACTGCATTTACATTATTTTTCCATCCCTGCACTAAAATTATTTTTCCAGGCCTGCACTAGTAAGAGTTGCTAAAGGGATAGTCCACCAAAAATTGTAGTTCTAATCATAATTTAAGAAATATAATTTACACACACATATATCATTTCAAATCTGAATGTTTCTATATAGATGTTTTGCAGAATGTGAATCAAACAACGTTGGAGACAGCTGATTGTCAGTGTGTGGGTGGGGGAAAAAAATACTATTTTTCAGAAAGTCTGATACTGATACAGATCAGCTGTTTCAATGTTTATAAATGCCATTATTCTCTGTCCTGTAGGTGATGTCATAATGGCCGGTGGTGGTTTTGAATGGACTGTGGGTGTATTATGCAAACATTGCATTCCCACATCATTATATGCTGTGTGTGTGTGTGAGTTCGAGCAGGAGAATACATATTTTATTTCAGTTCATGCCAGGGCTGTGTTTTGGTGCTATCTTTGCTTGTATTGTGTGCCCTGTTTTATAAACTCGTTTCTCAGAGGCTTTTGCACACAGATGGTTTAGAGACTGCTTTAATGTGGAAATAACTGTGAATGATTCGAATAATTGTACATTTTCCAGCGCTGCTGAACTGAGTGTCACTGAAACTGAAGCTGAAGTGGCCCAAATCAATTATAAGTGAAGTAAAGGGACCGTTATAATTGGGGCTGTCCACAATCAATGAACCATTGGGATTTTTTTTCCATGAAAACCTACACATGGATCAATAAACCAAAAATATCTTGACCCAGTGGAGATGAGTGGGGAGATAATCACGTATGAGGTTACATAAGATGTAGAGAGTGTGTCCTAGTTACCCTTGATCAGTGAAACTGGTGGAAAGAGTTAATTTAGACCACTTGTTAAAACACTGGAAAATGGGTACCATTCATATGTTTTATCTACACACTTAAGAAAAATAGTTCTAAACAGTGCCAGATCTGGGTTCTTCAGCTATTTTTGGTGCTAAATAATTTATATATATATATATATATATATATATATATATATATATAGAACTGTTACTATATATGTGAAGATTTTTTAAAGAACCATATTCCTAGAGTGCAATACAAAATAAATATTTTAGCATAATGATATTCAGGTGAACAGGACAGATGTTGACTAAAATGCTGCCAATTGAAAACCATGTATATATCAGCATATTTAAAGTAGTCTTGGGGAAATACTTTTAATACTTTTTATTATTATTATTATTTTTAAGATGTTCATATGCATTCTGCTCAACTTTTTCACTGGAGAAAGCAGTATGGGATAGAGGAGTCGTTTTTCAGTCGGAAGCATTGGGTTATGTTATAAACATCTTGATTGAATGATTTTTTTTTTTTTTTTTTCAAACAACTGACTTTTCAATTTACTGGAGTCGTGTGGATTACTTGTGGATTATTGTGATTTGTATCAGCTATTTAGGCCCATTCTGATGGCACCCATTCAGTGCAGTTTCTCCAAATGTGATTAAAAAATAAAAAAAACGGCTTATGTACATCTTGGATGCCTGACAGTGAGTACATTTGCAGCAAATATTCATTTTTGTGTAAACTATACATTTAAGCAAATGTGTTTCCTCTTTCTGGTTGAAATCTAGTATTGTTAGTCCTTCTCATCAGGATTCGTGATGGAGTGGCAGACAGAATCATCAGAACCTGATGATCAGCACAGTGGCCACAACGGCTTATTTTGCAGAAACTAAATAGCACTTTATCTCTGATGAAGCCATTTCCATTCTCTTTCTCACTTCACTTCCTGACCAATCTAACTCTGTCCTATAAAAAAAAAAAAAGAAAGAAACAAGAAAAAAAATGTGGGTGGGATGAAAAAAGGTTCTGTGAGCACAATAATGGCATTTGTTACTTGCAAACATGTAGGCGTTTTACCTCTGGGTATGGCTTCAGAAAGCTATAAGCCGTTAATTACTCTTCTTAATTGATTTACAAGTTATGTTATATCCTGTCAACATGCATCCATGCTGCTCACTAAACAAATGACAGGAAACTATCTCCAATTAAATGAGAATGCCATTTCTTGTTTATCTCAAAATCTTGTCTATATATGTGAAGACAATTCTTTTTCTTAAAATCCCCAAAATAAAACTCTAGTCAGATTTGGAATGAAAGCATTAGGTATCTTAGTAATATTATGTAAGAATAGTCTAACAATACTAGTTTCACCACTTTTTCACCATTACACCACTATGCCATTATGCTACCAGAAAAAATAACATAAATCATTTCAATAACTCTAGAGCCTTGAAAATCTCGCTCATGTGGCAAGGCTAATACTAAGCCATTCCTACACTGACATCGTTCTGAGATCCTGGTTACAAAGTTTTGCTTTTAATTAGTACAGGTTTTGTATTTCTTTTTGGAATTAATTGGTTATAGACTTCAATGATCCGAGCTCGAGGTGTATGACCAGCCACTTTCAAAGAGAAATATAAAACTTGTGCGAAATGTAAGAAAACAAGTTGATGAAATTATTGAATCCAATATTTGATAATAATATAGCATAACAAGAAATTCAGAAGTTAGTTGATGTGGTTAAAAAACACCAGCGGTTCAGAGACTTTTATAATTTTAATTATAATTTAATAAATAATAGAAGAATTCTGTCAAAATTCCATAATCATCCTTTTAGGAAGTGCATGGAACTGGAAGGGAAATTAAAAATCTCCTCTTTATGTAAGGATATGTCAACTTTCCATGATTTTGTATGGTAGGCTAAGTTGGTATAGTTTTACTTATAACCATGGCCTTGAGGCTAGTAATGTCTAAACTGTACACACCAACCCTGTTATTAAAGTTTTTTTTTTTTTATATTACACCCCTAAGATAAAAAAAAAAAAAAAAAAAAAAAAACACTCACAGTGGCACATGCAATTCCCTAAGTTTATTAAGAAAAGAAAAAAAGAAAAATCCTTCAAAATCTCACAGTCGCACATGCAATTCCCTAAGTTTATTTAAAGAAACAACAACAACAAAACACTCAAAATCTCACAGTGGCACATGCAATTCATGAAAGTCATCTCCTCAAAATGGATCCCTTATAGGCTATAAATGACGTCTGCACACTCATTCAAGCTTGGGATACCGATTCTTGGCGAAATTGACGTCAGTCAAAGACTTTTCCCAGCTGAGGCTGTTAAATTCACTCCAATGTAGCTCTTCGACGTAACATGACGGCAAAAACTCTCTCTCTCTCTCTCTCTCTCTCTCTCTCTCTCTCTCTCTCCCCACACACACACACACTGAGAGAAGAGCAGCAGCAACAGCAGGTGAGAACCCAGCTCTCTTATTTAGACTTAATAGATTATGTTTGCTGTTAGTCATCAAGGAATTTGAATGATTATTATTGTTATTATTATTAATAATAATAATAATAATAATAATTATTACTACTATTAGACTATATGCTGCTTTGCATATGCAGTGTTGTTAGTTAGGCTATATTTAGGGACAACTGATTAGGTTGTTTACATGTGGTATCTAACTTGTCATTGCTTGCAAATTTTTGCGGAGTGGTAAAGGATGCAGCCAAAATAAACTAAACTCGTTTATCGACAATTATATTCATAAGATTAAATAATAGAGGATATGAAGTGAACTGTGGGTTAATTAGGCTACTAAACAAATGTTGGGTTGCAGACGCGAGAGAGATTAAGTTTACTGGACTAAAGTGTCATCTATTAACAGTCACTTCATGTTACGTTATTGTCATTTTCTTCACGATGTTTACACTGGATTCTTTGCGTTAAACGAAAAAAGTTTGGCGTTTTCGTGTTGCATACTAAAACTATGTAGACTCATCAAGTAGTAGCCTACAAGCGCCAATTACATGAAGATCAAGTGATCACACGTTTAATCATTTCATTTGTCGTAGCCTGTGATTCTTAACTTGTGGTTCAGATGTTAAGCATTTGAATCAAATGATAGTTCAGACACAAGAGATAGCAGTGTAGGAAAGCTCACGTTCTTAGCAGTGTATTAATGGCTGGAGTGATTGTTGTAGTGAGTGGATGTGAGAGGAGCTGTCCATGATCTGTGGTGCTGAACCACGCGCGCTGGAGCGCATTGCAATGCCGGCTGATAGATTTACGCATTGCTTTTGGTGATTTGATCTTTCAAAGGGTGAATATCTAATACATAAAACACACTATAAATGTTACTGGTAATGTGATATCAAAATATGACCGCAGAGCACGAATTATAGGGGACGGGTTAGCTTGAGCACTAGAAAGGAAGTCAAATTAAAAGGTGCGAGGGGGCTAAAAATGACTCTAGTTCTACATGGACGTGTTTTTTCCCCAGTTGAATTTCTTTTTACTATTTTGAACCCGGTGTCATGTGCGAGGCGATGCAAAAGCCAGACTGTGTATGTTTACATGAAAACAAAGGAAAAGTAGCGCAGTGGAATGTAAAAACGCGTTCTGGGTGAACGGCCCCTAAACGGTATCCCTCATTTTTTAGTATTATAATCACAGAACATCGAAAACGTAAACATTTCCATTACTTTTTCCACTCGATTAGAGAAATATATGTAAAAAAATGTAAAGAAAGTCAAAGTCTCGGAACTGTTGCACGAAAATTCGGGTTTTCACTATTTACCTCTACAAAGTAGTTAACCCACTTCAAATTTGACTATATTCCCACAATTAAAGTAACTGTAAATTTAAACAATAAAAATGCAAGTAGGCTAAATATAAATAATGTAGCCTAAAGGTTTCAACAGAATGCTCAGTTTTAGAAAATTGTCCGATGATCAAGATATTCTGATTGTCAGGTTAAAGGGTTAACCTGATTAAAATTATGGGTAAAATTGTTGCCATTGTCAGTAATGTTAGTGATATGTGAAGCATATATAGCTCACACAGGAGCCACTTTCAAACCAAGCAGCTTTCTGTTGGTCATCACCACAAATATGCTTGACTAACTTCAACTGTTGCAAAATCTGAGTAAGGAAATCCAACACGTGGATGTTCATTAACTCAGTCCATGCAATTATATCTATCTACTCACATGTGAATCCTAACTGTGTGTACATTGTAAGCTGTGTTTTTGATGACCGCGTGGTTTCAGTGCTTTTGACCATTCATTGGATGTTAAAAGTGCATTTAGAAAGTACATCCTGATATTTCTTACCCACATGTGCTTATTTCTCACTTAGGAGTCTGTTGTGGAAGAGGCTGTCAACTGAAGATCTCATCTGGGATTTTGCGGTTGTAATACTAATGGACATCTCTGATTTACAACATCCCATCTGATCCCTTTATATCTGAACCACTCCCAGCAGCCCATTCTCCTTTAAAGCGAATCAGACATAGAGATGTCTCTCAGTAGAGAACTGTAAGTCGAACTGACAGATATGTTTTAAGACATCCCACATCCTTTGCTTTACGCAGAAACAACACAAGGTCACATAAAAAAATAGACTCCCTGCATGGGAGAGTCCTGCTTCAATCAAACTGAGGCTTTTAAAGATCAGCCCATTGGCACCGCCGTCTCCCATCTCCAGCTGACCCTCCGCACTCAACTTTCTGTCAGGATGAGTGACTCACAGGAAGCGACGTCCCCAGTGGCAGGCATAGGAGGCCCTGCCGCTTG
The DNA here is from genome assembly GCF_018340385.1 of Cyprinus carpio. Classification (NCBI taxonomy): domain Eukaryota; kingdom Metazoa; phylum Chordata; class Actinopteri; order Cypriniformes; family Cyprinidae; genus Cyprinus; species Cyprinus carpio. Next base: position 39,820,467 of record NC_056603.1, read on the forward strand.
CGTATCCAAGGTGGAGCTGCGTGTTTCCTGCAAGTCCCTGTTGGACCGAGACACGCTCAATAAGTCTGACCCCTGCGTCATGCTCATGGTACAGAACCAAGGTCAATGGACTGAAGTGAGTTTCCTTTTTTCCTGTTGGTCTCAGTAGTGGTTTTAAACACCATTTGCAAGCCATGTTTGAAGGGCCCCCTGCTGACCATAAGCAGGTTAATCGGTTAATATCTTTTGCCCTCACCCTCACTTTTGCCCTGGACTAATTGGGCTTAAATACATTGATAAAGTGGCAAAAACCATAAAGGTAAACAGAAACTGCTAAATAAAATCTAGCAGTGCTCAAAAATGTAAGATTTTGATTTTAAGAAATGTATAAAGGAAATTTTTTATGGACACCTGTTTTCATCATGGAATAAAAAATACAAAATGTAATTGCAACTTTTAATCTTATAACAGTTTTTCTCAGAATTCTGAGGCAAAAATTTAGAATTGCGAGACAAAAAGTCAGAATTGTGATAAAAAAAAGTTACAATTACCATATGTTTTATTCCACATTGGAAACAGGCTTCCATACATTTTAAACAAGATGATAAAATAAATATATATATATATATATATTTTTTTTTTTTTTGCTGAACTACCTTATAATTGTTGTAAACAAAATGTACTCACTTAAATATCTAAAAAAAAAACAAGAAATGTGCCATTTTTAATGAGAAGGGTGATAATTTACAAATGGCTAATTAATGGGCCTGGACAATAGGTTCTGAAATTAACAGTCGCTTATGGCAAAAATGCCCCCAAAATTAAAGATATATGGGCAGAAAATGCCCCTGTATGAGTTTTTGTTATTTTTGTATCATATGATAAAGTTAATGCAATATCACACAAGCAAGAGTGCTGTTTCCCCTAAATATAAGCAAGTTAATATTAAGTTAGTTTTTAGGGACAATCTTGTGAATATTGTTGGTTTTGCTCTATTTTGGCATTGGCAAAATAGTTCCAGACAAAGCCACGGCAGCATACAGTGGTGTTTCATTCCTTTTTGAATGGTGTTTTTGAATGAAACGACTGAGAGAATGATTCAGTGATCCATTAAATAGAAAAGTTAATTTGTGTCTCTGCTGGCCAATATATCAGTCTATAACTAATTATAAAACAATTCATTTGTATTGAATTTTTTAATTGTACATTTGTAGTGCTACAGGATCACCTGTCTCTTTTTTTTCTCTTTCTGTTCTTCAATGATTAGAAGTTAAACAGGTCTATGTGTTAGGTCTAGGCTTTAGGTTAGAGATTGTTGGATGGGTATAATTTCTCGCAATGCCTTCAGCTGACATTTGGATAGTATAGGGCTTGACTGTGAAGGTTGACTGGACTGCTCAAAGTGCATGTGAGTGGGGGGAGTGGGCACTTTTTGGAATGAATCTAGGTGCAGGGAATTGTCACACAGCAGGAAAAGGCGATTGAAGCAAAGAGAGCGACCACTCTGGTGTTTTTTTTTTCCATATCAAAGCAGTCAGAGTGAGAAAAAAAAATTATCTGGAGCCACAGCAGTGGTGCTGAAGACAGCTCGGCAAAGCTGCGAAGCTGTCTGCAGCAATGTGTCGGGCTGAAGGATGAAATCTTAATCCTGGCCCCATTATTCCAACAACTGTGCCACATTCAACATCACAGTGAACAAAGTGAAAGATGCCACCCTGCTTCAGCGTTCGTTTCATTCAAAAGATTCCAGTTTAAAGAGCACCCGCATGAAACAGGAAAAGGAAAATGAAGAAACCATTGATATATTATTGTAGACTTTGTTTTCTGAGATTAGTTTGACAATCAACATGAGTAGAGTATCTTGAAATAACTGATTACCATAATACAGACGCATACAGACGCTTTGCACTTCAGATTTTCTTGCATATTTCCATGTGCAGGCGATGAAAACAGTCCATTTGATTCTAAATGACTCTTTGCAGTGAAATTCGTTTTTGCATCTCAAAAATGTTCAGCTCTCTGCATAACATATTTCAGTCACACTTAGGGAGCAGCGGTACACAAAGATGAGCAGTGTAGGAAGGAAAAATGGTTATGCTTTGCAGCCGTTTAATCAGTGTGGATAAGACAATCGTAACGCTAAATGCATTATCTTCACACTGCATGCCAATGATTAAGTCTGACTGCAGCAGCAAGTTGTTTAAAAACTGATGGTTTGAGAAGCATTCTTATAAACATGATTAGTTTTCAGTATGAAGTATTTGTAGCGGTTATGCTGATGAGAGTTCTGGCGAGTGTGCTCTTAAAGAGATTGTTCACCCCAAAATGACAATTCTGTCATTATTTATTCACCCTCATGTCGTTCCAAACCCGTATGACTTTCTTTGTTCTGTGGAACGTCAAGGAAGATCTTTTGAAGAATGTTTTAACTGTCCGTACAGTCAAAGTCAGTGGTGTCTAAAAACAACACCGGACAGTGGACACTATTGACTCAATGTATGGATATTGTATGAACATTTTAAAAAATATCTCCCATGCAATTAAGTAAAATGTTCATTTTGCGGGGATCTAGCCTATTCCTTTGTCATGATGGCAACAGTGAAAGTGTGTTGTGTAAAATATCAGTACCAGCCAACAACTGAATGAATGAATGATTGTGAAACTGAGTTTTGGTTTTGCAGAATCCAAATTCTTTAATGCAATCTTCTTTGCATATTTGACAACCTTTCTTGGTTTTCTTCACAAAATGACAAAATACAGTCTCTTAAGCAAAAGAGTTTTCGCATACTGACATAGCATTAGAAGTGCCACTGTCATTATTCTACTGTACTAATATAGATCCTCACTTTGAATATCATTTGCATGGTTTTACACCTAGAGCAGTCGTATTTTTCTAATTAATGATTTTGATCTCTTCCCTGATATTAGCTTTTACACATGCCAGATTTCTTTCACAGGAACAGAAAAAAAATTATAACCACATCCACCTAATATTAGACTCAGACATTTTGCCAGAAAGTCAGTGCAAAACATATATGCAATGCCGTTTTCTTGTCATCGGCATTAGTCTACATTTTCTGTCTTGAATGTCCGCCATGTGTTTTCATGGATCTTGGCATACATCTAGGATGTGTCAGTATAGTTTCATTTTGCATACTCCCATGTTATTCCCATTAGGTCCGATGCTTTCATGATGAACTGGAGCATGTTGCATTGATCCATGATCATATTACCAGAATGCCCAGAATATGATAAGTTAAATATTAGGCTTTAATGTCCTCATGCAAGCAGTGAGCGTATGAATCGTCACAGCGTGAGACACTAAGTGGGTGCTGCTCTACAATCGCTGAATGATCAAAGCAACAGATATGTGCGCTATTGTCCTTTTTGCTAAAAGTATTTGTTTAAATAGCTCACTGAAGACATTAGGCATTAGACATAATGGAATCTTTTTGTTAAGACGTCAAGTGGTTTGTAAGAAGCTTACCAAATCTCTGACTGCTGTCACTTTTTGTTATTTATATCTTCCAAACACAGCCCCTCCACAGCAAAGACTGATATGGAAAAGAGGGGTGGCAGGATTTAAAAAGACTGACTGTTTTTAATATTACTTAGGGCACAAAATGTGAGTTCATTATGTGAATGCGCTGCACTGTAGGACAACTTGAGTTCAATATTGAGTCCAAAAATTCTCCAGAGAATATCAAAACAGATTTTCAGAAGTAAATGCCTGTGCATAGTGAAAGGGTGGTTGCAAAGCAGTTCTAAATTGTTAGATTTTATGAAGAAAGTTTTTGTGAATAGTGTGAGTGTGTTTTGTGCAAGGGTGTTTTGGGCAGGTTGCTGGGTAGTATATAGTATATGCTCTGGCAAACTGTTTAAGAATTAAGAAAGTGCACACATTAACAATGTACAGTCAATGGATGATTAACGCAAAATCCCTTTCATATCTAACAAAAATATGTACATTGATTTCCAAGTAATGCATCAACCAATAAAATGCATACCTTAGATGAAATGTGAGTTGCTTTAAATATCTGTTTTTGACAAAAATTTTTATGGTATTGCCTAGTCGGTATATTTTAATGACAGTAATTCCAACATGATGTGAACACAGCATAAGCATTAGCAATAATAATAATATTCTAAATTCCAAAGTATACTTCAGCTTTGACATGAATGATTAGCATATGTGTCCAACCCAGCACATGGTCTTTCAAGTTATATGGCTTTTAATCAAATGTGCAAATACAGGCAGCTGATGCATGTGCATTAAAATGTTTGTCATTGTCCAGTGTCTGCACTATTTCTCTCCAGGAGTTATGACTTATTAAAATGTAATTGTATTGTTTTTAGCTTGACTTGCGGGTATCTCAGAACCTTTTTTTTTTATCATGGGCATCCATTATTGTTGTAATCTTTAGTAGATTGCTATCATTAATATGTGGGGTTTTTTTTTTTTTTTTTTTTTTTTTTTTTTTGCATACTGTACTATATAGTATGGAAGTGTGCATATTCCAACATAGATTGTGTACACAAAAAGAATTGATCTCTACCTGCATTGCTCCATATCTATGGCTTTTCTGAAGTAAACTTGCTTGGTACCTCACCTGGTACAGCACTACAGATTAAACACAAATCACAATAAAACAGTTCAAAGTCTTGTAGAACCAAGGTAAAATGGCATGGTTCCTTCAGCAAACTTTTTTTTTTATTTATTTTTTATCTCATGTTTGCTATTGTTAACACTGTTGGTTAGATTTAGTTTAGCATAGGTGATGCATTATTTTCAAATGCAATAGAGCATTAAACTTTTATTTCATTTCTGAACTACTGCAATATAAAAACCACAATGTAACAACAAAAAACAAAACATTGTCAGAATCACGTCTGAAAACTCACATTTGTTTTTGGATCAAACTGAACATGGTCTTTGCTTTACTCACTTCCCAAGAGCCAACATTTTGAAGAAATCATGCCACAGGCACATTTTTCAATGAGACTGCTTTGGCATATTCAGATGTGGCCATTGGTAACTGATTCAGACCATGTGGATTTTAATCTCTATGTTGTACCAAGTGCTTCTCTGATGTTCTTAAACCATTAGGTGTTCCACTATCTGCTCATGCAGCACCTATCAATGGGGAAGTGCCATTGTCATGCAAAGCAAGAGCTAAAATTGAGTGGGAGCTAAGCCTACTCATATCTCTCTTTGCGCTCCCTTTCACTTACTCAATCTCTCTCTCTCTCTCTCTCTCTCTCTCTCAAGATGAACACTACATAGTATGTGTAAATATAGCATAATAGTCTAAGACCCTCATGAACCTCCCGTGTAATCTCTCTACAACACCCTTAGGCTACATACATCACTTCCTTTCTCTCACTCCTTCTGTTATACTTCTGTTATTAACATCTTAAAGCTGCCACTGTAAGGGGCAAAGAGACAAACTCCGGTTCATTTAACAGCTCCTTTACAGTTCTGTATAACTCACTATGAGGTTCTTCATGTTGACAATAAGATCAAAAGTCTCTTCATCTTGGTTTCCTTGCTCTCTGTATATTTGAAGAAATGTTGAATGAAACAAAAGTTTGACACATTTGTTTATTCAAAGCTTTTAGCAGTCAAAATTGTTAGCAAAGAAGCTTAATATGGCAATAAATCTAAACTAGCGTTGAGCAAAGAGTGGTAGGTTGATAAAAGCTGAAATGAGAAATCCACTCAAAAGTACGCAGCCTGTCACCTCACCTCACCTGATAACTTGAGTAAACAAATTAATTGGAAGGTTGACGGCCTTATAATTTCCGTTCAGGTTTTCCTTGTCATCGGTATGCAAACTAGTTTTGGCTGCGTAGCTGAACAGACCCAGCCAAATCTTGAAAAACAGAGTTTTCAAACTAGACCTCAGTATTGGGAACGTGTCTGATTTCTGTATGTTGGCAGGGTGGCCGTACCATAACTGAGTTCTGTAACAAAATGGTTTTCCAGAAGCAGATGTACTTGGAATTGATAAGAGGTCTGCTTCTCTGTGATTGGAGGGACTGCGGGAGGCAGTCGGGTGTTTGTAGTGATAGCAGAGACTCTAGTCTAGCAGCAGTATGAACTAGTTGTAGCCTATATAAGGATTCAGAAAACCATTCGGCCAGCACGGTATTATAGTAATCTAGTCGAGAGGTTATTGCGCATAATAGTTTCTCAATGTCATGCTCTACATCCGTAATGCTCCTCAAAAGTAATATTAGCAATATTCCTGTAGAACAGCAAATTTTTGACCTCCGAGGAGGAAGATGTCTATGTTTAAGTTTAGATAATCCAGTGCTAGAAAATATCTTTACGTCCTCTCAGCTAAATAAAAACATGTCCTGGTCTTTTGTCATGAAAAAAAAAAAAAAAAAAAAATCTTTCAATGTCTAAATATTTTATATAAGGAAACCTGATATAAAACATCAAAATAAATTTTTTGATTGTATTGTGACTTTTTTTTATCAGCATAGATTAAAAGGAGTACGTGTATAAAACAATTTTCCTTACAACACACACACACACACACACACACACACACACATACTGTACAAATATATACTATAAATAAAAATTACACACACACAAACAAAAAAAATTCTGTAATCTGAGACTGAAAAAATAAAAAATAAAAAAAATAATAATAATAATAAATAAAATCAAATATTGAGAAAGTTGTCCAAATGAAGTTCTTAGCCATGCATATTTCTAATAAAAAATATGTTTTGATATATTTACGGTAGGTAAATTTTTGGCATAAAAAAAATATCGATAATCGTTGGCTATTGCTACAAATATACCCGTGCTACTTATGTCTGGTTTTGTGCACCATGGTCACAAATGTCACAGTGCACAAAATATTAATGAACCTTTTCTTTATGCAGATTATGTCTTGTTTCAGTCTTTTGGGAAGAATTATGACCTAGACATATTGGTTTATGAATGGTTTTCAAATCCTTTAGTTTGATTTACTACCACTTGCACTATGTGAGAGTTCACCTGAGTTCAAGGGCACATACATAGTAGATTGAAGGGCTGAATATCTTATATGTGATGCTGTATGTAGTTGCTAAGAAAGACTACAGGATGGTGGAGGAGGGTCATTCCTTGCTTGATATGTGTTATGCAGACACATTAGAGGTTTGACACTGTTAATCTGATTTAGTGCGAGTATGACCAATTACCTCACATGATTTTAAATGGCTATTTTTCCCCATTTGTGTGACAATAACAAATGCCCTTTTCAGAAATATGCCAGAGAATGTCAGTCTCAAACTGTAGTTTTCTACACAGTTTCATAAACTGTACAACCAACCTTCTCTTTTTAAAAAGTAGTTAATAAGGGGATGCTGTTTAAGGGGACAAAAACCAAATCCATACTTTTTTTTTCAATCAGAGCAGTAGTTACCTTGCACAAAAACAATGTACACTAAATGTAATAAATGAAAACAGACAACTACACTGAAACCAAAAATATGATAATAAAATTTGGCGGATCTGCACTGGGGCTCAGTTGAATCAGTTTATTTGAACAGGTTCATTAACATGGACCATCCAACGAACTGAACTGAAACAGTGAAGCAACATTTTTTCATGCTAAACCAATATTCATTGCAAAAAAACAAACAAACAAAAAAAAACAGATAAAGCTACTCTAGCTATATAAAGAAAAAGAAGAAAAAGGCTACACTATTATGAAAACAGCTGAACTATTGACAGATTTAAGAGAAAATGTATCAATTAAAAGAATAATTTACTCCAAAATTAAAATTAGCTGAAAATGCACTTACCCTCTGGCCATCCAAGATGTAAATGAGTTTATTTCTTCATCTGAACTGATTTGGGGAAGTTTATCACTTACAATGCATCACTTACTCATTAATGGATCCTCTGAAGTGAATGGGTGCCGTCAGAATGAGAGTCCAAACAGCTAATAAAAACATCACATTAATCCACAAGTAATCCACACCAATCCAGTACATCAATTAATGTGTAAAGCTGTTTGTTAGAAACAAATCCATCATTAAGTCCTTTTTAGCTTCAAACTGTTGCTTCTGGCTAAAATATGAGTCCTCTACCCATAATATTGCTTTCACCAGTGAAAAAGGTGTCTTGTCTGAATCAGGAGAGAAATATGCACAGATCAAGCACGGTCAAAAAGAGAGAACATTACAAAACAGTTCTAAACCATATGTTGGTGGACTTTGATGTGAGAGGACAACAGGGGATGCACACAAAAATAATTTTTTATTGTGGATTATGAACTTTTATTTTGGCTTAAATTGAAAACTCCTTAATGATGGATTCGTATTTATTACAAACAGATTTTTGCTTCACAAGATGTTACCTGATGGACTTGTGGATTATTATAATGTTTTCACTAGCTGTTTGAACTCTCATTCTGATGGCACCCATTCACTGGAGATTCACTTTTTTTTTAATAATAAATAATAAATAATCCTTTTCTTTTTTTTATAAACTTCCATTCTTTCTTTGTTCAGCATTTGCTTTGGTAGAAAGTAAAGCCCAAATGCTTGTCTCTTTCAATGCATTTATACTTATATTTTCAGATTGCATCTCTAAACCAATTCCCTAATATCTTCTCCAACATCTTGGAGAATGATGCATTAACTCCTCCAGCTAATTGCCTCAGTGAGGTTTTAATTCAGAAATGATTGTATTTGCTCTGTTTGTTTTTGACATGCACCAGTGAACAATTGCAAAGCAGGGGGAGGTGAGGAGAGAGACAGCTGATGAATGAGAAACGAGAACAAATGTGTTTTGTAAGAGAGCAAGGCCATGATCATCACAGCTGCATGAGTGGAAGCTCTCAACAATCAGACTCATGAGGCCTTCATCCCACTGCCATCATTTCTTTGGCTTTACCCAGGGACAGCCGGTGAAGCCAGATGCTTCCAGTGAGAAGATTTTCACTTACTGTTTACTGAATTGTTGTTCTTTCTGTAATTCAGCTGGACCGTACTGAGGTGATCAAGAGTAACCTGAATCCGGTCTTTGCCAAAGTCTTAATGCTCGACTACTACTTTGAGGAAGTACAGAAACTACGCTTTGAAGTCTACGACATTCACGGAACCCACAGTATTGGGACGCGAGATGACGACTTCCTGGGTGGAGTGGAGTGCACGCTTGGACAGGTGATGTCACTTTTCCTCTGCATTTTATTTAATAATACACTATGTGGTCTAAAGTATGCTCTCCTAATTAACACCTATATGGCAAAACTAAATAAATAATTAAATAAGTACAATAAAAAAAAATAAAAAATAATAATATATATATTATATATATATATATATATATATATATATATATATGGGGGGGGGGTTGTAAAGTATGTTCATTGCTGGTTTTTATTCAAATGTGTTATCTGTTCAAGTGTTATATACAACATTTATTCTTTTCAATTGTTTAATCAACAATTTTTTTTTTTTAAAACATTTTTTTTTTTTTTTAGGGATGTGACATATGAAAATGTATTTAGAAAACATTTTTATTTTCAGGAATATATTTGAGATCAAAAATATTATAATGATGGCCTAAAGATATTAAATGGTTCATATAAATATATTACATAAATTTATTTAAGTGGGGGTGGCTATAAAGTTGGCCTTTTGATTTTATTTTGTTTATGTTTTTTTTTACATTTTTTTTGAAACAAATTTGAGAATAGCCTTTTTGATGTACATATGAAAATGTATTTGAAAACATTTTTTATTTTCAGAATATATTTTGATAAACATCTAATGGAATGGCCTAAAGATATTATGGAAGTAAATATATTTACATACATTTATTTAAGCAAATATAGCTTAATATTTTTGGCCTTTTTTTTTTTTTTTTTTTTTTTTTTTTTTTTTTTTTTTTTTTTTTTTTTTTTTTGTTTTTTTTATTTTATTTTCAATGATTTTTGTATCAAAAAAAGATGGTGAAACCTCTGTTGCTGAAATATGGAAAATATGCTGGAAAATCCACAATCACAGTGAGTTAAAAAACAATCATACACACATAATTCATATTTAATTGCTGCAGTACACATTTACTCATTCACTGAAAGCTCTCGTGGTTGAAATTTCATTTGGCTTCACTTTATTTTAGCATTCACAAAGGGGTTTTGTTTTGTTTACAGAATAACTAAAAGACAATTGAATTTACTTTACTGGAGACACACTCCTAGATAGTCAGATGAGGATGAAGCTGTACTTTTGCAAAATGAAAGCAGACGCTGTTCGCCACGCCAGCTCATCCTTTGACAATAACCACTGTTTAGCAGAAATTTCCTTAAGAATAACTGTGTTTAATTAGACACAATCAAATTTACGTATTTTACAAGGTGGTTAATTTGTACGACCTCACTCGTATGATTTTATATGATTTAGACCACAGTGACAGGTAGGTTTAGGGGCATGGTTAGGTGTACTGCAGGTCAATTATACGAATTAATATGAATTGTGCATCTTGTAAAATATGTACGATTCAGCAAAAATTTTATGTGAGGTCATACAAATTTGTAAAATAAGTACGAATATCCGTGAGATTGGGTTGGTATAAAGGGTCTGTTTATTATCAGAATGCGCTGCAGTTATGTTGTCTGCCTCTTTAAATGGTTGCAATTTTTTGGGTAGAATTTGATTGGCTGTCAATGTTTAATCATTCAACAGCTGAAAAAAAAAACACTTTTGGAATGATTCCAACAATATCATTCTCCTCTGTAGTTATAATTAAACCATGATATATTTGATGTCATTGCATGACGTAATTTCAGACAAAATTACACTAATAGAAAGTTTGTTTTGATAAGTTATAATACAATGCAAAGTTTTTTTGGTTTTGGATCAAAACAGCTTGCCAAAGCAAACTTTCCGTAAAAGTTCTAGTAAACACCTTTGATCTGTGGTGATTACGTAAGGTAGGTGTGTTTTGGGGCTCCACATTTTTTTAACATGGAAATTTTCTCCAGTTCATTTCTTTTGTATACTCTGTCGAGACAAGTAAAAACACGGAGAGCTGCTTTATAGTAGAAATTGAAGTTGTAAATCAAATTGAAAGTGACACTGACGCTGTTTTTTTCACATTTAATACCGTAAAGCTGCTTGCTTTAATTCAATCTGTCATATAAAGTGCTATATAAATAAACTCAATGTGACATTGATTCTTCTCTAAGTGAAAATAGACAAATTTATCTCAAGTATATCTAGGTCTTTATATTTGTAGACTTCTCTATTCTAATACAACTAGAATAAATATTATTACTTTAGAGTTTGTAGTTATTTTTATAGTTTATCAATTATTATTATAGTTATAAATGTGAAAACAGGCCTTAACCCCTCTATGGTACGGAGTTTGCCATATTGCAACAATTAATTTTATACTCCATTTCCTTGTTAATTCTGAATAAACATACGATATATCACATTATGGGAATTAAAAGGGTAGGCCTTAAGGTAGCCAATGATGTGCTGTTTTTGAAGTCACATGACAACTGAATGTCCTACCCCAAAACTCCTTTTCCCACTGTCACCCTTGCACAGAACGAAGAACGAAGAAGCCACACTGCACGAAACAACCTAATTTGAAGTGCTCCAGAAATTGCTCTAATTAACCTAATGTCTAAACATCTTTCTTTTCTCAAGGGGGATTTTTTTGCAACATCTTTAGTAAGTAAATTAGATATTTTTCATTCATAAATCAATTTTGTCTAACATAGGTTTACTGTAAATTAAGAAAATATCAAGGTTGCCATATGCAACTCTGTACCACTATGGAAAATAAAGGTGTGTTGCCATATGGCAGGACACTGTACCACAGTGGAGGATTGCAGTAATTTATTTCCCCATTGGGATTTTTTATAGAGAGTAGCGTATGGCATCAGATGGGGAAAAAAAATTATCACAGTTATTTAAATGATTTGAAGTGTTTTATTGTAGTATAGTTGTATTTCTGTATAAATAACAAAATTAGGTCCTTCATTTCAGAAAATGATACAGCTTTATTTTTATGGGAAAAGGGCAATAGGAAGAGTGCAGACTTGGCCTGTCATGGGGAGACACTAAAGGGAAGGTGCACAATACCCTGGCTGCAGGGGGATCGTCCGCATGACGTGCAGCAAATGTGACGCTTGCAACCTTTGCATCACAGCTGAAAGGAACTGCTTTTTTGCAGTTTCATGGATGTCATAAATGTGACTTGAGTTGGACCTGAGACATTGCAACGTGATGGACTTGGAAAACCCACACTGTAGGGGCAAGCTGTGCCTAAAAGTCAGAGTGTTGGACTATGTTACTACCCAAAGGTCACGCGGTTTTGACACATCAAAAAAAAATTAGTGCTGGTAGGAGTTGTCGGTGGGTGGGGAGTGAATGAACAGCGCTCTTTTCCACCCTCAATACCTATGGCTGAAGTGCCCTTGAACAAGGACACTGAACCCCCATGTTCTGCTCGACCCGGCGCTGGATAGATTAGCTAGCCCACTGGGCTCCGGGTGGTGTGTTCACGGTGGTGTTTTCACATCTCACTGCTGTGTGTGTGCACTTGGATGGGTTAAATGCAGAGCAACCAATTCCAAGTATGGGTTTACCATAACTTGGGCAAATGTCCACAACTTTCCCACTTTTCACTTTACTTCAGGGATCCCCACATACATCGGTAATACCTGAATTTTACTGTTTTCTCATGTTCACATGGTATTAGTGCATGTTTCCATGCGTACCATACACTTTACTTAACTTGTATAAAATACTTTCAAAAAGACTTGTTTTTTGTTGTGGAATCTTTGTGGATTTAAAACAATAACAAAAGTTTGATGAATTTGGATATGCATATATGGTACAAAAGCGAATTTTTTTGTCCGTTTGCAAGCATATATTATAATACTTTTAAGTACTATTTTGAAGGTTAAATGATAGGAACCTACTTACTTTTGGTTTGCAATGAGTCCCCAAGTATAAAAATCTATCAATATCTAAAAGAATGTCAATTTAAATAGAAAAGATAATCATAGTTTTAATAGAAAAACTACTTTTTTGGCCATTGTCTGCATTGGTGGTACACTGATTGCCATATGGCAACGTTTTCCTAAAATAACCCCCCCAAAAAAAATTTTTACATTTTTTTTTTTTGGATTTGTATAATTGAAGCTATTTCATGTAATAAAAAACTTATTTAAAAAAATATTTCATGGTTAGAACATAATGCGTACCATAGAGGGTTAACTACGGCTGGGTTTTTGGCATCTACACCCACCCATTTACAATGCACAGTTTTGTATTATGAGATGTCACTCAAAAGTGATATTCATTCATCTGTAGGTCCACCCACTTTTTTTGAAGTCCCAACTAAATGCCAAATCATGCCCACGTCGTTCATCACAAAACTCAGAGGATGACTGCACATTGCAAAATGAGGAATTTTTTTCCCCCTAGTACTTCTTGAATTAAAATGGTCACTTTAAAATATATGTCTTGATACAGTTGAGTGAAACCGCTAGTATGTGTGATGCCTGAAGAAGATAGATAAATGTGGAATCCTCCAATAACAAACCCGGTGCAATTAAGAAAGTCATCAGTTTCATGAATAAGGTCTAAACCCGTGTAAAGGACTTTTAATAGAACTCTGTGTAGCTTGGTTTGCAGTGGCAAGCGCGTGTGACCCTCTAACTTAAATTCTGCTGTTGTTCTGGGCTCATTCATATAACACAGTTACGACCCTTTCATACTGTAGGTAGACAGACACAGGATATTCTTACAATATCCTGCTAACATGGTGTAAAATTACTGTCGACTATCATGTGTTATGTCAAAATGGATTTCAGTCTATATCAAGAGCTAGTCAACTTAATTCAACACGGGGCCATACGGCAAAAAAAAAAGTGATTCCCAAGTTACTTTTCCCTGCATTTTATTTATAATACACTATTTGGGTCTAAATATGCCTCTCCAATTAACACCTAATAATGGCAAAAAATTAAATAAAATAATAATAAATAAGTAAATACAATAATTAAATACAATATCGATATATATATATATATATATATATATATATATATATATATATATATATATATAGATATATATATATATATATATATATATTATTTTCACTAAATATATGTTGTAAACAGGGGCATTCAATGAAATATGTGTGTGTGTTTGTGTACACACATATTGTAACCTTCATATACCAAAATATATTTTAAAATGTATTTCGGGGCAGGAATTTCCAATTGTGCTACATTTAGTCTAAATGCAGATGTGGATGGAATAGCTTACTAGAGATCAAAACTGGATTTATAATGATTTTAATAATGTAGATTTTTTTTTCATATATTGTAACATATATTATATATATAAATTTTTTTTTGTGGGGGTGGTTGTAAAGTATGTTCACTGCTGATTTTTATTCAAATGTGTTATATGTATATACTGTACATTTTTTTTAAAAAACAAAATTTTTTCTTTTCTTTTTTTCAGATGTGACATATGAAAATGTATTTGAAAACATTTTTATTTTCAGAATATATTTTGATAAATATACAAAAAATGGCCTAAAGATATTACGGAAATAAATATATTAACATACATTTATTTAAGCAAATATAGCTATATTTTTGGCCTTTTTTTATTTTCTTATTTTGAAACATATTTGAGAATAGCATCATTGATGTTCATAACTTTACAAATGTTTGTTATATAGTTTGTTGTTCTAAGTTAGATGTTGTTATTATTTTTTTTTTTAATATGGAAAATATGCTGGAAAATCCACAATCACAGTGAGTTAAAAAACAATCATACACACATAATTCATATTTAATTGCTGCAGTACACATTTACTCATTCACTGAAAGCTCTCGTGGTTGAAATTTCATTTGGCTTCACTTTATTTTAGCATTCACAAAAGGGGGTTTTGTTTTGTTTACAGAATAACTAAAAGACAACTGAATTTACTTTACTGGAGACACACTCCTAGATAGTCAGATGAGGATGAAGCTGTACTTTTGCAAAATGAAAGCAGACGCTGTTCGCACGCCAGCTCATCCTTTGACAATAACCACTGTTTAGCAGAAATTTCCTTAAGAATAACTGTGTTTAATTAGACACAATCAAATTTACGTATTTTACAAGGTGGTTAATTTGTACGACCTCACTCGTATGATTTTATATGATTTAGACCACAGTGACAGGTAGGTTTAGGGGCATGGTTAGGTGTACTGCAGGTCAATTATACGAAAAAGTAATATGAATTGTGCATCTTGTAAAATATGTACGATTCAGCAAAAATTTTATGTGAGGTCATACAAATTTGTAAAATAAGTACGAATATCCGTGAGATTGGGTTGGTATAAAGGGTCTGTTTATTATTAGAATGCGCTGCAGTTATGACGTCTGCCTCTTTAAATGCTTGCAATCTTTTGGGTAGAATTTGATTGGC
Organism: Cyprinus carpio; assembly: GCF_018340385.1. Taxonomy (NCBI): domain Eukaryota; kingdom Metazoa; phylum Chordata; class Actinopteri; order Cypriniformes; family Cyprinidae; genus Cyprinus; species Cyprinus carpio. Next base: position 39,835,912 of record NC_056603.1, read on the forward strand.
TGTCAATGTTTTATCATTCAACAGCTGAAAAAAAAACACTTTTGGAATGATTCCAACAATATCATTCTCCTCTGTAGTTATAATTAAACCATGATATATTTGATGTCATTGCATGACGTAATTTCAGACAAAATTACACTAATAGAAAGTTTGTTTTGATAAGTTATAATACAATGCAAAGTTTTTTTGGTTTTGGATCAAAACAGCTTGCCAAAGCAAACTTTCCGTAAAAGTTCTAGTAAACACCTTTGATCTGTGGTGATTACGTAAGGTAGGTGTGTTTTTGGGGCTCACACAATTTTTTTAACATGGAAATTTTCTCCAGTTCATTTCTTTTGTATACTCTGTCGAGATCAGACACAAGTAAAAACACGGAGAGCTGCTTTATAGTAGAAATTGAAGTTGTAAATCAAATTGAAAGTGACACTAACGCTGTTTTTTTCACATTTAATACCGTAAAGCTGCTTGCTTTAATTCAATCTGTCATATAAAGTGCTATATAAATGTGACATTGATTCTTCTCTAAGTGAAAATAGACAAATTTTTCTCAAGTATATCTAGGTCTTTATATTTGTAGACTTCTCTATTCTAATACAACTAGAATAAATATTATTACTTTAGAGTTTGTAGTTATTTTTATAGTTATCACATTATTATTATAGTTATAATGTGAACAGGCCTTAACTACGGCTGGGTTTTTGGCATCTACACCCACCCATTTACAATGCACAGTTTTGTATTATGAGATGTCACTCAAAAGTGATATTCATTAATTTTTTTTGGTGTACCCAATTTCAAATCATGCCCACGTCGTTCATCACAAAACTCAGAGGATGACTGCACATTGCAAAATGAGGAATTTTTTTCCCCCTATTACTTCTTGAATTAAATGTCACTTTAAAATATGTCTTGATACAGTTGAGTGAAACCGCTAGTATGTGTGATGCCTGAGAGATAGATAATGTGGAATCTCCATAACACCGGTGCATTAAAAAGTCATCAGGTTTCAGGAATAAGGTCTAACCCGTGTAAAGGACTTTTAATATAACTCTGTGTAGCTTGGGTTGCAGTGCAGGCGGTGTGACCTCTAACTTAAATTCTGCTGTTTTCTGGGCTCATATCATATAACACAGTTAGACCTTTCATACTGTAGGTAGACAGACACAGGATATTCTTACAATATCTGCTAACATGGTGTAAAATTATGTAGACTATCTATTTTGTTATGTCAAAATAGTATTTCAGTTACTATATCAGAGCTAGTTCAACTTAATTCAAACAAGGCATACGTGCAAAAAAAAAGTGATGCCCCAAGTTATTTTTGCATGTTTCTATTGCAGGCAGACAAGGTTCATCCGTAAGACAAAATGTAATAACATAGGTCATACCTTATCATAGGTGTTGATTCTCTGCTTTCTCATCAGTTTTAACAAAGTCTCTCCTGACCACACTGCAAACTAATGGCCTTTTCATGTTGAAACACCCACAGCAGTGACTGTTTTTGCTGAACCCCCTCATTGTATTACAAACTGGTTGTAGATTTTTAATGCTGACGAAATTACATTTTGATCTGAGGTGAGACAACATGGGTTGATTTAACCACTCTTGACAAACAAACTAGTAGAGGTCAAAGATAGCTCCAAAAATGGTTCCTTTATTACGTGTTGCTGAAAGTATATTCCGTGCTAAAACATTTCCAGAAACAGCAATTGCAGTTAGTAATTTAGAACATTTGCACTCAAGACTGATCGAGTTGCAGTTTCTCTTCAATTTCTACTTATCTTTTTGAGTTGAATGAATGGATAATGGATGGATGGTTGGAAAGATGGATGGATGGGCAGATGAATGAATGAATGGATGGATGAATGGGATGGGAAAATGGATGAATAGACAGGTGGATGGATGTATGGATTGGCTGGGTTGGGCGGATGGATGAGTGGATAGATGGATGAAATGCCAGATGGATGGATGACAGATGGATAGGTTGGGTTGACTTTGTGGGGAAGTCGTGGCCTAATGGTTAGAGAGTCGGACTTGCAATCCAAGGGTTGTGAGTTCGAGTCTTGGGCCGGCAGGAATTGTAGGTTTGGGGAGTGAATGTACAGCACTCTCTCCACCCTCAATACCACGACTGAGGTGCCCTTGAGCAAGGCACCGAACCCCCAACTGCTCCCCGGGCACCGCAGCATAAATGGCTGCCCCCACTGTGGTGTGTGTTCACGGGGTGTGTGTTCACGGTGTGTGTGTGCATTTTGGATGGGTTAAAAGCAGAGCACGAATTCCGAGTATGGGTTACCATACTTGGCTGTATGTCACGTCACTTTGTCACTTTGTCACTTTGATGGATTGGATGGGCAGGATTTACATACAGCGGAATAAGGATGAATGGATGAATTGATGGATGGATGGAAGGAAGGATGAATGGACATATAGTCTGATGAATTGAATAATGAATGGGTGGATGGATGGAGAGATGGACAGATAGACACATGAATGGTGGCTGGATTAACTTGGCTGGACTGACAGATCCATTGGGTTGTGTGGGCAGACAGATGTACTAACGTGAAAGGATGGGTGGATGGATGGATGGGATGTGTAATTGGATGAATGGATGGATAGATGGATGGTTGGACAGACAGATGGATGAAATTGCTGATAGATGAATGCATGGACAGGATGGAAGGACAGCTGGATGGATGGACAGACCGAATGATAAATGGAATGATGGACAGATAAATGGATGGATGGATGGACAGAAGGAAGAATGGATAGGCTGAGTTGGGCAGATGGATGAATGGGATGGATGGATGGATGAATGAATTGACAGACAGACAGATAGATAGATAGATAGATAGATAGATAGATAGATAGATAGATAGATAGATAGATAGATAGATAGATAGATAGACAGAATTCAGTGCCAATGGTTATGAAATAAACTACTTAAAGAGCAAATATGCATGTGGAGTCCTGGTTTCCACATATAGAGTACAAACAATAACAGTATGTTGGCTTTGTTTTAGCTAATCCCTTTTCTTATTTCCCAATTCATGCAGAAGAGATTTCTGGGAACAATGGCTACGTCGAGCTTTCCTTCTGTGCCAAGAAGTTAGATGATAAGGTAAGGAATTATGATTTCTTTTTCTATTAAAAAACAACAAATAAATAAAACAACAGATTGTCAGGAATGAACTACTCACAAGAGTTTGGTTTTGGATTTAAAGTATACCTAGTGACAGAAAATGATATTCTTTGTTTGTAAAGTAGTGATTTTTGACCCTTTGAAACTGACAATTGCAGCTGCCGTAAACCTTTCAACTCGCCTTTAATGTTTTGGCTTCTCAATTTCAGCCCTGTTATGGCTTCATAAAATCCCACTCTCATTTTTTGGCTTTGGCACAATGTTTGAAACCCTATTCATTCAGTTGAGGTTGCCTAATGAGAATGGAAGCTCTCTAGATAGCGAGAGCTAACAGAGCTAAAGCGCTGAGGGAGCGTAGGGTGGCTGACTGACTCTCTGTGTGCAAACAGCCTCTCCCACACAGCGCGGCCCACGGCGCAGCTCTCTCCATGCCCTGTAGTTCTGCAGGTGTCTGCACTTCCCGCTGCGCTGCCGCACACTACACAAACGCTTCTGCAACCCTCGTCCTACTCTCAGCACTCATCTCATCTGGTTCTCCTACTCTTTCCTCTTGTTTCTCTCTCCCTCTTCCTCTTTCACATGCTACTGTTCTCTTCCTCTTAGCCTGGGGCGACATTTATGCTCAGCGGTTATCTTCAAAACACAGCTTTTTTGTTCGTTCCTCAGCCCTTCTTATCTGACTTTCATGAATTCAAACATCTCATGTAATGAAGGGAAACAGCGAATCGATAGGCATGACTTGTTCGCTCAAGCTTCACATCCCCTCAACCCTACATTAGGTGGGAAAATCAATATATTGTCTATTCATCTTTTTACAGTGAGACAGAAATGCTATTTGTACCAGAACAGAAAGCGCAGGCTGTGATTCTGATTGGAGACGCTCATACAGTGAGTCAAAGCACCCACGTAAACCATTGGCTGACTGTGACTTTGCCAACTAGGACGTGTTCCTGGATCAACATCTTTTGCCGGTGCTGGAACAATGGTACACCTTTGTACCTTACTTACCCCTAAAGGGTGCATTTTAATACTTTAAGTTGCACATTTGTACCAAAGCATACATACCTAAATGGTTAAAGAAGTAGCCCTAGAGACAGCTTTTGTACCTTTTTTCTGAGAATGTGTCAAACAATCTTCCTTAAAATCAAATGAAAATCATCAGAATGGAAGGTCCCAGTTTTTGCAGGGTCAAACATGGCTAATTCAGGAACTTGTTATACTTGTGACAACAAACAGCTTGTTACTGGGGCAGGACCACTACAGGAATATTTATGTACCTTATTTACCTCAAAAAGCTTAAGGGTACCTTAAGGGTACATTGGGTACCTTGTAGAGGAAAGTAAGGTGCAGAGAAGTCCCTCAGGGCTCCTGCCCCAGTATAAAATGTTGTACCTCTAAAGGTACAATTTTTGCACATTTGGGGGTCTGAGGAAAGTTCTGAGACAAAGAGTGCAAAGAGTTTTTTTTCTGTTTACTTTTTTCTGTTCTCTTCTCATAGTTTCTCATATAAACTCTAGACTCTCTAAACTCTAGATCTATTTAAGTCCAGTTATTACACCAACAAGAAACTATATGTTTCGAGCCACAGGTGGAAAGCTTTAGTTCTAACCATACAAATTTGCGAATGTTTGTTGTAACTATAGGTTTGGTAAATGCAGACTCACTGAAGTATGCTAGCAATGACAGAACTTGTTGTTTAACAATGGGTCCCTGTCAGATTCTGAACCTAAAGCATCTTTACACAGACACATCTTTAGAGCAGCTCTCTCACAATCAATTGGTACACGTCTCATTTTCTGTCTGCTGCATGTGCACACAAAACAATCAATGCACATGATCCACTGTTTCCTGCAATTGTGAATGTGTTTAAATTCATTATTCCACCTCTATGCCTCTGGGTAAATGCACAGCATATCTGCAGCTTCTATGTAGTGTAAATCAGTGGTTACCAATCCTGGTCCTGGAGAACCCCCAACACTGCACATTTTAGATGTCTCCCTATTCAAACACACCTGATTCAACTCATCAGCTCATTAGTGAAGACTCCAAGACCTCAAATGTGTGTGTCAGATAAGAGAGACACCAAAAGCGTGCAGTGTTGGGGGTTCTCCAGGACCAGGATTGGGAACCACTGGTGTAGATAATCCTCCATCTCTTCAACTTAAAAATGCGCACAGTTCAGTATGGTAAAGCTAATCCAGCATGTCATCTCAAGTTTGTTAAGAGAGGATTTGTCTTGGTTAAAGGCATGCTGATGCAATAAATCTTTAGTTCTGCTGTATGCAGAATATGGAACCACATTCTTTGCACATTGCATATGCATAAAAGCAGAGGCTATGCTGTCACATCACTAATTTATTTCCGTCCTAACGACAAGCTTGTCCGCCTGCCCATCAGAACATTAACCAGGCTAATTTTGAAAGGCTAATGGTGGCAAATTCTGTAAGGCAATAAAATTGAATTCTCACTTTCATTTCTAGCAATATCTGCCATCACCCCCCCAACATATTCATCAGCCAACCATTTTAATGCTCTATTTCAGGGAGGGGGGATTTTATTGTTTCCCCTCTTGTAATTGCTTATATTGCAGCTTGTGTTTTCACATTTTACCCTCAGGTCTGTTAATTATTGCTCAGTAGATTATGATGCTTTACATTATATGTTTATTAGGAATTACAGTCATTAATATGTGTGTTCTGAATGCTTGCATTGTTTACATTAGCTGTATTACACGAGCTGATTAGCATTCCTTCTTCATACTCATCGTCAGTGTCCAGAGTTGGCTCTGGTATCCCAGTCCGGATATTATAGCGAGAGGATGGATGGAGTCTAATAAACAGCTAGGCAGAATAATGTCCATGCTGCTATCTTTGGACAGGATCTGTCTGTTCAAATAACGTTGGCTTTCTGTGCACACAGACTGATATGATTTGAACAGAATGGACACATTAGTAAATCAAACTATATTGGACTTCATGACAACTTCTGCATGTGACGCATTCTAGATGCCTTTAATGTGAATGCCATTTCTCTTTATGAAGAAGGCGCTAATGCATTTTAAATCGAAAAGTCGCTCTGGGTTATATGACATTTATCAAAGACTCTTCACTTGGCAATTTCTCTGTGAATTTTAATGCTTAATTTGGTGCTGTACCTTCACATGGGCTTCTCTGTAGATATTAGTACATATTTTGTCTTTTTCAGGAGACATTGATAGCTCTATTTTTCATCAGATCATGAAAGACAAGCACAGAATTAACCTTTAGTCTGTGCATTTAACCATCCGATAAAGCAAAAACTAAAGATTTAATCTCTTTGGAGCCTTAAATGTCTTTTGGGAATAATGAACAGCCGGAAATCATCGGTGCATATGAACTTCGCAAATGCAATGACAGTTGTGAGAGGTGTGATGCATGCGATGAATATGAACAACAGACAAATCACTTGTCTAAATCAGTCTTCACTCAAACCACTGGCAAGATGTTACCTTGACAACCGGATAGTGGGGGCACCTCCTCTTTCAGCGTCCCTGTGGAGATGTCGCACACTAATGCAGCGAGAAATGGGGATATTAAATAGCTCGTTCTTTGCTCTACCAATCTCTCTCTCATTTCCTTTATCTCTCTGTGCCTCGTTCTCTCTCTCTCACATCTGCACACACTTAGGAACAAAGTCCTCTGGCTTCTCCAGAGAGCTGCAATTCAGAAACCTTATGTTGAATGATTGTTTCAGACAATATTGTTGATTTGATTTGCCACAGCTATGAGCACAATTGGCAGAAACACACATGGGCATGCAATGTTCATTTTTCCTTGACCAATATTTTCACCCGAAAGTGTTATTGTGCATGTGTTTTTTTCCCTTTTTGGTTAAAGACCCCTTGAAAATGAATTTCTTTTGTCGCTTTTTAGTCCATATCTGTTTTTAGGCCATCATATGGTAATATACCCCCTCAAAAAGTGCGTCACATGCATCACAAACTTTCATGGACAAAAAAGATTGAAATTATTGAAAATATGTGCTTGTGGAGACATTTCTGCAACACTGATATTACATGGCTTTCTACACGGATTGCAGCAGTTTTAAAACGGTGAATGATGCTGAAAAGTATCGTTTTTCAAATCAAATCTAAATTTGTTTTGAGGACATAACATAATATGGTGCATAATAATGAATTTTGTGGAAAATTAGGCTTTCTTGATGAAAACTCTGGTCTTGTAAATCTTAATATTGTGAAAAGGAATAAAAGTGGTCAGAGTTTTTACTGTCTCTAGTGTTAATTTCAACTGGAAACAGCAGTGATTCATACGTATAGCTGTGTTTTTTAAGTTTTGCAGAAACGTCAGTAGAGGCACATATTTTTCCAGTGAGCTTGGGTAGCTATTGTCAGTAGTACCAGTGATAAATGTGACTGCACCTTAAGCATGAAATTTAAATATTCAGGGGAAATGGACCAGAAATACTAGCAATAGCTGGCAAAAGTGTCAAGGTTTGGCTGGTTAATATGATTAGAAATTAGCCTTTGCACGTAGGTGCCATAACTACACCAATGGGAGCATACACATTTTTCTTAATTGACAGCCATTGAAAAATAGTCATGTTTTCTAAATAAATTTGTTAGCAAGCAACACATTAATCATAAATACATAATATTATTGTAAAATGATATGGCAGTGACTTTTCTGAAGGGCTCTAAAGCATTAAAGAGAATTAACGCTTTCCATTTGCTCAAGTTATTCATCATGAAACTTTAGATGGCGCCGATAGGTTCTAACTCAATCTGATATAATCACATCATTACTAACATGGTGCAGTGGATTGGTTTTTCACCTTAGCAGCCAATGAGCTTGCTGCTCAACATTCAAATACTTTACAAATATATTGTTTTTTTTTGGTGTTTGATTTAGCTTTTGAAACCCTCCACCTTCCCCAGCTCCACCTGTATAGATCTGCTACAGGGTAATTTCATGTATGTTATATTGGGGTTATTTCATATTATATGTGCAGCAGCAGTATTTCTTACATGCTCACATCAGCATGTCTGTGGATGTATTGGCAGTAGCAAGTACTTGCTCTGCCACAGCAGCATGATAGCAGATCTATTCCACCAAGACAAAACACATTAACATTGCCATGTAGCTTAATTTTCCATGCTAAACTCTCTGAGAGGTGTCATGACAGAAAGTAGTTAGTTTAAAGTTTGATGCATGTTCTTGTGGTGTCATCAGTCAATGAGTGTTGTGATGGCATTACTTTCCAAATTGATTAGTCAGATTGATTAAAGACATTTAGAGTTCAGAAAAAAATCTGCATCTGGAACTGAGTGCCCATGAGCTAAATTGACAAATATCGAATCATCTGTGCTTTTGTGCCAGCAGAGCAAACTGGCATTGACATGAATGTGAATGCTCATGATAACTTTCAAGTATAATAGATCTCCTTGAGATCAAGTAGCAAATGACTATTGGGTGTGTAAAAAAGGACAAGTCCTTTGTCCTGACCTAAGTTCTTATTGCAGGAAATACATCAACATAGTAAAGTAGATTGTATTCATAAAGCCATAGGGTCTTTAAAATATTATTGCTAGATGTTTTCCTTTGAATGCATGGACTGTATTGAGATTCTTTTGTGACTGTAGGATCTCTTCAGCAAGTCAGATCCATTCTTGGAGATTTACCGGATCAATGATGATGGAACAGAACAGCTTGTACACAGAACTGAAGTAAGCATCTCCACCCCATGGTATAATAATCTTTCTTTTGCTGTTCATTATTCTTCTTTAGTTTATACAGTGATATTGATTTGTATCTACAGGTGATTAAAAACAATCTGAACCCTGTGTGGGAACCCTTTAAGGTGTCTCTCATTTCTCTGTGCAGCTGTGATGACGAAAGGAAGTTGAAGGTGAATATTAATGGAACAGGTCACTATAGAATTGGCATTGTGTTACTTATTTTGTTCCAAACCTTTATGACTTAATTTCTTCTGTCGAACGAGAAAAGGAGATGTCTTGCAGAATGTCCAAGGGAATGTTCACATAGAATGCATCTTTGAGTCTAAAAATGCAAGATGCTGCACTCAGGAATGGTTTTTAAATTGATTGGTCCGCTGTTTTGGAACTTTGACTGATGAGTGCTGCGTGTAAAGTTGAAATTCTTTTAACTTGACACAGTGTCTTAAAAACGTGACACTCATATGCAAGATGGCGCAAAAGACATGAGAAGCAACAGTCATACACATCAGTCTAGCACAAGTTTACATAGAAAAAAAATGGAAAAGTAGCACATTGGATTGGAAAAATGCATTCTGTGTGAACAGCCCCAAAGATGTCCTTTGTCTTACAATATAAGTATATAGTAATCAGTGGCTGTGAACCTCCAAAAAGAACAACAACAAAAATAATGAACCATTAAAATCCTTACAACGTATGCACTATTTTCCAAGTATTTCCAAGTTTAGTTTTAAGAACAAATGGAAGTTTAAGTTTTTCGCTGAAAACCTTCCCAAGTGAAAATAGGCAATCACAATTAACAGTCATGACACTCCTCACATGAGTGATATGGACTACTGTTATGGTGATTTTATAGTGCTTTTTCAGTCATTTTTTTTCTTTGATTGGTCACTGTGTACATCTGTTGTATGAGAGCATGTTGGACATTACGCTAAATAACTATTTTTGTCTTTTACTTCACACCGATTTGGTATGACAAAATCAGACATGATGAGCTATTCCTATATAAAGAAGTCATGACAAGAATAAAACCAAAATAACACATGGAACCATAAGAGACAAATGAGTTGTTGTAATTTGTCTGTGAACTGCAGTGCTTAGTCTGGGACTACGACTCAAGGGGAAAGCATGACTTCATTGGCGAATTCTACACCAATTTCAAAGAAATGCAGAAGATTTCCTTAGGAAACAAGGTCAGTAGTGTGAGACATTCAGTCATTCACTGGCGTTTGATATCGGTCATAGCTGTTTCCTGCTGAGAACTAGAATGGATTAAAGAAATGTCACAACCCTTCTACATGTGTGGTAAAAATGACTTCGCTGCAGTACCACCTTCAATTTTCAGCTCACCTCTTTGATCTCTTCCTGTGCCCCTGAAGGTCACATGGGACTGCATCAATCCAAAATACAAACTGAAGAAGAAGAACTACAAGAACTCTGGGTTGGTTATTCTCAGTGATCTCAAGGTACGAGTCTGACAGTCTATGTTTGAGTGTATAGAGAGCTTTGCAAACATGCCATCCTTATTTTAGGGATGCTAGTACTTGACAATACTGACCAACCAGCTGTGAATGAAAAGACTGCGGAGTTATTATTGTTGTGGGTGGGTGTGACAATCAAGCTTTGCCTAAAGACATTAGTGGGGTGGGAAGAGGCTAATGCATTTGTCTTGTTTGTGTGCTTTCACATAGGGAAGCTTTTTATTTATAGTACTGCTTAAGTGTGTTGTTGTTGTTGTTGTTGTTGTTGTTGTTTTTCACATGTATCAATTCAGTTTGAAACTTGTTTTTGTTTTTCATTAAGGCTATTATTTATTAGTACATGCATGAATAACTTCAGAACTGATTTAATGAATGCATTAACAGATAAAGAATTAAGTTTTGGGAAAACCAAACAACAGACCCATGTGTACCTATTAGGTTTGGCAGTTTGTCTAGATTGCACATTTATACATCAGCACACTTTACTGGTCAGGACATTTAACAAACTACATAAAAATGCCTAGAAAAAACAATCACTGAACTCAATGCAAACGTGTAATAAATTAATAATAAGATACAAGACTTGCAACATACAACACATTAATTTGATTACTTTGACAGCAAAATTTTTCATGCAAAGTATCTAGTTTAACTGGCAAGACTTTACTGGCCTGCTAGCTTCACCAGCACCAAATCAACATTAACTAGTATTAAATAGAATGAAACAGAAATAGAATGCCTAGTTTCATATCTTGTGTACAGAACTTTGAGTTTGCTAAAAGTTTGCCGGTAGTCTAGCAGATAGTGTTTTCTGGTGAGGCAGGCAGATACATGTGGCAGGGTTTCTGAGACTCACCCTCCATTCTTCATTTTGCAGCTTCACAGAGTCTATTCCTTTCTGGACTACATCATGGGAGGCTGCCAAATACACTTCACAGTAAGTGGGAACAGCAGTGCGCTCCACATTTAGCACCGCGGTGCGATCCAGACCCTTCACAGATTCACTGCCCATGTTCTCCAGCAAGCATGTAGATGCCAGGCGTGCTGGACTGATAACTGCCTCCTAATCGCAAATGCAGCTCATTTATAGTAGATTAGACACGATTTTGTGAGGCAGACTGCAAAACATAATGTTCTTAAGTATTTTTATTTCTTGTTTGCTAGTAAAAATAGTCAGAATTCTTAAAACAAGATTAGAATATGCTAATTTGTCCCTATTCACAGTTGTTATTTTTGTTACATTTTTTGACCAGCTGCTCTTGAGTTTTATAGTGAGTTAGAATGTGATTGTTTCACGGCTGTAGGCAAAAGAACAAATGAATATCTCTTCCAAACTGTTTTAAGTGCCCCACCCTTATGCTTCCCTTAAGAGCAGCCGAAATGGGCCAAGATTATTAATGAATTCAATTGAATATTCATTATTTAAATATCCGAATTCTCCCGTTGCCTGTTAAATTAAAGATAATCAGATGTCAAGTAGTGAAAGCCTCAGAGTGAATGCTTTGGGGCCAGATTCACACAGGATTGTAATACAGTGCTTTAATATAATATATCAAGTGTTTACTGGGATATGAGCTGTATTTCTGTATTATAGAGCATATGGTAGCTGTTTGTGGTATTTTGGATTATAACATCTGCTTGATGAATGACTATACAACTGGCTCTCCTCTAAACAAATAAAATGTACATACTGTCCGTTTTAAGCACTTTAATTATTTATACAGATGGCTATTTGATTGCAGAACTGTTCTAGTCCGGTTTTGTGTAACTTCCCAGGAAAGACAGCTCTTGAGTGCTTGTCTTTTTGTAGACTGACATTTCCTTTCAATTGTCTACAATGGAGACAACTATTGTTTCGGGCGTAAAACTAAAGTGATTAAACTTACTTGACGATCGATCAGATTATGTAACCCATTCCATTTTTGTCCTGCATTTTGCAGTTTTATCAAGAGTGCGTCATGCTATTATCTCTCTAGGTTGCCATTGACTTCACGGCATCCAATGGGGACCCTCGCAATAGCTGTTCCCTGCACTACATCAACCCATATCAGCCGAATGAGTATCTGAAAGCTTTGATAGCCGTGGGGGAGATCTGCCAGGATTACGACAGGTCAGTGCTGGTGTCTCTGCTGATGGAGGCGGACACTATCACATAGTCTTGTAATTTTTCTTGGAATTTAGTGCATCTTTTTTTAAATGTATTTGATCCACCTTTGACTATCATTTTTGAGTGATGTCAAATAGGCTGTACACACCATTGGTAATTTCAACCAATATCTAAATAGCTATTTAGGTATCGTTTTAGGCGACTGTTGTAAGTAATGCAAATGAAGCCTTCCTAAAAAGCATTCCAAAAAATGTAATGTATTAATTGGATGCTGATTAATGGTATTCACCCAAAAAAGAAAAAGAGAATTTTTAATTTTTTGAGATTTTTTTTTGTATTTTTGAGAATAGAACACAAAATGAATACCAGTGTCCTCTGATGATGTATTGAGATCTTATGAAGTGAAACGATTTGTTTGTGCAAGAAACTGAACATTTTTTTTTTTATTACATGTTTTTTTTTTACTTAGAAAGTGAGGAATCAGATTATTTTCAGTGAAGTGGCTCTTTTGGAGAAATATTTTTTACATGAACTGGTCCAATGAACCAGTTTATTTATGTACATTAATCATGCAATGATATACACATAATTATATTATTAAAGCACCTAATAATGATGTGAAACATGGATGTTTTACATGTCTAAAGTTCTAAATCATATAAAGTGAGTAAACTTATCTACATCAGCTCACCTTTTCAATGTGTCCTTGCTGAAAAAAAAATCTTACTTTACCCCAAACTCCCCCACTTAAATATTCATAATAGAACAGTTATAAAAGCAAAAAATGAACAACTAAAGGAAGCGTTTCCTTTATAATACACCGAGATGCTTTGGAGGGTTAACTTGACCTTCAGCCTCCTCTTCCTGTTCAAAACACCTCTTCAATAGTGGGTGCCAGCAGTTTTTTCAGAAAGAAAGTACTCCTCCTCATTCAACTCGCATTCAGGTCTGGAACACCCACTTTTCATGACCCAGTCAGTTCCCAACAGACAAAACAAGTCCTGTCCAAGAATGGGTTATGGACCAGGCCGGTTGGGCCAGTGCCTTAGGTCCTCTGACTACCAGAGGCCTCGAACTGAGGGAATCCTAACAACAAACAAAAACATGCCACTACAGATGTAAAACTGACATAGAAACATACAGTGCTTGAACGTGTGCCACTGACTGTTGGCATGGTATGAAATGAATGAAGTAATGAGAAAATCTTTTCCTGGCATCTTGTCAGCACTAACAGAGTCTTTTGAACGTCTTATTGCAGCTGTGATATTTCATACTATTGTGGTGTGTTGTTGTCTCTTGCAATATGCACATGAGTTTATTCTCATAACTTCAACTGTATTCTGTATCTTGTAATTGCAAATGTGACAATAAGCCCATTATCCCATAGGGCTGCAGTCCATCTATTGTGAAAAAGTAGTGCACTTATTTGTATTGAATGTGCAATTGTAGCATACTTCAGTTATTAAAAGTATATATTTTTTTGACAAAAACAATTATATAAATAAATAAATAAAAAGGCCACTTAAGTGTACTTAAAAAGTATACTTTCATGACTGTTTCTAAACACTTAAAAAGTGCACTTTGTAATACTGTCAAATTTAAAGTTTTACTTTAAAGTGTATTTTAAAAATCATTGTTTTTAAGAAGTGCACTTATTTAAATGTGTCCACTAACATACTAAACCGCATGTACTTAAAGTCTGAACTGTAGTGTAATTCAATTACATTTACAGATAATACATTTTTAATTAACAGAATTGCAACTTCATTACAAATGTGTAATTCTAAATATATTTAAATCCATGACATAAAAGTTTGAATAGAAATGACATTACAGATATATTTACAAGTATATTTTAGTTTTCTGTTAATGCTTGTTCAGCAGTGCACTTTAACCTTATTTAAAAGACAATAGAATAATGAAACAAAACCCTTAATAATAATTACATATAAAGATGTACTTAAGTTCAACTTAAGCGGGTCATATAAATGTAAGATATAATACATTTTAATTTAATTACAATTAACATGCAAGTAAACTTAAGTGTACACTTATTAATAATAACACACCATGATAATAATCTTAATAAAAGTATACCGAAGTGTACTTCTTTTTCACAAAGTTTGGTCCCACCAAACATATTTTTTTTTCTCATTAAATTTATCTAAAAAATGGGTAAAATAGGTTGTGAATACAATTTTATGTAGACTTTTGTTATACAGTATATCCTTACATTTGAATGCATGGATACTGTAACCCAGTTAGATTATTGTGACTAAGGTAAATGACTTAAATAACTCAGACCTTGGTACAGTACTAGAGGGATCACTTTATTAAAGCTTGCCTGGAGGCTGTTTGTTGACTTTGAGGCATTGTTGGTTAGCTTGGGTCACTATTTACTTTGTTTCTTGTACTGTGAGGTATCAGGGGTCCATTCGATCCATTGACTAAGGCTGTGTTCTTCCTTTGGGCTACATCCTAATAACCCATGGCTCCGCAGATCCTGCCAGTGACTGGTGCCAGAGACTTGCCCGTGTCTGTAGTCTGTGGTTTATAAACTGCTGTGCTTGTGGAACACCAGTGTGAGAGACAATAGGAAGAAATCAGAACCAACTAGTCAGCCAAACAGAATTTCCCTGTAGTATTTGGTCTTTATTTATCCAAACTGAACTAAAGCATTGTGTATGTTTAGTTAATATAGTTGAATTATTCTCTCTAATTGTGCAATATTGCAATTTTTGCCTTCCCTTTTCCTGCCTGATTCAAAACATTGTGCATTAGTGTGTTCAGTGCGTTTCTTTCCGGAAAGGGATTCACTGTTTGTCTTTTAAACAGCCGTTTCCCTTGATCATTGATTCAGTTCCTGTTTTATTTAATGGTAGTCCTGGACTCACAGTGACTAAATCAATATGTGCTTAAGTTGTTGCGGGCTTACTACAATTAGCCTTATAGGAGCTGGTTAATTACCGTCTTACACATTTATAATGAGATCTGTTTCAAAGGGAGGATTCTCTCCTCAGATCAGAGCCAAATGAGTCAACAGCTATATCCCCCTAATGAACTAAAAACAAAGCATTGTGCTTAATGGAAAGGCTTATGATATGATGGTGGTAAAAGTTGAAGAAACACACTCATATGTTAAAGGTGCAGTATGTAATATTGACAGCAAGCGGTTAAAATGGGTACTGTATTCCAAATTCACAATACTGGAGAGAGTTGTTTCTCCCAGCCCCTCATCCTCAAACTCAACACTCACATGAGTTGCCAGAGGCCAATTGACAATGTATGGCGATGATCTTTAGACTGTAAGTTGATGAGTTGTTTTAACCAAGTTTTAATATGCCTTGGGTCAGGTAGAATCTGTGATCTTTGATCCAGATTTTTTGGTGGCTTCCATGGTTATTTTCCTCTAACTGGCAACCTGGTGTGTTGAAATACTACTGGGTAAATTGGCAGTAGGCGGAATTACACAGACTGAAACAAAAACAGACATTCCGACACTGAACAAACATTTCAAAGTAGAATAACTTTTTTTGTGTGTTATTTCTTTTTCGGAGAAAGTGTGAATGAAATGGAACTTTCGGGAAAAATATCTGCAAACATGATATTTTTATGCTTTAGTACAGGCAAAAAAAATTGCACACAGCACCTTTAAGCTTTTCTAGGCCTCTATTTTTTATTTATTTATCTTTTTTTTTATTATCCCTGTGTACTATTTTTCTACTAGCACCAGTTTAACATCAAGCATTTTATACAATAAATTACAATTTATGTATAATAATTAAATAAAATAAAACTTTAAAATCTTTTTTTTTTTCATAAATATCAACTGGAATATATGAAACTGCTCACAGTTTAATACCCATGCAATAAGTGAAAGAGCATGGCTCCTTCTGAAATCACATACTTTCTGAGTATGTACTTCTTTTAAATCAGTAATTACTTTGCATTCGTTAAAAAATATGATCTATATCTATAGTGTGAATGTGTATGGTATGAATATAATTAGGACGTGCAACATTTGTCATGTGACCTACCAGTGATGCACACTTCAGAATCCAGAACTCATCAGAGTTCTTTTCACCTACTGTTTTAAAAATACTGTGAATTCAGTCTCTTGCATGCTGTTATTATTTAATGGGGAAGTATGTGATTTTGGATGCAGTCTGTAGGTTGACATTTTAAATCGTGAAACAACAGATTTAATTTAGGCTTTTGATCACACATAAACATTTATCAACGCACATGCATAGAGCTCATCAAATATGGTAAACAGTAGCTTTACCGGACTTGTTTGAGAACAAAGCTTATAGCAGAAACATTCTTGTGTGACACAAAAACAAACATTATTGCTTTTCGCATGTCAAGGAAGCACATTTGAGCTTCTGTTTAGCAAATTTGATGTTCTCTATGTATGCCCGTTAATCAGGGTTTATAAAAGCTTTCATATAAAGCAATCATGTCCCTTCAGAAGATTTGGATTAAACCAATTTATATGGATTACTGTTGTCTTTTTGTACTCTTTAATGTGAGAAGGTTTTTAATGGATGGACATAAAGCATGAGAGAATATAAAAAATATCTTTACCTGTGTTTTGAAGATGAATGAAAGCCTGATGGGTTTGGAACAACATGAGGTTGAATAAATGATGACAGAATTTTCATTTTTGGATGAACTATAGGTTTAAGATAGCACTACCGTAGTATATGGTCTTTGCTGAAGGATGCTTGAAGTTCTCCGGGGTCGTACACCTACGCTGTGTGGGTTTCCTGATCAGGCTGAGAGGGTGTGTTACTCATCATCACACATCAGGTGATCGTTTGAAGCTGAAAACAGGATGGATGTAATCATACAAGTGGGATGATGTGGGCTTTGTTTTTTTTTATAGAAATAATAATAAATAAAAAATTCTCTCTCCGTACAAAATATCTAACATACTTTTTGTATTTTTGTTAGATGCTGAAATGTACAGTAAGGACACACTGTCAGCATAAACATTACACATTTACATTACACAATCTAATGCACAAGTTTGTCCAACACGATCTCATGAGTATTCATATGTATTTTGCATAATGTTTGGTTCTACCACATATACATCACTTACATTTGTATAGACACTAAAAAGAACAAAATTTACATATTGCCAGCTAAACTGCAAATCATTTATGAATGAAAAAGTTTCCAGTCATACAAAAACATATTGTAATTTTGCCTAATGTGATTTTCCAAAAACATTGCCTGAATATTTGGTTATTAATAGCCAACACAGCCTGTCTGAAAAAGAACATTGTTTCTGAACATTGCTCACCAATGGATCCTCTGCAGTGAACGGGTGCCGTCAGAATAAGAGTCCAAATAGCTGATAAAAACATCACAGTAATCCACACCACTCCAGTCCATCAATCAATGTCTCGTGAAGTGAATAACTTTGTGTTTGTAAGAAACAAATCAATTACCAAGATGTTTTTAACTTCTGGCCAGAATACAAGCCTAGTCCATTATAATGGTCTCTCCACTAAAAAAGTTTAGTTGTCTGAATTAAGAGAGAAATATGCACAGATCAAGCATTTTTTATAAGCAAAAACCATCCCAAATAGTCCCAGTCCCAAAGTCATAATAATGGATATTTCTTACAAACACATAGCTTTTCACAAGACGTCAACTGATGGACTGAAGTTGTGTGGATTACTTGTGTATTATTGTGATGTTTTTATCAGCCATTTGGACTCTCATTCTGACGGCACCCATTCACTGCAGAGCAAGTGATGTAATGAGTGATGTATTTTTTGGGTGAACTATTCCTATAACACATGATAATATTTGCATACATTGTGATTGCAGAGATTGTGAAGAATGCTTTAATAAGACTCTTTGTAGCTCTTATAGCAATGCATGTGGAAATCTTTTTCTCCTGATATTCCTATAACCGCAGCCGCACTGACAGATATACATGGCCTTGGGGGGATATTCATCCCACTGCTATTTTCTGATAATGGTAGTGAAAATAAGAGGATATTGATTTCATTTTGCCTGCTTAATGCATCCTCTTGCTGGGTAGAGAAAATGGCAGAGAGAAAGAACTTACAAAATGGCTGTTGCCTGACATCTTTTACATGTGGTAAATCTCTATCAGATAATATCTAAAATGAAAATAACCACTACAACCTAATCATATACTAATTAAGATTTCTAATTCAAATACTGATTTCTTTGTGTCTGAGCATGTGCATTCAGTAATTGTGTTTAAAACACTTTGGTAGCATGACTCACTTACAGGTCGAAAAACAATTAACTCTGCTCAACATGCTCGGCTTATTACCGGTGCATGTATTGTTGCAGTTGTTTGTATGAGTTGTCAGAGCCAGTGTGACTTTGGCAAGCAGCGTCATGACTAATTTGTCTTTGTTGCTGCTGTATGGCTCCCTGCAGGTTGTTCTTTTGGGCTTTTGTTAAAAGCAGGATTAGGCCTTTTCCTCGTCTCAGAGGAAACGCTAGACGGTGGTGGCAGTCTGACTGCCCTCATCAGATTCTGCAGGAGATGTGCTGATGTGATCTCTCTGAGGAGCCGGGAAAATAAAAAAAGAGCATTTTCTGCTAGTGTACTGATGTGAGAGGGAGAGAGCAAGAAAAGAGCTTGTTTTTCGTAATTGCGCAGCTTTTAGAACTCTTTGTGCCTCTGTGGATGGAAAAATGGATGTTCTCCAACTATACATCAAAAACCATTTGAAATATATTTTTAAATATGTATTTCAAAATATACAAAAAATGGCCAAAAATGTATTTGCTAAAATATGTTTCAAAATACATATATTTTCTACTAATATTTTTCTGGGCTTTGTTTTGTATATTTTTGAAAATAAATTTATACATTTTATTTTTTTATTTTTTTTTTATATATATATATATAATATTTGACTGAATATGTTCTTATAATATATTTACATAAATATATTTTCTATCAGTATATTTTTTGGCTGTTTTTTTTTATATATTTTTGAAATCTGAAAATATATTTAAATGTTAAAATAGCATTTTTTTTGCCTTCTATATTTTTCAGTCCAAGAAAATGCATTTGCATATGTCTCACTGGAAGAAAAACTGATTTGTTGTCTATAACATGTGAACATATAATACATTTAAATAAACTTCAGCAAGGACATCATTTAAAATGCTCCAATATTGCAATTTATAAAAAATATTAAACATCATTAAATCATTATAAATCTACTTTTGATCTTTAGTAGGCCACCCGCATTTGTATATATCCTAAATGTAGGCTACTGTAAAACTGGAAATGTATTTTCTTGCCCCTGAATTACATTCAAACTGAAACTAAATATATTTTCTATTTGCAAAATATATTTAATTAAGCTTCACTGTTTGCAACATATAATTTTTTGAGATTTGTTGGTGAATCTACCTATTTGATTTATTTGAAACTTGTAGTTTGAAATCAAGTCGCTGAATGAGATTAAGAATGCAAGTAACTGAACTAAGTAAATGGAAATGACTGAACAATATGGATGCACCTCTTGTGACCCAGTTTTACAGAGGCCTATGAGTAAGTTGAATGCTTTTGGGAAGCTGAGAAGGCACTATTTTTTTCTCATTTGCAAAGCAGTTGGCAGAGAGGGAAGAAGTCACAGTTGTCGGAACAGCTTGCCTCGCAATCATGAATGTGTGAATGTTTAGCATGTCAAGCATCATTGTATTATACATATAAATCATGCTGATGGATTCAGCACATCAGAAAATTTATTTGGAGTGCAGGGAAGGCTTAGGCCCATGAAAAGGACTGTATGTTTTGAATTTATATTCTTAAAATTAAGTGTACAGGTGTGACTTTGTGACAGTATGGTGAAAAATCAAAATACTATAAATCAGGGCTATTAACATTAGATAAAAATGAAAGCTTTAAAAAAAGTACTTGAAATAAAAAAATAAAAATAAAAAAAGGATTATCATAAAATATTTTAGCTGATTGCCAAGACAACTCATTTTGTTTAGTTTAAGCTGAAGTACTAAAATAAACGAAATAAACTAAACTTAAAAACTAAAATTTAATAAAAACTATATAGGCCTATACATAAAAAAAACAAAAACACAATGCATATGACAAAACACACAAGAAAATAACTTAAATTAAAAGGAAAGTGTAGGAATAAAATCTAATTCACAATATTGTCTAAAACTATAGTAATACTAGAATAACACTTTACAGCTATGTTTCAGTTATGGGATTGATTAGGGCTGTGGTTGCTTAGCAACAGATTTGTAAAATTTTGAAATTCAAAAGCCTAGACCCGCTGACCCATTTCAGCAACAAATTTGAAAAATAACACTCATATCCCTCTTCTCATGAAGAACAAAATTGCCTCTTTGACCCATTGTAACCATGTTTTGCATTTTCTGCTTTTTGGGTTTTTGGTAAAATGTTTAAAAATCTGTTTCAAAGTGATTTGCACAAAATTTGCATGCATGCTTATTGGAGCAGCAAATGGATGTAGGATATATTAATAAATGAACGAAAGGACAAGCAGCAGCAGAGAATGAGATCTGAATCCAAGATTAGAAATATATTTCTAATTGTTCTTCAGGGGATATTGGAGTTTAGATATTGTCTAGCGACGTAAAAATTTGTTACATTTTGGAGGCCACGTGGTGTTGACCCATTTAAAATACAGAATGTCATCAGATTTTATACTTATCTGCCAATCTTACAGATGTGTTGTTTCTGTAACCCACCTGCCAAGTTTTTAGTCAGTGTCAGTCAATGTCTTTAAATGTCATGTCTTTTAAAATTCTTTCTGCTTAGAGGGAGAAAAGAAAATGATAGCTCAACTCTAAGCACTTATTTATTCAGTTTGTGACTCCATTAAACTATCAGTTCACCAAAAAATAAAAATGCTTTCATTTACTCAATTTGGTTTCAAACCCGTTTTATTTTCCTTCTCTTTTTTTGAGAGCTACAGTGAAACTTGAGAGCTAGGGCTATCATATGGCTTCAGAAGACCTGGTATATAGACTAATGTGCAGATTTTTCCTAGAGATAAAGTCTTTCATATGAACAGTTATTGTTCATTTCATGTTATTTTGCAATCTTTGTTCCATTTTGCAAAATAAGTGTAGTTTGTTATGTCTAACGAAATAATTGAATAAGTGATATTAGCTTTTACTTCATTATATACAGGTACACACACATCAACAATGTGACTTGCATAAAAGCAACTGGCTTTTAAAGGGAAAAAGAGATGAGACTCTGATTGGTTTATTGCACGTTATGCCCAAAGCACACCCATGACTCATTAAGAGAAAAAGTACAACACTTTTAGACCATTCTGTCGTTAAACTAGCAGAAGTGGATTCGTAGGTGCCCTAAGTGCACCTGCACCACATGCTTCAGACCATGTGCCTGCATCGTTAAAATACTGCCAATCATCCAAAAAGTGGAAAACTTATGAAAATCACCTTTTTAACTCTTTCCCCGCCATTGACGAGTTATCTTGTAATTTAGAACACAACGCTTCCCCACCATTGACGAGTTTTTATGGCTTTCCGTGTTTTCACTGTTTTACACTCGGAGGCACTATTACACATCTTCAAAAACAAAAAAAAAACATGTGAACAGGACAGAGAAACTAGCGATCTCTTATGTAAACAGATGCATATGATAAATAATGCGATCATCATTGTTTGGGCTTAGTTGTGCCTGAAATGGCTGGAAGTCGAGAGCCGAAGAAAGATACAACAGCTGTAATACTTGTCTCCATGTTATCTTCTCATGGGTGTATCTCAGTAATCACTTCTTTCTTCACTATGTTAAACAAATTATCACAGCCAAATAGCTCTCGTTAACTTCAGCTAAAATGTGATTATGGAGATTACATTATGTCAGAGATTAGTGTGTGTCTCTTTGTGGATCAGCTTGAAGGAACATATTCTATAGCTGTCACAGCATGATGTCTTCAGGCAACCAAACATGTTAATGTGAGGAGAATCAGCTGAGCCACACATGAGTCCAGAGTTCTGGCCATTCGCAGGAAACCGAGCAGGACATTTTTTAGACAGATTGCACAGATTGATATTTGATCATGTTTTATTTCTGGCTGTTTTAGAGAATATGTTTCTGTCAGTGTTAATTTTTGTATTGTTGATATACTTTTATTGTTTTTGTTAATATTTTAAACAAGATGATTAGTTAAAATGTTTTTTTTTTTTTGTAAGTTTTAGTTTTTTGATTAGGTTTTTTTAAATTTAGTTTTAACTATTTTAGTATGTAAACTAAATAAAAAACGAGAAATGTTGCCTTAGAACTAGAAACTAGCTTAAGTAAAATAAATGTAAGTTTTTTAAAATATTTTATTTCAGTTAGTTTATTAGGTAACTTTAAAGCCTTTATATGTAATGCAGTATTTATAATGAATTATACATTTACGTAATGCAAAAAATGCATGCATTATGCATTCTGGGAAATTGTGTTGCACCCTTGTTCACAAAGTATAATTTATTTGATGAAATACTAAATACAAATCTATCTTTCGATCAGTTTCTCTTCTTTGGTCTTATAAAACCTTTAAACTTCAAAGACTTTTAGAACTTTTTAAAAAAAATTGACACGAGACTTTGTCAAGCATTCAAAGTTTGTCTTTCTTAGTTAAACATTAGTCATATGGATTTCTATGTAATTTTAATTCATTTTAATTCTCAATTTTAATGAATACTTTCTTACATTCATATTCAATTCGCAATTCTGCTTCCTGTTTGCTACCTCACTTTAAATTCAACTCAGATTCAGCAACTGATTTGGAATTTAAATAATGTTCTCAGTTCAGTTCTGAATGAGGAACAACCTTGATGTGAATAAAAGTTCTGCACACTCAGTTTAGTGGATTATTGCACTAACTTTGTTCATTAATGCTATTTGTGAAAATATACACACACTTGGCTCAACTGCAGTTCATTCAAATCACACCTCAGATTTTGGAGCGAAAGAAAGTGGCATTGATTGGCTGGCATTAGTGGCCTCTGGTGACAGCTATCAGAATGGCGCTACTTCATCTAGTTTACATTAGCAAGTGAAAGACAAGCTCTGTGCCTGTGGTTATCGTGTTTCTCATGTCTCAGCTCTCTGCTGCACGCCTCTGTGCTTCTGACCCCATGATACCCTTCCTCTCTCCGTCACACGGCTGTGAGTTGTCGCCTGTTGAGTGATCAGCTGCGTGGATCTGCTGTCCTGCTGCGTCTGTGCCTTCCCCTCTCCCTCTGGAGTCTCTTTCATCCCTCCAACACTCTCCATATATATGATGATGATCTTACACACACCTCTGCCCTGAGCAGTTCACCATGTTCACCCTAGTGCCGTATTGATATTTGAACCTTGTTATGCTGGAGGGGTATTTGTTGATACTAAGCACTGTGTGGGATTATATGGAAGGGTTTGGATGAATTAAACATTTGAGAAAGGACCTAAGAGTTGCACATATACAGTTTGGACAAAATAATGTTTTAAACCCATTACTGTAAGGGTTAAAGGGATAGTTCACTTAAAAATGAAAAAGTTATAATTTACTCACTTGCATGAGTTTCTTTCTTCTGCTGAACACAAAAGAAGATTTTTTGAAGACTGCTGGTAACCAAACAGTTGTTGTTTACTATTGAATTCTATAGTAATTTTTTCCATGCTATAAAAGTCAATGGCTACCAACAACTGTTTGGTTCCCAGCATTCTTCAAAATATTTACTGTGCTGAGCACAAACAAAGATAGTTTGAAGAATTATAGTAACTGAACAATTGCTGGTAGCCATTGACTTACCAACATTCTTCAAAATATCTTTGTGTTCAGCAGAAGAAAGAAACTTATACAGGTTTGGAACGACTTGAGGATGAGTAAATTTAAATGTGTTTTCATTGTCTATATAGTATGTGTTTAGTTCAAGCTGTGGGTGAAATGTACTTTCAAAAAGTTTCAACTCATGAGAGCCTGTATAACAGGAGCATGTGTAACCTTAACAGCCCAGTTGTTTGGTGTGTTAATAGCAACAGACTTTACAATTATGACTATTAATATAGGTAACAAAAGTAGGCAAAAACCAAAAGTGAATTATAGGAACAGTCAAGCACTAAGAGTGACTGTGTCCAAAAACATAACTGCTGCCAAAACGACAACAACCTCAATATTCACCCTGTTTAAAGAAAAAAAAAAAAAACCAAGAGACCTTCACAAAGACACTGTTCCTCCAAAAGCTGTAATTGCTAAAAATTTCATCACAGACACCAATGCTGAAATTAAAAAATAAAGCATGATCATACATCCGGGACAGAGCACCAAGATGAACTTTAGCATCTGCTCTGGCCAGAATATTACCTTGACCTGAATATTACCACTGCGGCAGTTTTGAAGAGAAGAGTGAGAACCCAATTTCCTCCTTCAGCATCTCTAAAGCAACTGGCAGATGTTTTTATGGACAATATTCAACTGGAGACAATTAAAAAATATTTGAAATCTATTCTAAGTAGGCTGAAAGCTGTATTAAGAACAAATGATGGTAAAACACTTTAATAAGGAAACATTACCAATTTGTGAGATGTTCACATTATTTGCTCTTTTGCCCTTTTTTTAATATCTTTTCCCAATGTGTTGTTTTATTTACTAATGAATGTATTTATCTGATCCCAGTGACAAACGATTCTCTGCTTTGGGCTTTGGGGCAAGAATTCCTCCTAATTATGAGGTAAAAGACCGTTTTTTATATACTTTATATAGATTCACGTGTGAAAAAAATAGTAGAACACATGCTCAAAATTACAAGTATATTTACACACATGGCTTAAAAGTCTCCACAGAAATGACATTAAAGTATATTTTAGTGCATACATGCTTGTTTTTTTGCGTTTTGCAGTACATACTAAAGTCTATGTGAGAAGAATGAACAGATACACAGTGAAAACAACCCCTTGTGAAAAAAGAAGTATCATTTAGCATACTTTTAAAAAGAGCACTTATTACAGAAATAATATACTTTAAAACAATATATGAGTGTGTATTGTTTCAAACTGGATATATTGTTTTTGGAGACTTAATTCCATGTTAACTGCATTTTAAATAAGAGTGTAATACTGTCTAAATTCATATAAGGTGCTTTTGTACTTAAGTACATCTTTATGTAATTGTAATTACTTCTATTGTTTACTTGATTGTGTAGTGGTGAATATACTTACAAGCATTTGTGGTAAACTAAAATATACTTTAATGTCATTTATATTGAAACGTGTGTGTCATGTATTTAAATATATTGTAATTACACATTTGTAATGATTCAGTTGCAATTTAGTACATTGTAATTTTAATGTACTTCAGTATTACATTTATTACTGTCAGGTACTTTACATGTGCTTTAATATGCAAGTCAAATTTAAAGCATGGCAAAATATTATTAAAACATGATTAAAAATGCACTTTAAAATAAAACCTTTAATTTTACATGAATTATGTACTTAATTGTATTACAGTCATTAAAGTGTTTCTTTCTTTAAGTACACCTTTTACTTCATTAAGATTGTATATATAATTTCTAAATGTGGTATCTACCATCTTCTATATTTGGTAGACCAGTCGGATCAGCAAACCACAGTCTCTGGCACTGTGTATCTCAAATATGCAAAGCCATATCTTTATTAGTTTTAATTTTATTTACAGACTCTCATGAAACAACAGCCTTTACAGAAAAAGGGCTATTCTTACAGAATTAAAATAATAACAGCTTGCTAAGGCTTCCCTAACTGTTGACAGTAAACTGTCACAGGATTTCATTTTATGCTCTGTTTGTTCAGGCAGATTGCACTGCACTAGCTTTGAGCTCTATTTCCTTTTTAATAAAATATAATAATTATAGTTATATTCAGAATGTCTTTGTCAACAAATGAAAATCAATTACAATGAAATGTGTACAAAAGTACCAGAGGGGGCCCACAGTGGTTGTTGCTTACAATGGAATATCTGTAGGAAGGATGCTATTTTGTTTTAGCATCATCATCAGGTGATTTCATGCATAGTGTTGCAGAAAGTATTTTTCTTAGAAACATGCAAATTAGCACAGCATGATTTATTGCCTTCCTTTAACAGCAGGATTTATGACCTTGAATTAGGTTTTTAACCAGAAACCAGGTGTGTAATAGCATGCTAAACAGGCTGAAACTGGATAAACAAAGCCTTAATGCGTGTTTTTCTTCTCCAAACTACAGGTGTCTCATGACTTTGCCATCAATTTCAACCCGGAGGATGATGAATGTGAAGGTAAGAGCGACAAGTGCTTTGTATGTTAGTAAGTGAGGGAACATCTCACGGAAAGGGAACAGAGACACCCAGTCTGTCATCATTTACCTTTACCCTAACTGATTTTTAAACTTTATATGACTTTCTTTCTTCTGTGGAACACAAAAGAAGAAATCTTGAGGAATGGCGACTCTTTTCAAAAAAGCACTATAAACATTTCATAAAAGTGATCCCATATGACTTGTGCACCACTTTCTCCTGAAGCCAACTTTGTGTGAAGAACGGATCCAAATATGTTTTATTTACAGAAAATCTCACCCTTTACTGTCAACATCCATTCAAGTATTACGTGCCTTTAAGGCTGAGTCAGGTTTGATATCAATGTTATGGTGACATCAATGACGACATCAAACCTGCCGTCAACAGACCAATCAATGCACAGTAAATCTGTCGAAAGACATAAGTGTGAATGAGATGGCAGGAGATTCTAGTTTAAGCTCCTAATTGTGTTTGGAAGCTGGTAGCAGGTTAGTCTACGGTTCTCATTTGCTGGTACATGCTGGTTGACCATCTTGGACTAGCAACAAACCAGTTGGTTATACCAGCTCAAGGTATAAGCTGGACTAGATCACCTGCCAGCTGCTATGTTTAAAACCACAAACAAACCAGATTAAACTGGATATTTTAGTAGGGTTTAGGCTGTTTTCTTAGACTGTAAGTCACATATACTATGTTGTTTCTGAATATTTATAATGCTCATATTATATTGGAGCTAAACAACTCAGACTCCAGTTATTGTTTTAATATGGAAAAGAGTGAATTGAACATTCTCCAACATTTCTGCTTTTGTGTTTCACAGACGAAGAAATGTAAGTAATGTTTCTGCTTAAAGCCTTTTTATATAATGCATTATAAAAGTTTTTTTTTTTTTAATGCACTGTAATGCAGTTATAATACGTATCTATTCATTGTTTCACCTTTAGAAAATATAATGCATAATGCACATGACAAACAACCAATTTCAGATACAACAAGGAATCTGCAAATGTTATTATGCATTTAACTTTGGTTACAATTATTATAAAAGTTTTTGTTTTTGAATGCACTATTTATGTTATGCACCTTATAATTCATTATATGATCATGAATATTTGTAGCCACAGTTATAATACATTACAATACTTATCTATTCATTGTTACACCTTTAGAAAGTATAATGTGTGATGCACATAACAACCAGTTTCAGATGTAAAAAAAGAATCTGCTAATATTATTATGCATTTTACTTTGGTTAAAATATTATAACATTTTTTATTTATATGATGCACCTAATAATTCATTTTATGATCTAAACACAGTTATATTGCATTATAACATACTTATCTATTCATTGTTTCACCTTTAGAAAATATAATGCATAATGCACATGACAAACAACCAATTTCAGATACAAAAAATGAATCTGCAAATGTTATTCTGCATTTAACTTTGGTTACAATTATTATAAAAGTTTTTGTTTTTGAATGCACTGTTTATGTAAAACACCTTATAATTCATTGTATGATCTGGAATATTTGTAACCAGAGCTATAATACATTATAATACTTATCTATTCATTGTTACACCTTTAGAAAGTATAATGCATAATGCACATGACAAAAAAATTCAGATGTAACAAGGAATCTGAAAATATTATTATGCATTTAACTTTGGTCTCAATTATTTGTGAAAAGCTATAATGCATTGCAACATACATTATGAATACTTTTATAATGCATTATACATAAAGGCTTCAAGTAAAGTCATATGGTTTTGGAACAGCATGAGGGTGAGTAAATAATGACTGAATTTTAATTTATGGGTGAACAGTTCCTTTAACACTCAAAGAGAATGTGTGAAGGCTGTAGAAAATCTTGGGCTTGCTTCAGTCCTTTCACGTTTCTGCAGAAGATGGAGAGTTCCAAGTCAGTCTCTTGATCCCAAAATCTGTTGCTTTCACTGCCAATACTTCAGCACTGCTCTCAGAAGCCTTTCAAGGCAGAGAGAGAAATACAAATAAGCTTCCAGAACAGAAGTGATAGCCGTGTCCCCTCTCTCTCTGATCAGAGATCCAGGGGGTCGTGGAAGCCTACCAAAACTGCCTGCCCAAGATCCAGCTCTACGGTCCTACTAATGTGGCTCCCATCATCAACAGAATAGCTAAGCTGGCGGCTGGGAAAGAACCCATCAAAGACGCTTCTGTGAGTTGCTTTAAAGTATCTGTTTATGGCACAGCACTGAAAGGGAAATTCATTAAAATTAGACACAGAGGAATTATGCAATGAGGTAATAGCGGAAACATGGCCAGAAAAGCATTTCTGGTGGCTATTTGCATGGGGAAATTCCTTAGTGGATTCTATGTTGTGGAAGATACAGCTGACTATCGTGATCTGGTATACTTCACTGAGACTGTACAGTGTTACTCCACCACTGTTATTCATATACATCAAAATGTATAAAGTGCATTTTACGAATTTAACATTATGTGTCTGGATATATACCTAAACGTAACTACTACAACAAAAACCTTACTTACTATTGATAAGCAGCAAATTTGAGTTTTTTTTTAAACTATAAATATGATACAAATTTCTTATTAATAAATAAACAAATGAATCAATGTATTTTTTAATGTTTGAAATTTTTTTTACAAATCTTTTTTTTTAAATCATCAAGACTTTCCACGTCAAAGTGAATATATCTACTGTATATTCAAATGTAGGCAGGGCTTAAATCTGAAACTAAATTATAACCATATTTTAGATGGAACGTCTCAGTTACGTATGTAACCCTCATTCCCTGATGGAAGGAATGGAGACGTTATGTCGTGACTAACGACAGAGGTTCACTTGGGAGCCCCAATTCTCTCTGACTTTAAGAGAAAATGCCAATGAAATTTGGCTGGTGGAATTTGCATACCTGAGCCACTCCCCATGCATATGGGTATAAATAGGTGACAGGTTCATCCACTTCATCCAAGATTTATGCTGAGGAGCCGAGAACCTGTCCCTGTCAACCGATGGTTCAAAGTTGTGGCGGGGGACATAACGTCTCCGTTCCCTCCGATTCCCAAGGACCGGTCGTCCACTGCATCATGATGTACTGTGATAGCAGCCACATACACTTTCAAGGTTGAGGGTGACAGCCTACACTCCAACCTTTCTTGCAGGAAAGAAAGCAATACTCCAATTGTGCATCTTCAGGGGTCTTCTTGGGGAGAAGAACACCAGTTCATGAACAGACTCCGGGTAGGCCAGTATGACGCAACCAGCAAGACCTGTTCCTCGTCCTCCCTGACCTTGCACGGTGTCTGTGCGAGAAGGCTAACTAGGGGACATGCATACTTGCATAGAGCCCATGGCCAGCTGTGTGCCAGTGGATCTGTGCCGAGGGGGGCCTCGGGTCAGGGAGTGTTGGTGCAGACCAACATGTGCTTTTCCTGTAGTAGTGGTCAGAACTGCCATAAGGCAAGATGCACTGCCAACAGCTCTAGGCAGTTGATGTGCCAAAGCAGTTAAGGCCCCATCCAGAGCCTTGAGGCTGCCTGCCCATTGCATGTAGCGCCCCGGCCTGTAATGGAGGCATCCGTCATGACAACGATATGCCGGGACACTTGTTCTAAGGGCACTCCGGCCTGTAGAAAGGCAAGGTCTGTCCAGGGGCTGAATGAGCAGTGACACGTCAGCATGATGGTCATGTGGAGTGTACCGCGATGCTGGAGTGTAACCAGTTCTGAAGTGGTCTCTGGAGGGACTGGCTCGATTGCCTCCTTCGCCAGTAGGACAGCAATCTCGTCACGCAGGACAGGGGCATCTCGAGCTTCTCCAGAAGTCTCAAGAATGTCCCTGAACCTGGAAGGTCGCCTTGCGAACTGAACCAGCGCCATTGAACCAGTAGTGGAACAGAAAAAAACACTCAACACAGGATTCTCCGCCCGGTCCTCCTCCAGGGGAAGGAGTGATGCTGTCCTCGCCAGTGGCTCCATCATCATGGGGCAGAGGTGCTCTGGAGGACACAGGGGGGCGCCCTCAGTGACGTGCAGACTGAGGCAGGGCCCGTGACGGAACGGTGGCAGACGGAGGATCACGTTGGGGTGGGATTTGCTGGATCGCCTCAGTCTATTTCTGTACTGCCGAGAACTGCTGGGCAAAGTCCTCAACAATGTCGCTGAACAGGCCAACCTGCGAGATGGGAGCATCAAGAAAACAAATTTTACCAACGTCTCTCATCTCTACAAGGCTGAGCAACAGATGGCTCTCTTGGGTCACTAACGTGGACATCGCCTTCCCGAGGGACCACGCCGTGACTTTCAGAGATGTTCAGAGTCAGTTGTCGAGCGCAGCTCCTGTATCAACACCCTTGTTCATTGTTTTAGTGCCTTGGCTTGGTGGACCTGCAGGATAGCAATGGCATGCTGGGCAGAGGTGGCTTGGCCCACATTACTGTAAGCTTTGGCGGTGAGAACTGCCGTCAGCTTAAAGGCTTTGGCCAATTCGGCCCGAGGGGGGCAGCCCCGCTGAATCTTCATCTTTGGAGGATGATAGCCCATCCCCCAATGCCGCGATCTACACCCGATCCTCTGGTGGTGCACCAAATGAAATGGTCCCAGAGCTCTAGCCGGCGATCCCCTGCTCGTGACAGACTGCAGTGAAGCCATGCTCATATGCTCACAATGAACGCATGAGTCATCCACGAACGCAACTTCAGTATGTTGGATGCCCAGACATTGAATACAACAATCATGTCCGTCAACAGAGGACAGATAACAACAGCAACCAAGGTGGCATGGATGGAACATCATCTTTAAAAAGACGTGAACCGACCGTAATTTGCTCTTTTAGAGAAACTGCTCTTTCAGTTGAAGTGCCCAGGGGAATCACTGATGTCAGGGACACCGCTGTTTGCACCATAACGCCAAACAGGAACAGCTTCTTCCAGTCAGATGAGTAAAGGGCTTTGTGGAGATCAAGCACTATCATATACTAGTCTGCTAAGGAGGAAAATGATGAGTGGTTGATGCTGTTGTCTACTATTTATACCCGTATGCACGGGGAGTGGCTCAGGTATGCAAAATCGACAGATTTTCAGAGAGTCAGAGAGGATTGGGGCTCCCAAGTGAACCCCCCTATGTCATCACGACATAACTCGTAGTGACCGACAGATAGGGAACTAAACTGTTTTTTATTACATAATTTACCTAAAATAAAAAATATTAATAAATAGCTAATGATAAAAAGTTTCTGCTTGAATCAGAAATATAATGACAACAGCGTAAGTTCTTTTAATATACAGTATATAGAATAGGTTAATGTTACTCTAAGACTGGATTTCAAAAGTGCATTTTTCTAACGTTTGCAGACTCAATATTGTACTTTAATTTGATATATTTGTTTCTATCACTTCATCCTTCTGCTTGTTGGATAATCAGTCTAAAGAATATTCAGTAGAATTCATTATTTGCACCTTTCTGAATAAGGTGTTCGGCTTCAGTAATATTGCAGGGTTAATGGCATCATGCAGATAGCAGTGATGGTTTCTACCCTTTTCAAATTTGCATTGAAAAGACATGTTTGTCCTTTCAATGAAATTAATTATGAAATGAATTTCAATTAAAGGACTTTATTTTTGATTTAATGTAAATATGCATGGTGAAATATGCATGGTGACATGAATTTAGTGTCTGGACTGCAGGTGAAAAATTAGTTAAAAATGGATGCTGCTCTTTAAAGTGGTTTAATGATTTTGCCCGTCTATTCTTTGGGGTTTTTATCTTCTGTCTGTGGTTTTGTTCACATAACCTTTGAAATTTAGGTCCAAATGAAACCGCTTAAAGTTTTTTTAGCTGATTATCTTGCAAGCTGTTTTGATAATTAACACAGCTACAATCAATTTAGAGTTCTATTAAGTCCCTTTACGTGTCATTTGATGGTTTCGGGTCAAATATTTGCCCTCAAGCTTAGCAATTATCTATGCATTGCTCTGTTTCTTTGCTGTCTTCTACACGCTATGTCCTTGTGATGATCTTCATTTATTATTTAATCTTACATCACCCCTTCCCCAAAAGTGATCATTTTTCAGTAAATGAGCTCAGCGAGATCAATGTTTAGAAACCAGGCCATTCATTCAAACGGTCAATATTGCATGTTTAATGTTGACAGGACCTCTGGGATGTTCAGGCCAGTAAATATTGCTAATTTTAGCCCATTGACTGCCTGTTTTAGAAGGGTATCCAATATTCAGTTCATTACTATCTAGACATTTAAAGGAACAGCTCACCTGTAAATTAAAATTCAGTTTATTTACTCACTCTCATGTTTTTTAAAACCCAAATTATGCTATTTTTTCTGTTCAGTAGAATTTTTAAAGAATCATTCATGGTGATTTTTTGCACGTTTTGGGGGCTTTTCATGCTAAACAAATTGATTTGTACCAGTGAAATTAAGAATACAGGTTAGAACAACATGAGGGTCAGTAAGTAATGACGATTTCCATTAATTGCCATTTTTCCTTGAAAGTGAATGCTTAGTGGATGAAGCTCCAGACATGTTTATAACATTGTATAAATCAGACAATATAACTGATAACAGCCCTTTTCTCTGCCAGCTGTATCATATCCTGCTGATCCTCACAGACGGGGTGGTAACAGACATGGCCGATACACGGGAGGCCATTGTTCGGGCCTCCTACCAACCTATGTCCATCATTATAGTGGGAGTGGGAAACGCCGACTTCACGGACATGCAGATCCTTGATGGGGATGATGGAGTCCTGCGCTCACCCAAAGGGGAACCTGTCTTGAGGGACATCGTCCAGTTTGTGCCCTTCAGAGACTTTAAAACGGTTAGTTTTTCTCAGTTCTTAGTCACTGGGAATTTGAAAATGAAGGTAGATGTTTTTTTGTAGATCCCGTAGTTCCTGTAGCTCTTGTACTTAGAAAGAAGGTATCTGCAGAGTTACGCTTAAGAATTAAAAATAAATTATTCTGTTTACTCTGGGGAGAAAATAGGCTTTCATAAACAGTAATAATCTAGAAAATACACAAATAATATAAACTAATATAAAAAAACAAAAGTTAAAGAAAGAATTAACAATGTTTGCAATTTTCATCATCACCCTATAAGAAATATGTAGGTAAAGTATAAAAAAGATAATTGAGATATGTTCTGAGACATAAAGTGAGAATATAATACATTTATAGATAATATAATATAACATAATAAATTATAAATTTGCAAATGTGAGATATAAAGTTAAAATAAAGTAAAGATTACAAGAAATAAAATTGCAATTTTGAGATAGTATCACATTGTAAAATATATGACAGTGTTTCGGTTTTAAATTTGTATTGCCAGATATAGTGTACAATCACAATTGGGAGATATGAAGTCACTATTATGGGAAAAAAGTTGCAATTATATTTTTATTTTTATTAATTTTTTTTTCTCTGGTGAGGAAACAAGCATTCATAGTCAGTAATGATCTAGAAAATAAATATGCACAATAATTTAAAACACATCATTAGTTAAGTGCAGACATGTTGACATTTAGAGGCAGGTAAATAAAAAGTAACGACTGTCTATTTGAAAAAAAAAATTATATATTGTAATACTTTTTATGGCCTTAAAATCTGAAAAGTACTTTTAACACAATGTAAAAGTAGCCAAGGATGCACTGCATAAATAACATGATTCGTAGGTGAATGAAGCAGGCAATAAGGGCAAATCAGAATTAGCCAGTGGTGCATTCGGACAGAAATGGCTCTTAGAGTTTCACAGCTTCTCCATAAGAGCTGTTTGTTCCCTCCACTGATGTACACAGCTAGAAAAAAAGAGAGAAAACAGTCATTTTAGAGGAGTGAGGATTAAAAATGTGTAAATACTCTCAAGAGCCTTCTGCTTGGCTCTCTACCAAACAATTTAACTTGCAAACTGTACTTTCCTCAAGCCTTTGTTTGAACACAAATTACCATGAATTTGGTTGATTTGCTCTTTTTTACTGATGTTAATGTTTCCCCCTCACGGAGGCCAATAAAAATGTGACTTTTGCAGGCTTCACCAGCTGCACTGGCAAAGTGTGTCCTAGCGGAGGTGCCTAAACAGGTAGTGGAGTACTTCAGTCACAAGGCCATACCGCCGATAAACCCAGTGCTGAATTCAAACCCCAACTCCATCGCCAACACACCTGAATAACACTCAACCTGAGGTCCGGTCCAGCCCTGTACACCTCCACAGTACTGAAACAGATCAGAGCTGGGACAGGGCTGCTCTGCCACAACGTACAGTATACACTGTCACCCTGACTACGTTTTGTTCATTCGTAAGCTGTTCATACATGACTGACGGTTTGGATCTTGGTGTGTGATCTTGCCCTTGACACCATCACTGCACTCCCAGCATGCAAACCGGAGTCCTTTTCCCCTCTGCTTCGCGTAAGAGCAGACAATACATTGAATTCCCATCAGGACCAGGCCTTCTGAACCCCGCTGACTCTTTTCAACTTGACAAGGCCACTTCTGCATTCTGCTGTTTTGTATGCCCTTCAGAGTTTTAAAGACTTTGCTCTGCCTGCCTGTGGGCTCTTTTCATTCCTGGACTCCACGAGAACTGGATCAGAAATGCTGAGAAACATACAATACAATGTAATATGAATAATCAATCTATAGATAATAGCATGTACATTAACTAAAAGAGTTTGCTTTGGTTTTGCTGGAAAAAATATGCATAGTTCATTGCTGAAATTATCATCATCTTGATGTAAAGATGTAAATGGGTGTGTGAGAATGGTCATCATCTGGCTAGTCGATTAGTCAGGATGACTAGTTTTAAATATTTTATCGGTGGTGCTTGAATTAGCATGCTGACAGAGCACTGTTTGACAGTTTGCACGATGGAAACGATAAGCTGCATCTTCAAATCCATTGCCTTTAAGACACCGGCAACACAGCCATTCACAAGCAGACAGGGTGTTTCATGATGTCTTTTAAGCATCTTGCGCCATGAGCATTATTAACTCTTTCCCCGCCATTGACGAGTTATCTCGTCATTTAGAAGACAACGCTTCCCCGCCATTGACGAGTTTTTACGGCTTTTCATTTTTTCACTGTTATACACTCAGAGGCGCTATTACACATCTTCTGAACGAGTACAGAACCTCCCGAACAAAAACACAAGTAAACAGGACAGCAAAACTAGCGATCTCTTATGTAAACAGATGCATATGATAAATAATGCGATCATCAGCAATAGACAGCATATAAATGAAAACTGCATAATGTTACGGAGTAAAATGTTGATCCAGGAAGTGGTATATGGCTGTGCAAGCTTTGGAGGTGTTGATGGAAGCGATTTACTGGATTTATGCTTTGATAATCGTACTCAATGTTATCCAGAAGTAGTTTTTGATAAAAATAAGATTTTCTCACCTTTTTGCTCAAAATTTTTGATTTTCTCACCTTTTTGCTCAAAATTATACATTTTTATGAAACCTACCTATATTCAAGTGTTGATAAAAAAGAATTCTTTCAGCTAAAATAAAACAGTTTTTCTTATTATTATTCAAGGCTTTGATCTTTATTCTGGTTTATTGCATGTTCAAATATTCAAACAGCAAAATATACTGTAGGCCAGGGATAGGCAACTTCGGTCCTGGAGGGCCACTGTCCTGCAGAGTTTAGCTCCAACCCTAATTAAACACACCTGAACAAGGCAATCAGTGTTTTCGGGATTACTAGATAGATACAGGCAGGTGAGTTTTTATGAGGGCTGAAGCTAAACTCTGTAGGATAGTGGCCCTCCAGGACCAGAGTTGCCTATCCCTGCTGTAGGCCATAAACTTTAGTGAAAATCATCAAAATCGCTGGCGGTGGCTGGCAACTTTTTTCCAAAATGCTGGCAGGGAAAGAGTTAAGACATCAAATTAAAATGAGTTGTTTACAGAAAAAAACATTTTTAAAATGTGTCTTGAGATTCTTGTGGTCTATTTTATTCTGTTGTGTCTAGCATGAATGCATAATCTGTCAACAACCCCTAACAAACATTAGCGATCACAAAGTGTTGATCAGCCAACAGAAACTATACAGAATTATTAGACTAGTCAGTTGGTTACATGAGAAAATTGGGAATTCTTTCACATTCTGTCTACAAGTCTGCACCAATGCACTGATTCAAATGTAAACTACTTGATTTGATCCCCATTTAAATGGTTTGTGGAAACACTTGAATATTGCCATGAGGGAAAAAAATGCCACAGGCACTTTGTCAATCATGAGAGAAGAGCTCTAATTAAAAAGGTGAAGTGGGTTATTTCTGCGCCTGTAGCAGAACCAAGAGGATTTCATAAATACTGTAATTCTGTTGTTTTCAAACTGTTTTAAATACACACTCCCCCTGTCTGTCCTTAGTGGGCCAAACATACATATGCATGTCTACCCTTGTGAAAAAGAACTAAACTTAATTTTACTGACAGCCATTGTAGGTGTTTTTTTTTTTTTTTAAACTGTACTTGTAGTAATTATACTTAAAGTTCACTTTGTAATAATTAAAAGTTTTAAATAAGTACATTTTAAATCATTATGTTTTGTTATAAGAAATACACTTATTTTGATGTGTTGAATAACATACTAAAGCACATGTAAAGTACTTTATTATATTCAATATTATATATAAATATATTTAATTTTATTATTATTTATAATATATTACAACTTCATCACAAATGTGTATTCACAAATATTTTTTCAAATACTTGATTTACATATTTCGATTACATTAAAGTATAATTTAATTTACCATAAATGCTTGTCAGTAAATTCAGCAATACACTTTAATCATATTTTAAAGACATTAATGAAATGAAATTCTGTTTGCATTATATATTATTTCTGTAATTGTAATATGTTGTTTTTTTTTTAAGTTAAGTTTATGCTAAGGGTGTTCTTCTTTTTCACAAGGGTAGACACACTATATGCAATAAAACAAAGCATTTTAACATCAAAACACACATCAGCTTTAAAGCAGCAAGTTTTATTTAGACATTAAACTAATCTAATGTTTGGGTGGCACTTGCACTATTTACAGCAATGGAAATAAGATACAGACATTTAATTTACTAGTGCATAATGTTGCAGTTTAAACAACATTTGCATCAAACAACAAACAACATAGCCATGTCAAATACGGATGGCTGCACAGTTCTACATGCATGACCTCAAATGCTAACACTGTAGATGTACAAACAAACAAACACTGATGACTATATTTACATATTACAACAGAACAGCGATAACTTCTAATACAAACTTCCTAATTCAGTATTGCTTAGCATTAATATACATGCCCTGTTATTAAATTATAAACTGAATTGCAAACTTTTGAATTGCTCCATGTTATGGAGTATTTATCCAGCATTATGCATCAATTTATTACAGCTGTTTTAACAAAATCGTGACAGGCATATGATGATGCATTGCATACTGACTAGAGAGTTTTAACAGAAAATGTTTATACAATGCATATTTGTATTTAAAGTGCAAATCAATATTTTCAAGTTATCCATTGACACAGGGTATATATGATGGCATTTTGGGTGTGGAAAGTGTCACATCCCATGATGTGCTTAGTACACATCTATGCAAGAGCACAAATGAATGAGCCTGTACTCTTGTAGCTGCTGCTTTCTCCCCTTCTTTCTGCCCACAGTATTGTGAAGCACAGTATGGTACGACTGCAACATTCTCATTCCACTGTGATATGGTTATGTAAATGAAGTTTGCCAGATCTTAACAAGTTGCTGATTTTGAAATGGCTTTTGAACTGTACACCTTGCCTGTTCCAATTTCCGCAGCGGTCTTGTACATTGCATTTAATTAATAATTCCTTCTTTTCTTCACTTGTCGTTTTAATCCATCTCTAAATTGACTGCATTTGCATGTTCAGTGTATCCGGGAGAAGTTTGCTCTCTCTTGTTTGGAGGTGCTATTCTGCCACATACTAGCGGAAGGAGAGGAAAATGTTGAGCATGAGTTTCCTTGTACTATTCATTTGAAATGTGGGTCATCGTCCTGCTGGTATTTTCTTGCAGCCTAAGGTCATTGCAGATATATTCATACAGGCCTCTGAGTTATTAGGCAACATATTAAGTCTGCTCACAGACAGCCAGCTGCATCCTAAAGCATTATATGAATGAAAAGATTGGCAGATTATGCTGTCCAACAATGAATCTTCATTAAATTGTATTGTTCTCACTGTCTAAGGCACTGGATCGCAGGGAGCAAAAGGAGTCATCTGAACATATTTTGTCTATGCTTTAACAATGTGCTTTGATTTGAGCCAGTGACATTACCGGAAGTATCTCTTTCAAAAGCTGTGATTTACTGCATGCACTCCTCTGTGTTGAAATGTACCCGTCTGATTTCAGTGTTATTCTGTTGAAGCGAGTTGCGCCAGCTCGTTTGTTGTAGTTTAGACTTGTAATCCTGCATCAAGGCTAATAAATCTTTTAATAATTTGACTGAATGGTGGTATGTCATTGTGCATGTTGAAAAGGAAAAATGTTGGATAAGAAATGGTTGATTTGATGGAGGTGGACATATTTACATTTTGGCAGATGATGAATATTTGTAAAGACCTTTTTTCAACATCATTGTTCATATGCACATGTAAAACGTAAATATATAAAATTTCCATACGTGAAATATATTGTCAAATGGAATAAAAATATATATGAAAGACACTGGAACAGTTTCATTCATTAACATACATATCTAACCCATATAAAACAGTATGTATATTTATGTATGTGTAATACATTTTTGGACATATTTGTTATGTACATGTATATCCATTCTAAAACCTGGCAATAAAGCTTATGATTTTATATGAGTATATATGTAGATAGATAGATAGATAGATAGATAGATAGATAGATAGATAGATAGATAGATAGATAGATAAATTTAAAATTACAAAAACATATAAACATACATACTGTACATATATATATATATATATATATATATATATATATATATATGTTTCTTTAGTAAAGTTGCATATATAAATATAAATATTACAAATATATTTTTGCCATATATTGTTGCTACATATAATAGTGTATAATATATATGTACATGTAAATATTACTATGGAGATTTTATATACATGATAAATCTTAATCTACCCAGAGAATGTGACAATTATATATCGCCTTATAGCATATATGGCAATATATGTCACATATGGGAGAAGACGTTCTCATGAATGCTGGACATTTTCTAGCTGCTTTTGTTTCAAAATTGCAAAATTTGAAAGGAATTGAGAGTTTTAAAAAGTTTTAAGATAACGTAAACTTTGCAAGTAAATGTGTCCAAACTCTCAGAGTAGTGTATATCTTATTGTTTGAAATTTGAGTTGCAAAACCTTAAATTGGGAATGAATTGAGGTCACATTCTATCTAAATCAGACTAATATTGCTAGTTCCAAAAAGTTGTTTTATTTTAATATCTGTGGTGGTAATTTAAATGCATCCAGCAACAGAATTGTGTCTTTATATTTAAGCCAGAGGCTACATCTGTCATTAGATAAGCATCAAGTATATGCATTACAGCATCTTAAAGTAACCCAGACAATGCACAGCATTTATAAGCATGCGATAGCATAATTGCAGGTCATTTCTGACTAGTTGCTTCATTTCCTTTTTTTTTTTTCCTCATGCAGATAGCTTTATGTGGGATGGTCTATATAATCTACTTATTAACAAATAAATATCAGGCTCAATTAAACCTTAGAAAAGGCTTTCTGAAGAACTAAGCTTCTAAGAAAGTGAATTATATTGCAATTATTGCTCTCATGATTAAGATAATAATCAGCGAAAATGGCCTGGGGTTAGAGAAATGGACTTCTCTAATTGTCATGGACTCAAATGTTATGTGTAAGTGTTTGGTAATTTAGTTGAATAAAGTCATTTCTACAATACACGCAGTGTAGAGTAAATACAGTATTATTATAAATGATGCGCTTGTAATACACACCCTATCTAAAACGGACGGAAAAAAGATCATTTAGAAAAATAGACACAGTTAAATTAGCTGTAATTGGCACAGCAGAGCGATACAGATCCTGCCATTTGTATCGGATGTAATAAAAGGATGTGAAAAAACCTATTTCAAGGAAATGAAATCCACACTGTTTTTTTGTTTTCAATTTTTCAGCCTTCACACCATAAGCATTAAATGTGCTGCACAAAAGCAATATCTAAGTGAATCTTGTCATTTGCGTGATATGCTAGCGGAGCAGCTTTCCAGCTCCAGGAGGCCGGCGGTAGGATCTTCACTGAAGATTATGAGGTCTCCTCAGCATACCTCGGTCGCGTCACTTCACTGAGTGACTGCTTGAATGATTGTAGTTGCCATGGAGATTTTGCTGGGTGCTTAAAGGGCAGCCATGAAGAAATGGAGCGAGATGAGCTGGAGCAGATAATTGTTAAAAGAGCCGAACAACCTTGAGTGAAGTTCAGGCCGTTCAAAGAATAGCACAGAATTGCAACTTCAGTGATCTTGACGCTGTGTAGAGTTATACACAGGTTTTTAGACCATCAGTAATGTGTTTCTGAGACTGTGTAAGAGCATAAATACCCGATTTGTTGTTTACTGAAGATGGGAATAGGATTGCCATTGTTAATGTTTACTGAAAGAAAAACTCATTTGTTTATCCAGTCATCCTATTCAGAGTCAGATGCAAGTATTTTTACCTTTCACTATTTGTGCACAAACTGTAAATTACATTTTATGGAAAATGCATTGGATTTTAACTGGTTTATTGAATGAATTCAGTGAACGTGACAACTCTAAGTTTTAATGGCAGCTGCCAAATAAGGAATCCATCCCAAAGAGAGAAACACAGCTGCCAAAACCATGATAATAGCAAAGCCATACCTTTAACTTCAAACTGAGGATAATATGCATTGGCCAAGAGGACCTCTGGTGTATATATGGGTATGTTATATGACAGCTTACATATTCTGTATACATATAAGGGATGCAGAGTTAATTGAACATTTTTTCCTCTGTTGTGTTGTTGTTTTTTTTTTTTTTTTTTTTTTTTTTGATTTTTGTGTATGATGTTCCACACATTATGTTTCCCTTATCCTTGGCTTTCTGTTTCTGCCACCTTTTGATGACCATGTCTGTCTTTTGAATTTAGCCAGCTTAGAAAGTCATTATGTTTCCCTTATCCTTGGCTTTCTGTTTCTGCCACCTTTTGATGACCATGTCTGTCTATATATATATATATATATATATATATATATATATATATATATAAAACAGATCAAACCACCCACGGACCATTCATGGACCACCTGAAGCACAATGAGCACAACAATGCCGAGAGCTGGTTTTCTGCCATTCTTTAAAAGATGTTTAAAAGATTTTAAAAGACCATGCCTTTAATAAATAACTAATTACATTTTAACTGGTTATGCAAATGTGTATTTCTTCAACTATTGGCATTTTTGGTGGTCTGTCACCACAGTACAACAGCAGACAGATATGATAGGAGAATTATATCATTTTGTCTGAAAGTCATGAAAATTGCCATTTCACCAGATCTCAAATGATATATTGTATTTAATAGCACTCTGTGGTGGAAATGATGGCGGCGGAAATGGTGAAAATATTTCCGGAACAAATAGTGAAGGATTATTTCATATCTAGCATGCTATGTATCTTAATTATACACAATATAGTTATATATGGTAATTTCATAAATTTTACAGAAATGTAGCATGTAATGACAAAAATATTATGTTCACAAGAGATATTTGTTTACTTTATATGTGTCATATTTTGCCATTTTTTAAAATGTTTTCACTAAATCATTAAAATGGATTATAATTATTTCAAACTTTGTTTAGATTTAAAAATGCATGTAACATTTTGAAGGCTTTTCATAGTTTAAGATGTAAAAATCTGGGACTAAAATAAAAGACATCTGAAGAGTAAAAAGTTTCAGTTTGATTTTCAGTCTGAACCAAAGCTGAATAAACACCCACATGCAAAAGCCATAAGACCAAGTCTATTTCAACAGTTTTTATTTTCCCCCCAATGTCCCTGATATCAGCAGTAGAAAATGTGTTTATCATTTTAGCTTTTATAAGAGAAATGAACTGGCATTGTGCTACCGATCAAACTGACTGCCAGTATTTTAGCTGTGCAGCAGGCAGGTCCATTTCCGTGTCTTGATAACACACACAAACAAACAACAAAATAGAAACTTCAATTGAGCTGCGTGTATTTGATGTCTGCCCCCTTTACTTTGCATTTCTGATGTAAATGAATGTTCAAAGCACAAGCTGCACATCAGAACCATGGCATTTCACCCCACTGACTCCACACAGCCAAAAAACAGTGTTTCTATTGCCAACTGGGCAGCGTCTGGAACAGCAAATAGTCTGTTTTTAAACTGGATATTAGCAGGTTATTTAGATAAGCTTCCCAGAAAGGTTAGTTCTATATACTTCTTCAAAGTTCAAGACACGCATTAATCATCAGTGGATTAGTTCATGGACAACCGTATTTCAACAAATTTGTGATTCATGATTTTGAGATTGATTATTCATATATCCTTTCTTTTTTTTTTAAAGTATATTTAGAGTTAACATTTTTACGCCCCTGGAGTGTTAGCAGCATTTATAACAAAAATGCACACCCTGCTCAAATTCAGCAGTTGCA
The DNA here is from genome assembly GCF_018340385.1 of Cyprinus carpio. Lineage (NCBI taxonomy): Eukaryota > Metazoa > Chordata > Actinopteri > Cypriniformes > Cyprinidae > Cyprinus > Cyprinus carpio. The sequence continues at coordinate 39,879,414 of NC_056603.1, forward strand.
TATGATGGAAATATAGAGAAAGTAAGCAGTGCATTTTAAGTCAGCCTTTATAAGAAGTTGTTTCAGCTTGAGATTGTGGTCACTTTATGAGATTAATGTGGTTAATTTCACTCAGGCTTGTTCTGCTTGCACACCAGGATGATCCCTTGGGCTAAATTTGATTTGTATTCCACTGCAGCTGTTTAATATTTTATTTTCCTCTGCAATAAATGCTAATGTGCAATTATGATGATCTTCCTCAGTCCTTTTGAAAAAACACCAAGCTAAACAAACCACTACATGGTTTTGTAAGAGATTAATCTAGTTTGCAACCAGTACTACAACAAACAAAACTAAACTATCAACAAAACTATCTCAATATTTAAATCTTATTTTAAAAAAAAAACAAACAAAAAAAAACTAGATACTTAATATCAGTGCTTATGCTTTCATGTTTTCATGCCTTTCGTAGACTCACCGCACTAAAGTAATATCATCTAATGGATTTAAAAAAAAACCTACCCCAAGGACTGGGAAAACATATGGTACGGTATCCTTTAAGATATTTAAACACTTGCAATCAGTTGGTTACACTACTTTAGAGCATTAAAGATTATTTTTAGAGCATTATTATTTTAGTACTTCAAATGCACTATGGTACAGTTTCTGACCGAACTGACTGAGTTGGGTATGGTATCTGACATAGGTACAACTAAAAATACTTCTTGTCCTTATGAGCTTACTGTAGAAAATATTAACTATTTATTGGTATTGTTTATCATCATTTTTGATTGGACAAAGAAAAAAGAAAAGAAATATCAATTACAGTTAAAACAATTAAAAAAAAAACTTTTTTGTGGTAATAACAATAAAAAATTGTTTCCACTGTATATTTTCCACTGCCCCCTCACTCCCCCCACACACATTTTCTGCACTGATTATGGGAGAAAATTGGAAGAATATGCATGTGCAAACACTGGTAATTGAAAGCATTATCGAGCACAAAAATAGCTGTTAAATGAATATCTAAAAGAGTGCAGGATGTGTATATTTTTTGTGAATGATGGGATTCCAATTCTGTGGAAATCTGCGGGCTCAGATATGTGATTCTGCGTCCTGGCTAATATGTTCAATGTATTACAGGTACAATATTCTTTAAAAGAGCATTGGACTCTGCTCTTAATGCATCTGTCAAGTTTCAGTCATTCAAGGCTCATTTAGTTTCACATTAATCCAAATCCAGCGAGTCGCTCTGTCAGTAATAAAGGTAGTTTATCTGTGCTGATATTTAGCCAGAAATGATCAGGTGAAAGCATTGCTTAAATCATTTTAGCAGGTGAACAAATTTTTGTTAGCAACATAAAAGATTTTGTAGTTTTTGTAAAATGTTTTCATGAAGTTTTGTGCAAGGACGTAGCAAGCAAGCATTTTACTTTTCACAAATTTCAATTACTTTTGCCTTTAATTTTGCTTAAAGCTGACCATTTAAATCAACATCTTTAAGACCTATAGCACAAAGTTTGCAAATAGTTGCATCAGCATTAGACACAAATGCCAAGTCTGTAAATGGTGATCTTAATACAACTAGCTCTTACTTACCAACTTTATCATGTCTGACTGAGGGAATGTTACATCAATTAATATCCATGAGCCTTGTTCAAGAGGCTTATATGGTACATAATATGCCTGCCTTTTGTATCTTCCATTATGCCCGCTCTGATAAATGCAGTCATGATGAACAACTGCACCGTCTTGTTCACTAGATCTAATATTCTGTAATTGCTCAGTGTCCATTCAAAGGCGACATTAATCAATACTTCCGCCACTGTGATCCTAAATTTAACGCTCCCTTCATAAACCTGACACGGAGAGCTAATTACATTTAATTTGTTCTATATCGAAGATTACTGGCTTGTAATCATTTGTTTAATGAAGTAACAGTTTACCTCTGATTGCTGTAATACAGAAACCTGCACATTCTCCAAGAACTTTTTCTTAAGACTTTTGACAGGAAGTTTCTCACATCCATCATTCTGGTTTCATGCGGGCTTCCTAACTTCTGTTCTGAAATATCATGAGCGTTCTGGGTGGGAGCAGATACGGTTACTGCCATAAAGGAGCTAAACGCTCTAAAGAGGCTGACAGGATAAGAGAACAATATGCAGCATTTAAACAAGCACAACCTTTGCCTGGCTTCAGTCTTCCTCTGAGAAAACCTGAGAAGGTGTAGATGAAGGAGCTTTGTAAATAAAAGAGAATAATTTCAATGTTAATATCTGCTGACAGCTCCTGATAACAAAGAGCTGAACTAAAGGAAAAACTACAGCAGAGGCTTACAAAGAGTTTATGTTTTGAATAAGATTGATGGTTTTGTTTGCTATGCTACACACATACATACATATACATTTCAAGCAAAACACCTGCATGCATTTAAATGAATCCCATACCACCTTAATTTTGGGTGGAATATACAGTGTAATAGATAGCTAAATGTAATAGTGTAATACAGTAGATAGATAAATAGATAGATAGATAGATAGATAGATAGATAGATAGATAGATAGCACTTGCATTGATGCCACATCAAACAAGTGACATCTACAAACAAATGTCGGATATAACTTCATTATTTCTGAAAAAAAGTTACTTCACTTTTTCAAGTTACTTGTTAAATCAACCAACTGGACTTAGATGTATAAAGTCATATCCCATCAAGTTCATCATATTAACATATGAACACAAATTAAGGCTACGTCTACACTAATCCGGATAAATTTGAAAAACGGCATTTTCGTCTAAAAACGCTCCACGTCCATACTATCGTTTTCAATCGTTTCCCAAAAGTTGGTCATCAACACTGAAACGACTGAAAACGCTTTCATCCCTGCAGGGCGTATGTGTAAAACGTAAGACGCTTCGACCTGCGTCATTTCCGTTTGCCGTTTATTTACTTTCTGGCTCTTTGAAACGTTGCAGCAATATGTCGAGGAAAAGCAACAAAGTTTTTTAAATGGACCGACAGTGAGGTGCTGTAACACAGGAGTATAAAGTTGCAAAAGCGAGTGAGATTATAGACTGGGAGACGTGCCAAAACAAATACGCCAAAATATTGGACCGCTTCAAAGAACAGTAACGGAGAGCATCCAAAACAACTGCTGTACAATGTCGTCCACCATTTTAGTTGAATTGGCCACATGACTAAAAATGCATCGTTTTTGAAAGCCTCCGTTTTCACAGTCCATACTGAGAAGTGAAAACGGCGTTTTCAAATTTATCGACTTTTTTTGTTGTCTCAGTGTGGATGGAAGGCCAAAACAGAGAGAAAAATTAGCATTTTTAAATGAAAACATATTAGTGTGGACATAGCGTAAGACAACCAATAGTGATCCAGACCTGAAAAAACCTAATAAACTTCTTTTTAAACCTAATAAACTTTTCTTTATACACTAAAAAGTTTATTTGTGCTTTATTTCTTTAGAGTTTTTTGTTATTATTGCAAAGAAATGCAAACATTATTTTATGTCAAAATGCTTTTCAGGGGCACTTCAAAAAGTACTATTATGCAAAAACAAGTCCCTCTAAGGTACTAATAAGTACCATTTAGGTGTATATAAGGTAAAAAGATGTACCTTTGAGCTTTTGCACCTTAGGATACCGCCAGGTTTGCAATGTCAGCATTGTACCTTTTTTCTGAGACATACATATATACACACTTCACTGTCTTTGAGCAACTTTTCAAAGTGTAAAATTCATGAACAGTTAAAGTCAACTACCTTCCAGTTCGACCTGAATCTTCTTAAAGTGCTCTGACCTCCGGACTGACCCTACCACATTCACCTGTCATGGAGCAACACCTGCACTGCTCAGAGTGGGACGACGAACAGTGTTCGGCATGTTCAGCCCTGGAACATCATTAGCACTAACCTTGTCTTTAACCTCAAGCCTTCAGCAGTTTGACACAACCCCTTTACTTGATCCAGGCAGGTAAATCTCTGCGCTGCCCCTCAGTGGATGGGATGTGAAAATGGAGGTGTGGAGTCTAGACTAAGTGCAATGCTATCCGTAATCCAACTCCACATCCAGCTTTAGACACAGGCTGTAAGTGCCAACCACTAGATCAATGCCATTGATCAGTCTGTTGGGAGGAGACTGATGTGCTGGTTTAACCCATTAGACATGTCACCTTTTCAGACCTTTAACATGCTGAGAGAGATAATTAATGGAAAAATGCCCCTTGTGAAAAAGAAGCACACTTTAGCATTTAAAAAGAGTACTAAAATAATATACTTAACATAAGTGTGGACTGAATGGAATGTTTTCAGACACTAATTGCATATTAATTGCAATTGAATGAAAAATGTGTAATAGTTTAATTAACATTAAATGGAATTAGCTGAACTTTAGAGTGCTTTTTGGACATAAATATATCTTTATATGTAATAATTGCACACAGTATTCGAAATCAGGTTAAAGTGTACTGCTGAATGTACTGATAAGCATTTATGATAAACTAAACTATACTTGAAAGCCATTTGTATTAAAAGTTGTATGTCATGAATTATATTGTAATATACTTGTAATTACACCTTTGTAATAATGAATTAGCATTTTAATACATTTAAAATATATAAACCTTAAATGCAATATTAATTTGAATACCAGTGCAGTTGAAAATATGATTAAATACTTTACATGTGTGAATATGTTAGTCAATACATTAAAATAAGTGTACCTAGATAAAGCATGACAGAAGATTATTAAAATATGATTTAAACTAAAAAAAAAAAAATTTGACTTTATTACAAATTACAGTTTTAAAAGTGTACTTAAGTGTGTTAAGAAACATTGGAATGTACTCTCTTTAAACACACTTAAGTGCATTTTAATTCATTAATATTATCTACAACTACAGTTTTTAAAAATACTTCTCTTTGAAGTACACTCAGTACAGTTTAGTGCACTTCTTTTTCACAAGGACACATTTCAAGAGTTGTGTCAGTGACAGTTATGTCTGTGTAAATTACTTTTGGAGGAATGGAACTTCTGACCAGACTTGTTATTTTGCTGTCGTTTTCTGTGCAATGGTTCGTTTTATTTTCCACACCAGCCTATTATTACTATATTTCATATAAACGCACCCTATAAAACAAAATGCTTTGCATGTCGGTCAGACACGCTCTTCCTGTCTAAGTGGGTTATTTTTGGCCAAAATAAGCTGCAGTGTGAAACAGACCTTTTGCCATTGTGTCAAAGTGGCTACGTGAGACTAATCATAAACTAAAAATGCATGCCTTATTAAATATTCATGTGCTATAGTCTCAGAAGCCACTGTGTTTAATTTCTTTTGAGGGAAAAAGTTAACAGGTTAATGAAAACAAATTTTGCTGTACTTCTCCAGTCGATGCTTTTAATCAAATAAAAATTATAAATAAGAACTTCAGCTCTAACAAAGAGTGAACAGGATAACTCAGGTGTAGTAATTCAGGGTTTAAAATGACCCTTGTGAAAAAGGCTCTTTCACTGCAATATCATTATACTTTTATGTTAGTAGACAGTAGGTGAACTCCGAGATGGAAATGTTTAAAAAACTTCGCCAAGATCGTTCTCTGTAAGGCAATCAATGCACCAACAGAGCACATAATGTCCCATAAGTACCGCAGTATGTCTGTCAATCGACTCATGAATATGGATTACAAATGAACTGGTTGGTACCTGTTCTTTTTCTCCAGGTTATGATCTTCCATTTTCAGCATATTGACTGAGTTGCTTCCCCAAGCCAGACGGCTCAGTCCACAAGAGCTCCAGCTGTCTTTTACATTGCCTACGCAAACCATGGGAGCAAAAGTCATTTCTGCATTCTGGTGCAGTTCCTCAATGTAATTCATTTCATTTTCTTTTAAATATGTGCAAGCACTAACAACACAACGGCCCATGTCTGCAACAAGAGATATCGCCCTACATCACCTCTAGGGGAGCAAGAAAACTTTTTTGATAAATCATAAAGACAGGCATTAGCTGGTTTTAATAAAACCTTCGGAGGCATTTTGCCCAATCTCTAACACTCCAAACCCACAGTTTCATCAGCACCATATTAAGAAGGCCTCATCTTGCGTTTGTCAACCCTTAATTGTTAATTACATTCCAATTAGTCAGTGGGATGGATTAAGAAATCAGCTCCAGCAGCCCTGAAGCAGAGTCATACGAGGTGAAGAGAGCAGGTTTATTTGCTTGCATTGTGCGTTTGTACTGAAAGCTATTTTGGTTTTTCCATCACTCTATTATTTTATCTGTCTGATTTGACAGGTTATAGGATGTGTCCTGATCTGATCTCTTACTTCCACCTAAGAAGAACTATGCTAAGAAGTTCAACTTAGGTCAGAATCCGCTGTCATGTTGGATGCAAACCAAGACTGGTTTATGCTTAGGGCTTCAGATACTGATAAAAAGTCTTGTTTCAAATGGGATTCACAAGCTTTTGATATAAAGGAGCCCTATGATTCAACTTCCTTGAGGCATAATCTTTCTGTTTTTGCATGAAAAAGATCTACAAAGTTACACAACACAAAGTTCACTCCAAAGGGAATTGTTCTCAGTAAGTACTGTTTCTGAACACCCGCAAACAACTCGATTGGAGTCTTGAATTTTCTTCTTTGACCATATTTGTGCCCAACGCAAACAAAAAAATATAAGGGCCGGTTACATTGCACAGTGTTGTCACCATGTCCAAGAGACACCATTTCACAACTCTTTTGCAGACATAACCGATTGTGTTTATGTGAACTTTTGACTAAAAAGAACTGACAAGAGTTATTTGTTTGTTCATAAGAGTCATTTGTTCATGAATCAGACTACGCAGTGCTGTTCCACTGTATTTTTTGATTCATTAAAAAAAAAAAAAAAACTCTCACAAGAGTAATTTGTCAGTGAATTGGACTACACAGGTACCACTGTTCATCTGTATGTTTTGATTCATAAAAAAAGAACCAGCTCAAAGAAAAGACTAATCTTTGGTTTTTAAAAATCAACATACAATCTGGATTGCTCAAATAATGATCACTGAAATATCGATTGGAAAAAAACTGGAAAATTGATTTTTACCCATTCCTTATGTTGGTCTAGTTGGTGCTCTCAGTTCATTCATAGCATGCAAGATCATGTGAGGTCATTAGTTTTGTGGTCAGCAGCAGAATAATAGATGGGTCTTACTCTGAAACACAAGAATAGACTTCTACATAGATAAAAGTCCTTTCGTGTCCAGCATTAGTGTGTGTAATGCAATGAAAGCCCACTGATATTTCTCTCTCACACTGGAAAAACACTTCTCTGCGCCTCGGTTTATTTGTCTTACACTCAGGTTGCGTTCCTCATATCTTGCCAGGATATAGGAGTCATTTCTAATCGAATCATTCTTTCTGAGCACACTGACCTCACTCACTGGGCTAAAACTGCAATGTGTTATTTAATGGTAAAAGGAGATCGCAGCATACGGCCAATAAAATGTCCAATGACACGAAAAAGATGCTGTTGGCTACAGCTGTTTGGATGTGTTATATTTACCAGAGCCGTGAACATGCATGACTAGCTCTCATAAAAGCTCACCGTAGGTGAGTGAGTTGAAGCAGGGTTGTGTTTAAATAGCACTTCAAAGTATTTTCTTCCACAGCCCATCTTCAGAATAATGGGTTCAGCAAAAGACATAAAAAACAAGTTCAAGGGCTAAATGGTTCACAGAGCTGCAGCCATAAAGGGTTACAATTTTGGAGAGAAAAAAATAATAGAAAGGATGAGCAATTATTGTGCTTGTTGGTCTCTGTTGGGGTGTATAGTGTAGTCTCTGGATATCATCCTCAATGAAAAGCTTCTACGACTGCTCAGGCACGAACCATGACAGTGACTAATAACTGTAGACCATAGAGGCATCCGACTCATTCCCACTGCCGGCTTTTCGCTTGCAGTCTTTCCTAATAAGCTTTTTCCTTCCCACACTTACTTTTATCTCCCTTTAATTTGTGCTCTGTGTGCACAACAATTTGAAAGCACATTAAAAATGTTTGGGACTCAAAAATGTATTTAAGCCTAGAAAGAAAAAAAAGAGTAAAATGAATGGCAACACTATGAGCAACATTTTTATCTATTAATTTGATATATTAGCAATTTAATCTATTCATGTAAATTTATAAATATAGCCTACTATTGTTCATTGTTAATTCATATTGGTTCATAAATACGTGAACTAATGTTGTTGTTTTTTTTACAGCGGGTAAAATAAGTATTGAACACACCACCATTTCTCCCAGTAAATATATTTCTAAAGGTGCTATTGACATGAACTTTTCACTAGATGTCGGTAACAACCCAAGTAATCCATACATACAAAGAAAACAAAACAAATAGAAATTAAGTAATGTGTAATAAATTGGAATGACACAGGGAAAAAGTTTTGAACTACTGAAACTTATTTAATACTTCGGACAAAAGCTTTTGTTGGTAATGACAGCTTCAAGACGCCTCTTGTATGGAGAAACTAGTGGCATGTATTGCTCAGGTGTGATTTTGACCAATTCTTCCACAATGTCTTCAATTCTTGGGCCTCTTCTGTGAACTCTTTTTTAGTTCTTATTTTCTATTGGATTTAAGTCAGGTGATTGCTGGGTCATACTAGCAGCTTTATTTTCTTTCTCTGAAACCAATTGAGAGTTTTCTTGGCGGTGTTTGGCATCATTGTCTTGCTGAAATTTCCACCCTTGTTTCATCTTCATCATCCTGGTACTGTAGGTGTTGGGACTGAACCAGCTAGTATTAATTTCCACTGTCAAGGGGCAGGATTGCTTTCTAATTACTGATAGATTTCAGCTGGTGTCTTGGCTTTCCATGCCTTTTTGCACCTCCCTTTCTTCATGTGTTGAATGCTTTTCCCCTGTGCCATTCCATTTTATTACACAGAACATAATTTCTGAACTTATTTTTTATTTTATTTTTTTCTTTGTATGTATTGATTACTGGTGAAAATTTCAAGTCAACAGCACCTCAGAAAAAAATATGCAAAAGCTGTCACTGGGGCAGTACCTTTTTACTAATATGTACTATTTTGGTACTAATATGCACGTTTAGGGGTAAATAAGGTACAAAGGTGTACGTTTTGAAAATGAACTGCCCCAGTGACCTTTTTTTCTGACAGTGTATAAAGACCTCTTATATGTCAAAATATATATAATAACCCCTTTAAATTATTGTTTTGATCACAGAATTTGCTATAAAATAAGTTTATGAAAATTGGAAAAATGTTAAATAGAACCATTTTCCACCATTAGTTGCTTTAGATTTTTTAACCTCACTCTATATACTTTACACATTTACTATTCACATTTTCCAAAATACTAAGCAGCAACACAGCGGATAACGGGGGCAACTTTGTAAAAGAAGCCTAATTCTTGACATCTCTTGAACCCACACAGGATTACTGGGGCTTGTTGGCTCTGCTCTGTGTCGCTCGCTGCTCCGGCTGCCATCTGAGCTGTGGTTGCTTTAGCCTAGGATTATAGATAATAGATGAAACAGACTATGTGGATGCAATTACAGATGTGTAATTCACCATCACCTAATCTCTGTTCATGAAATGAGGGAATGGAGTCCCATCCAGGCGACCTAGCACACGACCTCATGGCAGGCGACATGAGCAGACACATGCGGTGGTGGGTTTATCTGAGGACTTGCCAGCAGGGAGAGAAAGTCACAGTACAGCAGACTCATACTAATGCACTGAGCATATTAAACCCCCAAAATATGGCCTGTTTGCACAAGAACACTGCTGCTCTTTCATAACCTGAGCAAATTCCAAAAGACTCACTCTAATAAAGAAGTAAACACAGTTTAATCTAAAGTGCATTGCAGTTATGTGTCCGAGAAATAATACCAGTAGACTAATAGTAATTTCTGCTTTTCTAGTGTGGTAAAACAAAAGTGGTAACATTTTATTTGAAGCCTTTATATGTAATGCATTATAAAAATGTTTTTACAGGAATTGTTTGCCCAGAAATTACGTATATATACAGTACATTGTCGCACCATTAGATAGTACAGTAATATGCATTAAAACACATGACAGACAACCTATTTCAGGGATATTAACATGGAATCTGCAAATACTATAATGCATTTTAAGTTTGGTTACAATCATATCTGAAAAGATATAATGCATTATAACAAACATTATTAATATTGCATTCAACCACTGCTGAGTTCAATATTGAGTTCAACCACTGCTTCCATACTGAACATGATGCACAAAATATAAATGTCACTTGGAATGAAAACAGCATGCTAAATCTTGCTTTTGATTTTATTTCTTGCAACAAAACAATTAGTGTTGACTTCATTTCTGTTTCCAACACTGAATGTGTTATAATATCTCAATCAATATCCCATAATAGAAAGCACTATCAGCTTGCAAACTGTTTACCTTTATTCTCATGTTAATGAAAGGACTGCACTAAAGGGAAGCTTACTGAATAGACAACAAGAGCATGTTTGAAATACCAACACCAACTGGCACTAAGCTGTGACATTTCAGATAATTGACAGGTTTTGGTGAAGACTCTGCAGCACAAACAAAACACCTTATATGTTGTGCATTCATGCAAGTCAAAAAGAAACTGTTATTAATTTCCACTCTTGTATTTGCACATTTTCATTGAAAAGTATTCAAATTAAATGTCCAAATTTTTGCTGCACTGAACTTTGAGTGAAGTGCAGGGGCGTAGCAACTATTCAATTACTTTCTAATCAATAACCTTCGTTCTTTATTATAAAACATTTATCAAAATGAAAAAAAAAAAGTTAGGAATAGAACTGACCAATTGCAGGGCATTAAACTTTTCTTTCTTGAGACTCTCCAATGTTAATGTTGGCCTTGTATTATTATCATAGTCCTGCAAAACACTGAACTTTTTTTAGCCGGCCTAAACAAGTTTTTCTTGCAGTTTTTCTAGTCTTTTGTGGCCTTGATACTTCTCTTGTTTTAATAAGATATTCTGTCACTTCTAATGAATAGCAGCCAGTGCCATGCAACCTAGTTTTGATTTTTGGTTCGATTTAAAACAAAATATTTTCCTACATTGCTTCTAGGTCTTTCTTGGTTATGGCTTCTTTTGAAGCTTTTGTTTGTTTGTTTGTTTCATAAAGAGAGTATCTATACTGTTTTGAGGAATTTTCTTGTAAAGGCCATAAAGGCATTTCTGTATCAGCTTTTCTTATCGACCTTGAAAAAAACTGATGAGATTATTGATTGAAATCCAGGTATTTGAGTACTACTATTTTCAGTTTGTTTTTTGTTTCTCAGTCCTTGAATTCTGTGACAGTGTCGGTGTAAAGAATAGCATGTCCAAGGTTTAAAATGTTTAACAAATGGTTGGGAATTACACAAAAAGCATAAAAACAACCACTGAGAAAGACAAAAATTGAATTTTGATTTTTCGTGGGCACCAAATCAGCATATAAAATATATAATATTTTCAGAAACAGAAATATTTTAAATAAATACGTTTTTTATTGTATTTTTGATTAAATAAATGCAGCCTTGGTGAGCATAAGTGGCTTTCAAAGACTTAAAAATAAATAAATAAAAGATTAATCTATCTGAAACATCTCCCTGCATAACATTTGAGGCCTTTAAAACCAAATTATTAGTTCGACAACAGTTGACATTTCTGGGTCTTAAGATTAATGGATGTTTGCGCTGATGCCCAACAGAATGCGTTCTCCTCGTTCCAATGTAATGCACTGTCAGCGAATAGAGCTGCTTATATAAGTTATGTAGAAGTTCAAACAGTCTTCTAAGGAACTAGGGAAGACAGCAGGAAGCATACTTGCTTGTCAGAATAAACTGAAACAAACGGATGAGACTATTGTCTAAGGTCTTCTTCTCTCCTGTTCTGGGAGAGGCTTTAATCAACATAAACTTTGAAAACATGCACCCTATCATCCTTTTATATTCAGACACAAAGACTTTGTGTAAAGCTGAAGAGGATTCTGGAGGCTCATTACCCTATTTAGAGACAGCAGGATGAGTTTCACACCAGACAGAGATTTCACAACGCTGGAAAAGTGCCGAATGTTCTTTATCATGAAAAGGGAAAATCAGACACTGCTCCTGAAAAAAGCCTTCATAAGGTTTAATGGCTATATCTTTAAACTCTTACCAAATTAGGACCTGGTGAAAAAATGCGAGTGGGTCAAGTCGCTTTATGCTACCGCCTTATATCCTTTAATGTAAGTCAGTGTACCCTATATCCCCTGCGCTCTTTATAATTGCCAGTGAACCTTTTGTAATAGCATTATAAGTTGTAGTATAAGCTGTCGTCTACAGCAAAAATTCGCCTTACATGCCAATGTCAAATATCTCTCCAAAACACCTTAAATCTATTCTTACTTTTAAAGGGTTTACATCTTATAAAAGACTCACTTTAAAGACTAATATGTTGCTTTTACAACCTTATTATGTTTATATTCACACTCTTGCAAATTATTCTGTTTTTAAATGAAGACTGAAAGGGAAGCTTAATGGTGGTGACGTTGAAGTCACGCGACCGTGGAGTAGTTCGTTTATAGCTTTTTACCTCTGTTGATTGTCGTTCTTTTTGTTCTCATAGCTTCGTAACATTACATTTGAAACACTGATATCACATGGACTTTTTTAACAATGTCCTTACTATCTTTCTGGGCCTTGAACATTTCAGTTGTGTTGCTGTCAATGGAGGGTCAGAGAGCTTTCGGATTTCATCAAAAATATTGTAATTTGTGTTCCCAAGATAAACAAAGGTCTTACAGGTTTGGAATGACATAAAGGCGAGTAACTAATGACAGAATTTTCATTTTTGGGTGAACTACCCTTACCAAAAAGTAGTATACTTCAAGTTTATTTTATTAAGTATACTTAAGTAAAGTTCAAGTATATTTTAAGTATACTTTGTGTAGCAAGTATACAAATATCAGTGTTCTAGTAGTATACTTGTAAGTGTACTGTTTCAATACTCCTTGGGACTAAATTGGCCCATTTTCTAGTATATAAAAGTATACTTTTAAGTATACTTTAAGTATAAGAGTAGCAATATGTCCCTATTTAGGTTTTAATTTGTATATATTTTGTTATATGAATATCTGAACATACTGTACAAAACATCCAAAGAAAGAACAGGGTCTGCCTGTAAACAAAAACATTTTATTCTAGCTTCATGCATTCTTTTTTTAAACACTTTAATGTGGGTAAATTTCATTAAAAATAAAGAAATAACATTTTGAACAAAAAGCTGAAAAAAGACTATGAATTGGATTCAGATTGATAATCAAAACATAGATGGAGTCGATCAACACCCCAAAGCTTGACTGTAATTATTACCTCTTCATCGGTTGACATTTTATTCCATAACGTTACAGTTTTGATGCTGTTTTTTTTTATGTCAGATGATCGTGTTAGATTGAACGTGTTACTATCTGTGGTTTCTTTTTCTTCTTCACTTGTGTTTTTTTTTTTTTTTTTTTTTGGAAATTGATGTGTACTACTAGCGCCCTCTACCGTATAACAATGAAAACAAGGATTCTAGGAGCACAGGTATAGTTCAAATATATTTAGATTTTTGTAAGTATAAGTCATGTATACTTAAAGTCATTTTAAGTATATTTCTGAGAAGTACATAAAGCCCATTTCTGAGAAGTACATAAAAAGTATACTAATAGCACATTTAAATAAACTTATTTTTCGTAAGGGTATCCCTTTAATGCATTTTATGCAAAAAAGAAGAAAACATTATTTTACTGTCTCCCACTTCCATCTTTGTTCTACAGTTCTAAACTATTTTGAAATGTTCTGTTGCAGCACTGTACCAACTTACCATCTCCAAAAAAAAAAAAACATTTTTACAGAGTGTCTATATAAGTGCACATAGCCCTCCTTGTTGGCAGTGGCTATTTATACTAACCTCACACACAACGTCTGCATTGGTTAGATAGTAAAACGTGTACCACTAACTTTTTGTGACAAGATTAACCAGAGTTTGAAAATGCCTTTTGCCGAACTTGTTCTTTTCCGCACATCACTTCGAAAAAGGTATTTATTTTAAATATAATGATATGAAGTTTAGAACTTCCATCTTGTCTTAAAGATATATTTGGGACAACAGAAGATTTATACCAGCTCAAGAAGACAGAACAGAGATACTGTAAACAATATATGGCTTACAGACAATTTTTTTTCTCAAAATAAATAAGTAAAATAAAATCAAAATACAATATACAAAAGGAAGACTGTAAGAGGACAAGTTTAATTTTAAAATTCTGCAATATGCTTGTTAAAGGTTCACAGAATACCTCACAGTTCAGATTAGAGGCCTTAAGGAAAGTCTAAATTAGTTTATTCCAGTGAATGATTGGATGGAGCCATGAAAGAACACTCAGAATATTGAGTAGATGACCTAAAGTACTTGAATTTAATTAGCTGTAATAATGACAACATGCCATATAAGATGGAATAAGTCTAAAGTCACTCTCATTGTATGTAGGAATATGAAGTGCTATTTAAGATGTGTTAAGTTTAAGGTAGTTATCATTGATGATTTATATATTACATTCATATCCTTTTAATACATTTTAAATATGTTCTTTCTACAAGTAAAGCACCGTATTTGATTAACACTGAGCAGAAGAAATTCAAGAGGCAGAGAATAGAAATAGCTGAATGAAATGGAACACAGTTAGTGGAGAACATATTATGTGGATATGTGGAAATTTTATAAATCTTTTAAAGAATTCTGCTTGATGTGAATGGTTAAGACGTACTGGGATTTGCATGAGTCATTCGTTTTTTGAGGATATTTAGTCTGTCTTTGTTTTTCAGTCATGTCTTATTAGATTTCTGCATTATTCAGTGTTCGTCTGTTAATTACTTCAATATTTTGTTCAATCCCATTTATAAAATGTTCCCATATTGCTTTGTGAAAACTAATGAGGCCATAAATGTTGATTCATTCTTTCTGTGTTAAATGGAGCCATTCATTACAAATCCTATATCTGGATCTTTGTCCACACTGATCAGGGAGCACTCGATAGAGGACATAAATTGTTTGGTACAGATAGTTTATGAATGTATTCTATTTGCTATATGTTATTTGACAATGATGCATGAGTTGGCAGGTAATCCATTACTGAGAACCGGCTAATGACTGTCACATTTTAATATGCACAGACAAACGCCTGTCTGTCCTTGCCATTCTCGTTAGCTCAGCTGATGAAAGACTCAATAAACTCTTCATGGGCCATTACTTAGTCATGCTACAGGACTTACTTATTGACTGTTCTGCCAAGTTGTAATACCATTATGTCCAGCTCATCCTGAGATATATTAATCGCGCAGTGCATCACTGTTATTGCAACTTAGTGTTAGAGGTTTGTTCACTACTTTGGCACTTAACTCGTTTTGAACCATTTGCAAAAATCCCATAGAGCTACAGTACAATGGAGGAGGGATGTCACCTGAGCCATATTTAGAGACAGGAATTTTTGATTTGAGCAAGTAAGCAAGTATCTATTAAAGCCATAAAAATCACACAGTACAGCATAGCAAATGCACCGAAAACCACCGTTAAATTTGCTAAATTTGCAAAATCAAAGTTAATTTGTGAAATTGTTAAAGAGAGTGCTTATTATGGAAATAAGATATGCTAAGAGAACATATATTTTTACCTTGAAATACCAGTTTCGAATAATTTTGATGGTGCAATGACTTCTAATTGGGCAAATAGCTTCTGTCTCTTTCTCACGGTCCCGCTATCGTTTTTGGAGTCGCAAAAAATACACAAAACTACTTACAGCTTCTTTGAGTGCAAATTTAAAATGTATTTGAATTGCAATTAAAATATATTATAGTTTAAATTATATTAAATGCAGTTAGCTGAAATTAGAGTGCTTTTTTGAGCCACTTTTTTGAGTAGGACTTAAGTACATCTAGGACTACAGTATATATAATTTCATTATTTTGTTGTATTTGAAATATGGTTAAAGTACACTGTCATATGTACTGACCAGCATTTGTGGTAACCTAAAACATACTCTAATGCCATTTCTATTGAAACTTAAATGTCTCAAATGTAATATATTTTTAATTACTGCGATTATTGAAATTATGTTGTATTTAATGTAAAATATATTAACTTTAAATGTAATATTGATTAACACACTACAGATGAAATCTAGTCCTTTACATGTGATTTATCTTAGTCAACAAAAATATGTGAAGAACGACAAACAATTATTAAAGCACAATTATTTAAAATGTAAAGTAAAACTTTTAATTTTCTATGATTATTGTACAGAATGCACAAGCCAATTTAAGTGTGTTAAGAAATCATTCATGTGTACTCTATATACATTTAATTGGCCTTTTATTATTACTATATTATTAATTTTATGTTTTAAATATACAGGTGCTGGTCATATAATTAGAATATCATCAAAAAGTTGATTTATTTCACTAATTCCATTCAAAAAGTGAAACTTGTATATTATATTCATTCATTACACACAGACTGATATATTTCAAATGTTTATTTCTTTAAATTTTGATGATTATAACTGACAACTAAGGAAAATCCCAAATTCAGTATCTCAGAAAATTTGAATATTGTGAAAAGGTTCAATATTGAAGACACCTGGTGCCACACTCTAATCAGTTAATTAACTCAAAACACCTGCAAAGCCTTTAAATGGTCTCTCAGTCTAGTTCTGTAGGCTACACAATCATGGGGAAGACTGCTGAATTGACAGTTTGTCCAAAAGACGACCATTGACACCTTGCACAAGGAGGGCAAGACAAAAAAGGTCATTGCAAAAGAGGCTGGCTATTCAAAGAGCTCTGTGTCCAAGCACATTAATAGAGAGGCGAAGGGAAGGAAAAGATGTGATAGAAAAAAGTGTACAAGCAATAGGAATAACTGCACCCTGGAGAGAATTGTGAAACGATACCCATTCAAAAATGTGGGGGAGATTCACAAAGAGTGGACTGCAGCTGGAGTCAGTGCTTCAAGAACCACTACGCACAGACGTATGCAAGACATGGGTTTCAGCTGTCGCATTCCTTGTGTCAAGCCACTCTTGAACAAAAGACAGCGTCAGAAGCATCTCGGTTCAAAAAGGACTGGACTGCTGCTGAGTAGTCCAAAGTTATGTGCTCTGATGAAAGTAAATTTTGCATTTCCTTTGGAAATCAGGGTATCAGAGTCTGGAGGAAGAGAGGAGAGGCACACAATCCACGTTGCTTGAGGTCCAGTGTAAAGTTTCCACAGTCAGTGATGGTTTGCGGTGCCATGTCATCCGCTGGTGTTGGTCCACTGTGTTTTCTGAGGTCCAAGGACCTGCACACTGTGCCAAAGCTACCAGTACCTGGTTTAAGGACCATGGTATCCCTGTTCTTAATTGGCCAGCAAACTCGCCTGACCTTAACCCCATAGAAAATCTATGGGGTATTGTGAAGAGGAATATGCAATATGCCAGACCCAACAATGCAGAAGAGCTGAAGGCCACTATCAGAGCAACCTGGGTTCTCATAACACCTGAGCAGTGCCACAGACTGATCGACTCCATGCCACGCCGTATTGCTGCAGTAATTCAGGCAAAAGGAGCCCCGACTAAGTATTGAGTGCTGTACATGCTCATTCTTTTAATTTTTATACTTTTTTAGTTGGCCAAGATTTCTAAAAATCCTTTCTTTGTATTGGTCTGAAATTATATTCTAATTTTCTGAGATACTGAATTTGGGATTTTCCTTAGTTGTCAGTTATAATCATCAAAATTAAAAGAAATAAACATTTGAAATATATCAGTCTGTGTGTAATGAATGGATATAATATACAAGTTTCTCTTTTTGAATGGAATTAGTGAAATAAATCAACTTTTTGATGATATTCTTATTATATGACCAGAAGCTGTACTTTTAAGATTTATACCACATTCATTGCAATTAAGCACACTTCTCTTTCACAAGGGAAGTTAAACAAAAAATATTCTGTGATTATTTATATATCCTCATCATGTTGTTTCAAACCTGTATAAACTTTTCTTAAAATTAGATATTTTGAGATGTATTGTTGTTGTTTTTTCAAATTATACAGGTCCTTCTCAAAAAATTAGCATATTGTGAAAAAGTTCATTATTTTCCATAATGTAATGATAAAAATTAAACTTTCATATATTTTAGATTCATTGCACACCAACTGAAATATTTCAGGTCTTTTATTGTTTTAATACTGATGATTTTGGCATACAGCTCATGAAAACCCAAAATTCCTATCTCAAAAAATTAGCATATCATGAAAAGGTTCTCTAAACGAGCTATTAACCTAATCATCTGAATCAACTAATTAACTCTAAACACCTGCAAAAGATTCCTGAGGCTTTTAAAAACTCCCAGGCTGGTTCATTACTCAAAACCGCAATCATGGGTAAGACTGCCGACCTGACTGCTGTCCAGAAGGCCATCATTGACACCCTCAAGCGAGAGGGTAAGACACAGAAAGAAATTTCTGAACGAATAGGCTGTTCCCAGAGTGCTGTATCAAGGCACCTCAGTGGGAAGTCTGTGGGAAGGAAAAAAGTGTGGCAAAAAACGCTGCACAACGAGAAGAGGTGACCCGGACCCTGAGGAAGATTGTGGAGAAGGACCAATTCCAGACCTTGGGGGACCTGCGGAAGCAGTGGACTGAGTCTGGAGTAGAAACATCCAGAGCCACCGTGCACAGGCGTGTGCTTTTGAACCAGAAACAGCGGCAGAAGCGCTTGACCTGGGCTACAGAGAAGCAGCACTGGACTGTTGCTCAGTGGTCCAAAGTACTTTTTTCGGATGAAAGCAAATTTTGCATGTCATTCGGAAATCAAGGTGCCAGAGTCTGGAGGAAGACTGGGGAGAAGGAAATGCCAAAATGCCTGAAGTCCAGTGTCAAGTACCCACAGTCAGTGATGGTCTGGGGTGCCATGTCAGCTGCTGGTGTTGGTCCACTGTGTTTTATCAAGGGCAGGGTCAATGCAGCTAGCTATCAGGAGATTTTGGAGCACTTCATGCTTCCATCTGCTGAAACGCTTTATGGAGATGAAGATTTCGTTTTTCAGCACGACCTGGCACCTGCTCACAGTGCCAAAACCACTGGTAAATGGTTTACTGACCATGGTATTACTGTGCTCAATTGGCCTGCCAACTCTCCTGACCTGAACCCCATAGAGAATCTGTGGGATATTGTGAAGAGAAAGTTGAGAGACGCAAGACCCAACACTCTGGATGAGCTTAAGGCCGCTATCGAAGCATCCTGGGCCTCCATAACACCTCAGCAGTGCCACAGGCTGATTGCCTCCATGCCACGCCGCATTGAAGCAGTCATTTCTGCAAAAGGATTCCCGACCAAGTATTGAGTGCATAACTGAACATAATTATTTGAAGGTTGACTTTTTTTTTTGTATTAAAAACACTTTTCTTTTATTGGTCGGATGAAATATGCTAATTTTTTGAGATAGGAATTTTGGGTTTTCATGAGCTGTATGCCAAAATCATCAGTATTAAAACAATAAAAGACCTGAAATATTTCAGTTGGTGTGCAATGAATCTAAAATATATGAAAGTTTAATTTTTATCATTACATTACGGAAAATAATGAACTTTTTCACAATATGCTAATTTTTTGAGAAGGACCTTTACAATAACAATCCAGTTTTGTATTGGTCCCCGCTGCAGTGGACACATTATTGACATTAACCCCAAGCTGTTGAAGGTAAGTGGCCTCCTTAAAAACAAAATAGTCTGAAGATCAGTTTGCATTTATATTTGTGTGATTGTGTGCTTTCAGTGACCTTCGTTTAATTAGGAAAAAGGCAGAGCTTTAAAATAATCTATGCAGCCAGTGGTGGAAGCAGGCCGTACATGACTGAAATGCTAAAGTGGCTGGAGATTACTTTTTAAAATAAAATGGGGAATGTCACATCTCCAGAAGGTGGAAGCTATTTGCATTTCATACCACAAAGCACAGAGTCAACGCTGTGGATAATTGAGCAGGCCGAGCACTTTGACTCTTTTGTGTCTCTTTGGAAAATTTGGGCAGTGATGCAGATGATGCCAGTGGAGGACCAGGGCAATCATGCAGGAGAGTCGGCCACAGATGGCTGTAATTAGCAGTAAGGAGAGGAGGTCAAAGTAAGCAGCACCCTGGTCAAGACTGCCCATCGAAACCCGTACTCTCACCCTCACACCAGTCAGGTCTCTTGTGTCACTCGATGAGTGAGAAGAAAGAGAAAGTGCTAAAGTGGGTCAGCACAGTCAAGGGTAAAGAATACGTTTTCCACCTCTGGGAATTTGACAATTATACATTGTGCTCTCTGCTCATTTAGGGACTATGAACCAAGTATGGTGTACTGTAACTGATGAGAGGTTCCTAACCATGTGTAGAATATTGGATTGAATGGATTAATAATAATGTGGAAGACACCCTTCTGGGTCGACTAAAACATGTCCTATCTTCCCATCAATGTCCTTGGTAAGTAGTACAAAGGAAGTCATTCAGCTCTTGGGGTTTTTAAAAGGCCGTCAATCATTTAAAACTTAAATTAATTACATTAATTAATAATCAGCATATCTTTTTGTTTGCTGAGAAAAACACCAAATTAAAGTAATTTAACCTTATACTGCATGAGTTAAAAAAATTAGTACATGCAAAAGGGGATCAAAATGAGTTTTGGATTCAGTAGTTTCTACCTAGAAAATCTTTATTTTTGGCATAATGAATTGACACAAATGTTTCCAGTATAAATAAATTACTAACGTGTTTATGAGAGAAATCTTTCATTTGCAGAGATGTTTTAATTTGATTAATTAGCTATGATCTGTGTAGACAGTGCCAGCACGAAACATTTTCAACTTTCTATCCAAGGCTTTCGGGTAGATTTTACAGATTTTTAAGGGCATGAGACCAGTTGCAGTCAAAACTTTGGACAAACGACTTGTTTCGTTCTTTTAGATCATGAGAAACATCAATTCAGATGTTTTTACACAACTGACAATAGCTGTATGAAAGAGGCCTATTATGGGATGAAGAACACTCAATATCTTTCCTAAATCTTTAATTAAGGCTGAAAATGACTGTGATTATGGAAGAAAAATAGGACAAAATCCTCTAATGAATACATTGACTCTATTCAGTTTTTAATAGAACTGTACCACAGCAAATTATTCACACCATATTTCATACCATTTCACACCATATCAGATCCATTCAGGTTTTGAGCTTATAAAAAGGTCTATTAGTGGAATACATCCATTCATTTTGGAGTTGAGTTTGAGGTAGACTAAGAGGTAGGTCAGAGGGTTTTTTGTTACTGAATATCTGTGGGGTTTTTTTTTTTTTGTGTGTATGGACACATGCAAATGGATGACTGCTTTGTTAATTATTATTATTATTATTATTATTATTATTATTATTATTATTATTATTATTATTATTATTTTAATTAACTTCAATCTGTGGCAACTTAAAGAAGCAACAGACCTTTTCTTCCATACAGTTGCACTCAAAACTGGAACCAGATGGATGTGAGCTTCAGGAGTGCAATGATTGGAAACGTTTGCATACATCACCAGAGAGAAGTCTATTTATTCACTGGAAGATTAAGTATTAATCTTAAATATTTTAATTAAATATTACAAGGTCTATTAAAACACACACACACACACACACACACACACACACACACACACACACACACACACACACACACACACACACACACACACAGGATACATATGCATGGATGAATCATTTACAATAAAATCAATAATGAGAAAATAGATGTGAAATTTCAAATCATGCAATAGGGTAAAATTAGTTTTTAAATGTAAAAAACTATGCTGATTTTGGGCATGCAAAATTATGAAAGTGGTACTTAATTGTTCAGATGGAATTTGTAAAAAAGAAGGATGGATGTTCATTTTTACACTAAATGAACACACAAAAAATGTAAAGTCCTAGAAATCAACAACATAATCATATCTTTTAAACAGAAGAGAGTTTTTATTTTGGTGGCATGCATTGCTACATAATCAGAATCTTACATCACCAGAAAGAAGTCTGTCATTTTCACTGGTAGATCCAGTTATATTATTTTGATTAAATATGGCATGGTCAGTTTAAATATGCTCGCAATAAGATCATTAACATGCATTTATAAAATACATTTTATGCTAACTTTATAGTTTAATTTGAAGAACTATGGTTATTTTGGATTAGCAAAAATCATAAAGACAGTACTTCAAGCTTGAACAGTTTTTAGAGAAATTAAGAGTACTATAGCTAGTGTTTTTTATTTATTTCAATGTTACTGACATGCTTTGCTACATTACCAGAAACATTAAACATAAAAAGAAAAAAAAAGTTTTCCTGTCCCCATGAGCCACAAGGAAGTGTCAGAACTGCTGTGAGGAAACGAGCTGTTCTTCCTCCTCGGGCAATGTGGCAGACAGTTTCCCTGCCAGCAAACAGCTTGGAAGGGTTAAGAGCGGACTACAGGGGTGCCAGCCCCTCTGCTCTGAAGTGTGTGTGTGTGAGAGAGAGAGAAGCTGTGTGACAGCCCCTCTGGGTGTTCCAGTGTGTGTTTGTCAACTGAACTGTGAGGCCAGCGGGCCCTCAGATGTGCTAAACATGTCAGTAGCAGTGCTGCTGAATGTCCCCTGAATGATGCGACTCCACCTGGGTTACATCGCACTCTGTCATTGACATTGCACAGCTGTCAAAGACAAAAACAGACAGCCTGATAAACACCGGGATACAGCTTTATTTTTTCAGACAAACTGAGTCACTTTTTAAAGAACACACAACCTACTTTTAAAAAACTAGCTCACTTAAAAATGAAAATGTATGCATCATTTATGCACACTCATGTCTTTTCAATGCTATATATGCTTTTCCATGTTCATTCAGACACTGTAAGAAGAAAAAAAATAAAATAAAGAAAAATGTACAGTTAATTTTCTGCCAGGACATCACCTGCTAGGTTCACAGCCGTTTCAATTAACTAAAACACAAAACAATTCCATACATAATTCAAAATTTCTTCATATTACTACAGTACATTGGGTCCTATTTTTATGGACTAATGCACACATCCCAAACAGTCCTGTTAACATAAAGCAAGTAATGTGTGATTGCATATGTTAAGTGAAATACTCATGCTGCTCTTTTTAATACAACAATGAAACTTATATTCCAAGTTTATTAAATTACAATTTTAACTGTTATTCCATTAAGATCCTATGGAAGTTCGTTTCTGCCACTGAATAAAAAAGAAAAACAAAAAGGTTGTTTTTATCTCACAATTCAGACTTCTTTTTTTCTTATAAAAAGTCAGAATAGTGAGATATAAATGCATTAACAGTCTTTTTCCCTTCAAAATGGGACTTTATAACTCACAGTTGTGAGTTTATATCTCACAATGATGAAAAACAAAGTCAAAATTGCGAGATACAAACTTGCATTTGTGAGAAAAAAGTCAGAATTGCGAGTTTATTGCAAATTTATATCCCGCTATTCTGACTTTATAACTCTCAATTGTGGATTTATGTCATGCAATTCTGAGAAATTCTGCAGATACTTTTTTATTTTTTATTCAGTGGCAGAAACAGGCATAGCTTTCAAATCTCATTCACACTAGCATATATTCACTTGCTGTTTTGTGTAGGTTTGAATATGTAAGTATGCAAATGTGATTCGAGATTAATGGAAAAGATAGAAAACTTTTACCATAGTTAATTTCTGTAAGGGTTGTACTATATTGCACTTAGAAAAATACAGAAAACTAGGGGTGTAAGTAACGGTACACGTATTCGTACCGGAAATTTTCGGTATGGGTCTTTTCGGTTCGGTACACGCATGTATCATTCCATTTTTTCAGGAAATTCAAACAATAAATGCTGTTTTGGTGCTCTTTGATGTGGTGAGACAGATCACTGTATAGATTATAAATTACATCATTTAGAAATTAATTAAAAAACTGCTTTATATGCAATTTACATGTTTGCATACAAATTTTGAATTTGAGTGTTTATTATTATAGTTAAAAATAAATAGTAATTGAATTTAAGTTTGGGCTCTTTTGTTAATTGTAACCTTATAGTAATGCAAAAGGACTCCTTATAGTTTGGAGGAGAAGCTGAGGTAGATTTTTATCCCTAAGAAAAATGAAATTGTAATTGGATTTATTTAAAGAAAAAGCAATTTGTTTAAGCAACCACTGTTTATTAAAATTTTTTTTTGTTTTTTTCCTCCTGCTGTACTGAAACTATACCGAACCATGAAGTCAAAATCGAGGTACGTACCAAACTCAAAACTTCCTCTGCAGTTAAATACGTATATATGTATATTGTTTTCACTTTTCAAAAAAAAACCCTGCAAAAATCACAGACATCAATAAACACTATAAAGGTATAAAATATACAATGAGTTGAAAATGAAATCAAATAATAATAAATTTCATGTAGTGTACATTAGGTAACACATGTGGGAAGGAGTGTGAAAAAGTTAAAGTGAAACTATCCAAAAATAGAAGCAGTGCAAGCTCTGAAACTAAATACCCTTAAAATGAGTCACAAATGCCTCTGAAGGATCCCAACGTTAAGAAGAAGAAGAAGAAGAAGAAGAAACCAGATACAATCTTGGGTCTACAATGTAAGTTATATTAATGTTGTGTTTTTGAATTGCATAAAATTAATATCACATTTGTAATCATGCTGATACTGGGGAAAACAGCACTCTTCCTCATGTGTTATTGCTTAACCATAAGTTATAAATATAAAAAAACTAAAACTTTGGGTTTTAATGATGAAATAAAGTAATGAGTGTGAGTAAATGCTGACAGAATGTTATTTATACATTAAGTGATCCTCAAGAAGACCTCTACTGCATTTTAGATTGAAATGAATCCAGTTGCATCAGTTTCATGCGCATGTGCATAGTACTTATCAGATGCCCTTCTTTACTCATATAACTTCACAGAATGAGCAGAGTGATGTGGGCACAACAGTAATCTGAGATCAGCATTCTCAACAAACATCTCCCTTTCAAAAGTGTGAATGGGTGCATGAAAACCACAGTGGCAGCTGTGTCGCAGACCCGGTAGGAAACGGAAATCTCTTTGGATTACTACATAACCACTGGCACTGTTTTCCAGCAAGAGCACCGTAACGAGAGCAGGAGGTGCTGCTGGGAAGGAGGAGATGAAGGAGACGCAGGGGTTCAGATGAATGGATACTCAGATGCCAGCAGAGATTAAACTCTCCTGTGAATCTTTGTCTGCTTTCTCTAATCTCTGCCAATCAGACACCACACCTTGACTCATTTAAATGGAAGAATGTGAAGCTGAAGGCATGTGTGAGAAAAGTCTGATTGTGCGTAAAGCTCCTCCGCTGATCTTGATTAGTAAGAAGCTCTTCATTCCTCAGGGTGACTTTAAGACTCCAATGGATCTACTACACTTAGTTATAAGCCAGAGAATCATTATAGATTTACACGGTCCATTTAAAAAAAAAAAAAAAAAAATATATTTTAAATAATCAATTGTAATTTTCTAAATTAGATGCTTTGCGTCTCACACAATGAATGCAACAGTTCAAAGAAAATGCATATAGTGCATACTGAAATTATATTGATTTTATATTGTGTGATGGTGACATAATGGTGTAATGATGATTTTTTTGGCCAAACAATTTTTCAAATATATGCAAATATATGTTGCAAACAGCACTGATTAAGGATATATATATATATATATATATATATATATATATATATATATATATATATATATATATATATATATATATATACACATTTCTCAAATTGGAAAACTTTAAATGTCAAATGATATTGCAAAATGTACTTTAGGAGTCAATTTGGGTAAATGTAAAATGTATTTTTGACTACTGATATATTTATATGGCCAAAAATATATAAGGTTATTAATATAAATAAATGTATAATTAAACTAATAAAAATACATTCATGTAAAATCTATTTTAGCAATACATTTTTGGCTTTTTTTTGTATATTTTTGTAAATATAAGTATGTCTGAGTTTACAAGTATGTCTGAATATATATACTAAATATATATACTGTATGTGTATATTCATCTATGACTCTGCCTGTATGAAAGTAAATCAGTTTTTATCTTCAATCGTTTATACTACAGACAGCTGTGAGATTAAATGGAGAATTGAGAGCAAATGGAGTTTATTCCGTTTCTCAGATTTATTTTTCATATTTCACTTCTCATGTCACAAACTATGCTAAGATTTTACAGGAAACTAAAGTCTGCAATTAAACTCAGTGATTTTAAGACACACATTTACCATCACATTCTTCCTTGACTAATATATCCCATCCGTATATTCATATATATATATATATATATATAATATATATATATATATATTATATATATATTATATATATGTATATATATATATATATATGTATATATATATATATATATATGTATGTATATATATATATATATTGTATATATATATATATATATATATATATATATACAGTACAGGTTATATATATATGTATATGTATATATATATATACTGTATATATATATACAGTACAGGTCAAAAGTTTGGAAACATTACAATTTTTTAATGTTTTTGAAAGAAGTTTCTTCTGCTCATCAAGCCCTGCATTTATTTGATCAAAAATACAGAAAAAAAAAATGTAATATTGTGATATATTAGTACAATTTAAAATAATTGTTTTTAAATTTATTATACTTTAAATTATCATTTATTTCTGTGATTGCAAAGCTGAATTTTTAGGATCATTATCACATGATTCTTTAGAAATCATTCTAATATGATGATTCATTATCAAAGTTGGAAACAGTTCTGCTCCTTAATATTTTTTCAGAACATGTGATACTTTTTTAGGATACTTTGATGAATAATAAGTAAAAAAAAGAAAAAAAAAAAAGAAAAGAAGCTATGTTTTTAAAATATAAATATTTTGTAATAACAATATACACTACTGGTCAGTAATTTGGGGTCAGTAATTTTTTTTCTTTCTTTTTTTAAATAAAATCAATAATTCAGCAATAAATCTTTTATTCAGCAAGGATGTGTTAAATTGATAAAAAGTGATAGTAAAGAAAATATATTATTAGAATATATATTATTAGAATTTTTTTTTTTTTTTTTTAATAAAATGCAGTTCTTTTTAAGCTTTTATTCATCCAATATATTAGACAGCAGAAACTGTTTCCAACACTCATAATAAATCAGAATATTAGAATGATTTCTAAATGATCATGTGATAGAGTGGATGTTACATGTGACACTGAAGGCTGGGAGTAATGATGCTGAAAATTCAGCTTTGCATCACAGGAATAAATTATTTTTTGAAAGTATATTCAAATAGAAAACTATTATTTTAAGTTGTAATAATATTTCACAATATTACTGTTTTTTTTCTGTATTTTTGATCAAATAAATGCAGGCTTGATGAGCAGAAGAGACTTCTTTCAAAAACATTAAAAATAGTAATGTTTCCAAACTTTTTGACCTGTACTGTATGTTATATATATATACAGGTCCTTCTCAAAAATTAGCATATTGTGAAAAAGTTCATTAATTTTTCCATAATGTAATGATAAAAATTAAACTTTCATATATTTTAGATTCATTGCACACCAACTGAAATATTTCAGGTCTTTTATTGTTTTAATACTGATGATTTTGGCATACAGCTCATGAAAACCCAAAATTCCTATCTCAAAAAATTAGCATATCATGAAAAGGTTCTCTAAAACGAGCTATTTACCTAATCATCTGAATCAACTAATTAACTCTAAACACCAGCAAAAGATATCCTGAGGCTTTTAAAAACTCCCAGCCTGGTTCATTACTCAAAACCGCAATCATGGGTAAGACTGCCGACCTGACTGCTGTCCAGAAGGCCATCATTGACAACCCTCAAGCGAGAGGGTAAGACACAGAAAGAAATTTCTGAACGAATAGGCTGTTCCCAGAGTGCTGTATCAAGGCACCTCAGTGGGAAGTCTGTGGGAAGGAAAAAGTGTGGCAAAAAAAAACGCTGCACAACGAGAAGAGGTGACCGGACCCTGAGGAAGATTGTGGAGAAGGGACCGATTCCAGACCTTGGGGGACCTGCGGAAGCAGTGGACTGAGTCTGGAGTAGAAACATCCAGAGCCACCGTGCACAGGCGTTGTGCTTTTGAACCAGAAACAGCGGCAGAAGCGCCTGACCTGGGCTACAGAGAAGCAGCACTGGACTGTTGCTCAGTGGTCCAAAAGTACTTTTTTCGGATGAAAGCAAATTTTGCATGTCATTCGGAAATCAAGGTGCCATAGTCTGGAGGAAGACTGGGGAGAAGGAAATGCCAAAATGCCTGAAGTCCAGTGTCAAGTACCCACAGTCAGTGATGGTCTGGGGTGCCATGTCAGCTGCTGGTGTTGGTCTATTGTGTTTTATCAAGGGCAGGGTCAATGCAGCTAGCTATGAGGAGATTTTGGAGCACTTCATGCTTCCATCTGCTGAAAAGCTTTATGGAGATGAAGATTTCATTTTTCAGCACGACCTGGCACCTGCTCACAGTGCCAAAACCACTGGTAAATGGTTTACTGACCATGGTATTACTGTGCCCAATTGGCCTGCCAACTCTCCTGACCTGAACCCCATAGAGAATCTGTGGGATATTGTGAAGAGAAAGCTGAGAGACGCAAGACCCAACACTCTGGATGAGCTTAAGGCCGCTATCGAAGCATCCTGGGGCCTTCATAACACCTCAGCAGTGCCACAGGCTGATTGCCTCCATGCCACGCCGCATTGAAGCAGTCATTTCTGCAAAAGGATTCCCGACCAAGTATTGAGTGCATAACTGAACATAATTATTTGAAGGTTGACTTTTTTTGTATTAAAAACACTTTACTTTTATTGGTCGGATGAAATATGCTAATTTTTTGAGATAGGAATTTTGGGGTTTTCATGAGCTGTATGCCAAAATCATCAGTATTAAAACAATAAAAGACCTGAAATATTTCAGTTGGTGTGCAATAAATCTAAAATATATGAAAGTGTAATTTTTATCATTACATTATGGAAAATAATGAACTTTTTCACAATATGCTAATTTTTTGAGAAGGACCTGTATATATACACTCTGAACATTAAAACTTTTCTCTGGGTGTTATAAGATGTGGTAAGATAAATGTGAACTGAATTCTAGAAAAAAACTGGCAGCAAGTGTCAAGACACGAGTAGAGCCATAAAAAGAAAACCTCCAGAGGTTAAAGCAAGTCGTGTGGCCACATATTATGCTTGAGGAGACAGAGGGCAGATGCTGGTAGTCCGGCAAGAAAAGAACTGCAGTAGTTTGGCTGTGAAATGACACAAAAAGCTGAGCAGAGGTCAAGAAATGCATGTTTAACACTGTGCCAACTTAAAAATAGTCTTGATATCCTATATCCAGTTTCATTTTGCTGTCTGTAAGTGTGGTTTGGCAAGGTGCTTCGTTTAGCAGTTGGGCTGGACAGACTGCCGACTCACAAAAACATGAATTCTTGAATTTACGAATGAGTCATAGACATGATATTAAAGAAGTTGCTTTTCAACTTGTGTATTAAACTGACAAGATACAGTCCTAGAAAATATGAAATCTTTCATTCAGCACTCCTTTGATGCTGATTATTTGCATGCTTCTGTTTTGCTTTGCTATAAAACTAGAAGCTGTTTGTTTTATGTTGTTAAGCATAATTTTGCAGGAGTGGGCAATTGGAATGTGTTCCACAAAAGAGGCCGAATGTTTTTGCAAATCTGAAAGCAAACACTAGGTGACCTTCACTGAAATAGAGAAGAGATCATTCTTGTCAAGATTATATTGA
Organism: Cyprinus carpio; assembly: GCF_018340385.1. Lineage (NCBI taxonomy): Eukaryota > Metazoa > Chordata > Actinopteri > Cypriniformes > Cyprinidae > Cyprinus > Cyprinus carpio. The sequence continues at coordinate 39,909,365 of NC_056603.1, forward strand.
GGGTGGTGAGTGGACAATTTTAAATAGACAAAAACACAACCTGAAAATAAGCACTGATAGCTGAATATGAACATTTCCATAGGATTTGCTTATGCTTATGCAAATGCATAAATGTAATATTTCATCATAAGATGTTAATTGATGGACTGGAGTCATGGGGATTATTTGTGGATTATTATGATGTTTTTATCAGCTGTTTGGACTCTCATTCTCACGGCACCCATTCACTGCAGAGCATCCATTGGTGAGCAAGTCATGCAAAATTTCTCCAAATCTGTTATGATTAAGAAACAAACTCATACATCTCAGGTGGCCTGATGGTGAGTACATTTTTTGGAGTGCAACTGTATATGTGGATCCACTTTGTATTGTTAGAGTCACTGTTTGTATCTCTTTTTAATCATAGTAATAGATCCAGCTTTATGAGCATGTAGATTCTCCCAGTGCGGATGAAAGCAATACATAATAACAACATGATTACTACACACCAAATTCTCAAAGTAAATAACACACGAATACACTACAGGATAGACTGCAAATTACATGTTCGTTTCCTTCCAATCACAATATAATCACTATCACATAATCACTGACATAACGTTCTCTCCATATCACTTCCCACTTCCCAGCCCATGAATAAAGACAGCGTCTGATTAGCACAGCCCAAGGAGGCTCTCTAAAACTGCCAATCTTACAGAAAAACAAACAGAACTCATAACATGACCTGTGTTCATAAATGTGCATTATTTAGACTGATCCTAAAATAAGCCTGCATGCTCAATACGCAGGCCAAAGGCCATCCAGAGCAGGGAAATGATGGATGTGTTCCTGCGTCGATAAAAGGACAAACACAGTTCTCCACATAGCATGAACCCTTTAAATTACATTATTGAATCATCAGGGATGGATGTGCTATAATATCAAGGTCTTTCTCTCCAATATGCAATTTTGTTATTTCTCTTGCCAAGTCACAGGACTGAAATGGGTTATGCGCCCACTCTTACACTGCGGTGTCCTGATTCATCTGTGTCTCTCTGGTGTACATGTGAATATGATTCTATGTTACTTTTTCTTTGGTCTCTTTAGTATACAAACAATATGAGTCACAGTTATACTCAAGATAGGTACAATGTATTACAAATGTGTATGAAGAGTGTATCATAATGTAACAAAGGTGAGAAGGTTTAAGGTCTATAAACACGGGGCATCAACTCGGACAACAAGAAGCTTTTGAGCCGAGTAAGAAAAGGCAGTTTATACAGATGTACGAGGTGGTGAGCTTCAAGAAACAAGAAACTGAATGGGCTACTCACTTTGCATTTCAAAATCTATAATTTTTTCAGAAATGCTTGCAAAGTCAAACTGTGTCAAATACAATTATTTTCAAAATGCTGTTAGTCTGTGATGCAGCTGAAGAATGTGAAAGACAAGCTTACAGTTGTGCAGAATGCTGCAGAGCACCGCACAAGATATCATGGCCACAAATGAAGTATTATTTGCCACAAATAATATTAATTTATTCCTGTGTTTTAGGTAAACTGTGGTCACATTTTTGTGAAATTAAAATGAGAGGAACAAATTAGTACATGGCCATGATTTAACTAAACCAGGGTGCGAATGAATAAAATGCTGTAAAATTAAAACTCAGGTTCATTATATAGAAAGAGAGAGAGCGAGAGAGAGAGAGAGAGAGAGAGAGAGAGAGAGAGAGAGAGAGAGAGAGAGAGAGATTACTAAATCCAATAGATCAATAAATGCTATAAATATTCAACTTAGGTTCATTGAAACGTAACTTTTTATACTTTTTTTATTTCCACATTTCTGTTAAGCTCCATATAGACTATACCTATATTGTCTTGGTTACATATGTAACCCTTGTTTCCTGAAGGACGGATCGGAAACGTTCTGTTGACACTGATATTATGGGCTCTCGCTTGGGAGCCGAATCAACTCTGAGTGAACTGGCAACTGGAATTTGCATGCCAAGCCACTCCCCGAGCATACGATATGAAACGATACGATACGATACAACTTTATTGTCAGACAAGGTCTGAAATTTGTCTTGGGTTACAGCAGGTTCACTCACCAGTACAAGTAAATAAGTAGAATACAAGTAAATAAGATGCATTCACTCATTCAGATTTGTGCTGAGGAGCCGAGAAAGCATCCTTGTCAGTCAGCAGTAGTTCAAGGTTGTGGCATGAGGGAGGTAACGCCTCTGTTCCCCCTTCAGGGAAGGAGGGTAACATACGTAATCATTCCCTTTCAGTCAGTCACATACAACGTTACATCAATGTAAATGATGTAACTTATTTCTCTGCCATCAAAATACAATGCATAGATAAAGATGAAAAGCATTTCCTTCAATCACTCTGTCCCGTTTCTCCTGCAGCTGCTGATTACACACGATCGCATGCTTTGTTTGCACTTTCGGTAATATTGTTGTGTGCCATTGAGACACTCATTAATTTTTAATTAACATTGTTCTCAACAAAAGAGATTGGCAAGAACAACAACCATGCTAGTTATTCCCAGAGACAATCTATTAATGAGATGCAAATGAGCTGTTAGTGACAAAATAATTTTTTAACAAATAAGCGGACTAGTATGGCAGCTTGAATTTGTTTGTCCAGATTTTAAATTTTAATGTTGAGTGATTAGTTTTATTAGTGCTGAGGAAAACAAGCTGTGACATTAAGCAATTAGGCAAATTGTTCTTCTTCTTAAACCGTTAGCTTGTTCCAATCTCCCAGCGACTGAATAAGAGCAGAGCTTGTGGAAAATAACCAGAGATTAGATCTACTGTCTCTAAAATGTGTTTTACAGTGAGCTAGAGGAGACACAGCGATTCTTCACAGCCAGAAGCAGCTAACAGAGCCTCATTATAGATCCCCACAGCACGTTTGGATTCAGAGATTAGAGGATGTGGCTGCGCCCATTACAGGATTGTTCTTTTAATGTTTCTTTGGAACGTTTTACTGCCTCACATTTCAGTCTTTAAATAGAGAAAAAGCTCCTGGCTATGATTTCTGGCATAGCAGGAGTGGAAGCAGGTGTGCGTGTGTGCGTGCATGTTGGTCTTATTAAATGATTAGATGGATTGTGTCCAGAATACTTGCACTAAATGCCAGTGATTTTCACAATTACATTACTCCAAATGTGAGTGAAACACAGAGATACAGTATTAGGTTCCAATCTTAGGGAATTACATGGTCAATCTGCCATTTACAACATTTTATCAGCCCCTAAAAGCACAAAATAGCTCCATTGAGCAAAGTGGATGATGATTATTTTGCAATGCATAAGTAAGCCATGTCTAGGGGCCTGTGTATCAAGATAGGCTCTTTTGAAGTTTAAAATCAGAATTAAGTTATTATTAAAAGTGTTATGTAGTGGTGAGCACATTTGCATACATGTACTAGAGGCTCCATTAATAACCTGAACTTCCAGCTCACTAGTCAAATCCTTCATCTTCACCGTTGGACTAAACTCTTCCTTCTGCTTCATTGATCAGACAAACTTTAGCAGGCATCACATCAGTTAAACTGCTGCTCCATGTGCACAAATAAAGCATTTTAAATGGCTCAAGGCGCTGTATGCTATCGGTCCTTCAGATATCACTGAAATAGGTTAATGGAGAAATGAAGCCTCTGTGATAGCCTTAGGCACAAAAAAGTCATAGAAAATGGACTTGTCTTTGGGTGGTGGGGTTTTGGATAGAGGTCATGTGGTTGAAGTTTGCAGAACAGCTGAGCTTAATATGCGAAGACAAGTAGTTAGTCATTTGTAGATTGATTCCCAAGTTAAGTTTGAAAAAAAAAAAATGTAAAAAGAAAATATAATACTAGGTAAGAAATTTGTTGAAGTCTGTTATCTTTGGAAGGAGCATTAAAAATCACATACTGTCTGAGTAGTTTTTTGTAACAGACTAGACAAAAGCCTAAGGTGACGATCCATGTGCATAGAGTTTAATAGAAGATCAGCAAGCAATTCAATAAGTAAATCCACAAAGAGTAAAACGAAAAGTAGGCAAGGTCAAATGCCACATAATATCTAAAATCGCAAATGAACGCAGGCACAAATCAAAATTCATCACACCAGGCATTTTAAAGTAGTGATAAGTGCTTTTGAAACACTGCTTCAGGAAGCTTTGAAACCTTTGTGAATCATTTGCTTTGAACCAGTGATTTGTTCATGTTCATGCACGTATTGCACCAAATCATAGCTGTTTTGAAATTTTTGACAACTCCAATGGTCTGCCAGGGGACAGTCTCTGTGAACCCATCTCTGATTTTACCTGATCCGTTTTCTAAATTTGTAGAGCTCTATTAAAAGTATCTTATTGGCTTGAAGCTATTTAATTAAAAAGTGCTCTTAAATTTTTTAATAGAATGAATGCTCCTTTTCTTAATGGACAGCATTTTTACAGCACTTTCCGTTCCTATTCATCATAAAATAATTGAATGACAAGTACAAAACATTTTTATTTCATCTGAAACCTACGTTTTTATAACCAAATAACACATTAAAATAAAGAACCTTCCAGTGGTCAGTTCTTAAAATAATCATTTTTAATTAGTGTGAAGTACATTTTAAAAACCTAAGAAACTTTTTCTCGGCTTTAAAGGGATAGTTCACCCAAAAATGAAAACTCGATGTGTAAAGACACAAAACGATCGGTCTGTGCAAGAACAGTATTTATATTGTTTTTTACCACTCATTCACGCAATGTCCGAACTGTTAGAACTCTTGTGAACGCGCTTCACAGCAGCAGGCGCGTGAGGCTTCTTCTTCTTCTTCTAGCTTTATGGTGGATAGCAGACTCATAAGTGCATTACCTCCACCTCTCTCTCAAATGGACCATTGGATCCACCATAAAGCCCTGGGGGTAAGCAGATAAACATCAAATTTTCATTTTTGGGTGAACTATCTCTTTAACTATAAAGAACCTCTGAACAATGGAAAGATTCAATGGACATCAAAATGTTCCTAATGAAACCATAGAAGCCAACAAAGAACCTTTATTTTTAGGAGCGCAGAAAGTTTAATGTTTTAAAACCCTCAAATTACCTGATCAGAAAGAAAGACTTTGATGCACTTAAGTATTTTATTGTATACTCGAGGAGCTTCAGTATATATTTTAAGGCACCTTCAGAAGGAGGTTCTCCAGGACAGTGTGATGAACCCCAGCTCTTTACAGTGTTTAGTGATGTTTTGTCAAATCTGTCTGATTAGATGGTTAACACCCAGTGTCTGTGCGTATATGTGTGCACCGTCGGGTCTCATTCAGTGTCTCGTCATCAGGGGATGTGGATGCACAAATCACACACCAGCACACAGGCCAATGTGTGTTACAGAAATGTTTACTCTCAATTATCATAGCAATAACATGCACTATCAGCCTGGAAAATAATGCTTTGCTCTTCATTTCCTGCCCTATCTCTCTCATTCAGTCCCTCGGCCGGGGCATAATTACTCATTCTCATCCACAGTAGCTCTGCCAGTGGCATAACATGATAGCACTATTTAATTTACCCACTGGGGTGAAGACAAGCAGAATAAATCAAAGCGAGAAGTGTCATAATCTGTTATCTTTGTGATGATCATCAAGTCTGGGTGAAAACATTCTTGATCATCCTAAATCTATTCTGTCTATTGGGTTTGCATCTTTTTTTATGCTCACCCACCACTGGAGCACTGCCACGTCTGATGGAACTATCAAACTCTGAATATCTGATAATAATAATGGCTGCAGGTTTGTGGCTTCGTATCTGATTCTCCCACTCAGTACTTGATGAGATTTTGGGATGATTTTCTTTTGAACAAATGGAAAACAATCAAAGGATCTTTGAAACTGAATGCATGGGAAGTTACTGGCACAACTATCTCATACTTTTGGAAAAGTTTACATGATGCAAAATTAACTCTTTACATACTTTGTAGATTATTTCGACTCTTTCTTGTGGAAAGGAGGTGGCAGAACACAAAAGAAGATATTCTGAAGAATGCTTCTGTATGTACAATAAAAAGTCAGTGGGGTCCAAAACAACACTGGGCTTCACTGACTTTAAAACATCACTGACAGTAAAAACATACACACATTTTAAGGGTAAAAGATAACAGAATTTTTATTTGTGGGCGAACTATCCCTTCACCCCATAAAGCCTGATATATGAAATAATAATAATAAAAATATATATTTAATTTCGTTTTTTAAATAAAATTGTTTACTGAACCATTAGACAAAGCTCTAAACACAACCATGCATATGTTCTTTATTTTTATTTATTTAATTTTTCCTCATACATCAATCTTTTATGGAGGTATGATACAGGAAAATGTGGTATGGAACCCTGTTTATAACACACACACACACACACACACACACACATTGCTATTTTTATTTTACAATTATAGATTTTTTTTACGAATTCAGTGTTTATATTTCACAGTTTGGGCTTTGTTTTTGCAACTCTGAGTAAAAAAAGTCAAAATTGAAAAATAAACTCAGAATGGTTAGATATAAACTCAAATTTATGAGAAAAATGTAATTTTTTGTTTGTTTGTTTGTTTTTTGCTTCCGCCATGGAATAAAAAAAGGAAGTTAATTTAGACTTTTCTTCTTAGAATCGCAAGTTTATATTATTCTGTGTTTATATCTCACAATATCTATGTTTATAACTAAGTCACAATTATATAGTTTATATCAATTTTCAGTTTATATCTTGCAGTAATTACTTTTTTTAGAACAGAGAAAAAATGAGTCAATTATTTTTATGCAAATCAATGAGATCTATAACAGACTATACATAAAATGAATATCAATTGTTGTCACACTATTTCATAGTGCAGTGCAATATAGCAATGATTTTGAGATAATATAAATAATAATATAATATAATATAATATAATATAAATAAATTAAATACACAAATAAATTCAGTCCAGCAAGTGTTCATCTTGAAATATTACTAAAAATGAATAATGCATTCTTATGTTTACTTTGTGATCATTTAAATCAGTAAAGATTTCACAGCAAAAAGATACCTCAATCTGAAGGGGAATGTTTATAATTATACTAAGAGCCTTTTTACAGGCTACTGGTATGAACTTTCAAACGGATGGCAGAAGGCATGAAGTAAATTTTACACAACAGGTTTTCAGCAAAGTTTTCATCATAGTTTAGAGGCATTAATCAAGATTAATCAAGTTTAATGCAAATGGCCCGCAGACTTTCTGTCAAAAGTCTAACATTTTCTTGTAAATTACCTATTTAAGACTTTTTAAAAATTATTTTTGCTTCCAGAATGATCTCGTTCGCCCGGATGCATTGCCAGTATCACCCGCTGACTGCATATGCCAGTGGACAGCTTCCTTTTGTTTCTGGAAAGGTTAAGACATTGGAAGTCTGCCTAACCGCCCTTCATCAGCCACCACACAGGATCTTTCTGCAGTGTTTTCAGAATCGGTGAAAAGCAAAGGTTAGAGGTTCAAATCGATGCTTCCAAGCTGACAAACAAGAGTGCGAGCGTGTTTGATGAAAGTCAATAGCCTTGACTGTTTCTGCAGACGCTGTAGACAAGCTGTGCTCACACAACACTTAAATGATTTTTTTTCCCACTGAGAAAAAAATATCCTTTTATTTTTATGATTTTAGAGGTGAAAGGAGTCAAGAGGTTGAGACTCAGGGCATATATTCAACTACTTAAAATGCCTTGAGTTTTACTGTAGCTAAATTCCACTGTGAATAAGCTGATATTTTATTATTTCTCTATTTGTAAATATTCATAGCTGTGGTAATATCACTCCACCTCCTCTTACATTTGCTGCCTTTCTGCACTTTTCAGGTAAAAACTTTTACTCTTTCTAATCTCTTCATTTATTTATTCATGCATTTGAGTACTTTGGGACATAACCACCTACTGTTACATTATTATTATACAAGATATAATATACATATGTTATACAAGAGATACTGACATTAGAAAGATTATGTAACAGAAAATGACACCAATTTATCATATCACTTAAAGTGGTTTCTGAGGCTTATCAGAAATGTAGTTTAAAAATATCCAGTAGGTCACAGGTGTTTATTTGCAGAGAGCTGGAAATGGGGGAGCAGCTGGGATCAGATCATTCCCTCAGAGTTAAAACACGCTATTTAAAGGATCTGTCTTAACCATAGCACAGACACAAACTGCATCACTAATATGAGAGCATACATTAATTCACTCAAAAATGATTGGTTTTTTTATATGTGGATTTTTTTGTTTTGTTGTTTATTTAGTAGTATATTTTTTTTTTTCAAACTGTACTGACCAAACACTTTTTATATGTGTATTATTAAATAATACGGGTCTAATATAAGGCAGCGGCTATTTATATTGAGTGCAAATAGAAACTATAGATAGAAACCGTCTGCACATGTATAAATAGGACTGCACTAACTGCAAATCATGGTAGATGCTATTCACATCAAGTCTTAATATAAGTAATATGCTATTTTAACACTGCAAAAATGATTCGAACTTTAACAGTGAAAACTTGTTAATTCTGTGAAAATCTGTAATAGATCTAATGGCATATTTCATGCAATTTTTCAGTAAAATGTAAATTGTGTTTTTGGAAGAGGAAAGAACAAGCCACCTTATAATTTAAAGTAAAAAAAAAAAAAAAAAAAAAAAAAAAAAAAAAATCATAAATTGACATTTCCAGAATCCTCTATGTGACAGCTCACATTTAAATAACTACGTTTCTTCTTAGTTTCTTTTCAGCTTATTAATGTTTGCTGCATTATTTTAGTGTCATGTGTGTTACTAGCGTGGTTGAAGTCCCTGTTAAAATGAGTAGAGAGCATCTGTCAGCATGTTTCTGACCCTGAGTCCTGCTGTCAGTCTAAGTGTGTGCCCTTCTGCTTCCTCACACATTGTGATAACAAAGCCTTTTAACAGTCTCCCCCCATTTGCATGAACAAAAGCTCTATCTCTCTGCAGCATCTGCCCTGTGTCACAAGTTACAGGTGTGACATACTCAAAAAAGCATTACGATCAATGCCCACTGGTCCTTATCTCAGCACAGCATGTGCACACAAACACAGAGTTATTCACACAGCAGTGTTAGCATCTTTGAGATCCTATATTTTGATCAATATTTTGAATTAGTTAATTTATTTGCATAATTTTAAATTTTACATGTGTTTTATATTTCAGTGAACATTTATTTTATTTCTTGTAACAAATTTTTTTTGTTTTTTTTACTTTTAAATAATTTTCACTAAGAAACTTCTGTTCAATTTTTTTTAAATAATTACAAAGAAAAAATAACCAATAACACATTGCAATTTCCATAACTTGAAAGACAAGAGAAAGACAAGATTTTTGTAAGTAGAAAGACTGAAATATTATTTTCTTGTAAAGCATACTCCAATAATTTTTCCTTTAATTACAATTTAGATTCTTTTATTTTCTACAGTGATAACCTTGCTACACTGTTGCTATGCAGTTTGAAATTCCATGTGATATTCAAAAACAAAAATATAATTTAAACACAAATAGTTCAAGGAAAGGGCATTATTGCCCTGCTTTAACTTTTATTTTATTTTACATCAAATGAGTATATTTATAACTCAGCATGACTAATGGTTTAAGCGATTAATTTATGAAATGATAAAATAAACTGGCCTAATCTGCAAGTAGGCCAAAGCCGGAATGTGTTTAAAGTTAAAGTGAAACATAAAAAAAGCTTAATTTAAAGCTTAATTTTCCCTTGAATCAACAATAGAATCTCAGATGAGCAAACGTCTGAGGTGACGTACATGAGTCTATAGATACACGGCATGACTTTAATCTTGAATCAAATTCCCCTTTCACTTCCCACTCAGCTTCAATCAAAGCTTCATTCAAGCTCACTCATGTCAGTTTGTGTCATTTGGTGGTACTAACTACTGAAGTCATGCTGCAAATGACAGCTGGGAGGTTTTGTGATGCTATTAAAAAGAATAAAAACAAGATTTTTAACTAATATACTCCTCTGATAAATCAAGAGCCTCTTTTCTGAATCAAAAGATGATTGAAATGTTCACAAGCGCCTCTTGCACATGTTTGGGTTGTGTGCATAATTAGACAAATTAAACGATTCTTGATTTGCATGCAAGGCTTCCTGATAATCTAAACCCCAAAACAGCCCAAAATGCCTATCTGCAGGACAAAATGTGCATTTTAATGTTTCGGCTCTGAATTAACACAATCAATGGGGAGTTGGACTATGAGAGAAATATCTCAGCAGGCTGAAACAAAACACCTAAAGCAATCTTGCTGCTGCTGTCATTAGCTACATGATTGTATCATGCTTCATTAGAAAGTAATTGACATTAGCAGCACGTTTTGGACACTTGTGTTTTTGACAGTGACTGTATTTACAGCAGAACATCTAGCTGCAGCACAACTAAACTTTAGCACCTAAATAACACTTCTGTACTTCTCTAATAATTAACTTGCAGGGATAGCTCTCAGGAAATCAGCCAGCTAAATGCTTTGCTGTCAAGTCCCAGTAATTCTGCTCATCAGTGTAAAAACAACTGGAAACTGTTTATTATCTATGCATTTGTCCATGTTGAACGTGTTTGCATAGAGTGTGTTCTCTACATTCCACTATATATTATGACATTCACTGTGGTTCACCCCTGCAATTAATTTAACCCAAACTTTTAGACTCCATTTCAACTTTTGTATCTAATTTCAACTTTAAAGGGGTAGTTTTCCCAAAAAATTTAATTCTGTCATTGTTTACTCACCCTGAAATTGTTCCAAACCTGCATGAGATTCAAAAGAAGATATTTTGAAGATTGTTGGTATCCAAACAGTTGCTGGTAGACACTGGCTGAAAAAAAAAATACTATGTAAGTCAATGGCTATCAACTGTTTAGTTACAAAGATTTTTTTTAAATATCTTTTGTGTTTAAAAGAACAAAGAAACTTTGGAGCAATTTTGAAACAAGGGTAAGTAAATGGTGATAGAATTAAAATTTTTAAGTGTTTAACTTTTAAGTGTTTGTTTACGTTAAGAAAACTAAAAATGAAAGTTTGAAAATGTCCCTTTGACTTAAATAACAGAACGTTAAAAATGTAATCAACATGAGTACTGAATAATTGTAGTCCCATGTAGAGCCTAACATTTTTCTTCTCAGTATGCCCAATCTGTCTACTCAATCAAAATAATGTACATGGGTTAATTAAAATATTATTCTGAGCAAAATGAATTCAGTTAATGCTTTTTGTACAATATTGTTCTTAGGAACACTGCAGTCGCTGAAAGACTTTATAGTTTAATGAACCATGATATATGAAATATTACTCAGATTATTTTTTATTTTTTTAATAAATAAATGGATGAATAAAATGTGACACATCAGGCTCTTATATGGCCCATGATATAGTGAAAACATGGATCACATGGAGGGAGAAAAAAAAAATAAACACCTGAATTTTATTCAGAAGCTGAACGAACTGAGCAAAAAATATGTTATTTTGGTGCAGCTGCTGATATTTATATGGCCAAAAAGTAAGATGAAATTATGATAGCTTGTAATGTAAGTCAAAGAGATCTTTATAAAATAGACTACTCTGTTCCTCAAAAGCCTGATGCTGAGCCTTAGACGTTTCTAAAAAATTATGTATACTATGGCAAGTAAACCCAAGTTGCTTCAGTCCAGTTAGAGTTTGTTTTGAAATATTACTAGCAATTATGTTTACTTTATAAAAATAATTCATTTGTATGTTTTAATTTTTATTATGGTTAATATTTTTAATATAAGTTTATACTTATATATATATATATATATATATATATATATATATATATATATATATATATATATATATATATATATATATATATATTTACTGCTTTTGCTGTGTGACCATCACCTTTCATCTCTGGAAACTATACATTTTGTTGTGACTTCTACAATGCAACACATGATTCCAAATAACTCAAGAGAAATATTCAATTTCTCAAATATTCAAAATAAAACAAGTAGGTTTATTAACGCCATTCCCCTGTGTGTCCTCCAAAAACATGGCCGGGCTGTTCAAAAACAGGCCACCTGTAACGATGCGACAATTAAGGCCATGCATTCAACAGGGCGGCATCACGTGACTGATCTTGATTTGCTACAGGTGTTCATCTTCACTGGAGCGTCGGCCGTAGATTCTGTTTGCATACAGTTGATCTTTGTCAAAACTATTTGTAACATTTGAAAAATAAGGATTTTTCAATAGCCATGGGTCACTGATGGAAATGCGCCATGATGTCCGGCATGAACAACCTTTCCATTCCATCAACAGATGTGGACTTGAATGTCACGGATCTACAGAGGACACTGGAGGCTCACCGCCCCATTAAAATCGGGATTATATCGGTTTTGGGAGTGATGGTAACTTTGGGAAACATCGCTGTGGTGATGGTCATAGCTTCAGCGGTGTCGGGGTGGTCGAGAAACTCTCGGTACTTTCTTTTATCGTTAACGGGAGCGGACTCTGCGTTCGGGCTGCTTCTCATGCCGCTCAATTTGTGCGTGAGTTTCATGAAAGAATATAACGCGGGCCCGGACCCCTTCTGTCACGTCGTGGCATTTTTCAACGCGACTGTTTATTCCACCTGCATGTACACCCTTGCAACCATAAGCCTGGAACGATACATAGCGGTGTTTTACCCTCTGAAGTACTCCACCGTGCTGACCAGGAGACGAGCGCTGCTTCTGATCGCGTTCGCGTGGGTGTTCCCTCCCGTCCTGCTCGTTCCCATCTCGTTCCCGGCGGGCATCATTGAAGTGCAGTTCTCCAGAGCCTCGCTCGTGTGCAACCCGCTGTACTCCAGCAATGTCTCTTACTCTCTGTCTCTGACTTGCTTCATCTTCTTCCCGTGCTCGGCCATCATGACCTTCTGTAACCTCAGACTGTGGATAGCCGCCAAGAGACAGAGGTTGAAGCTGAGAAGACACAGCTGGGGTGGAGGATACAGGCCTAAAGTCGCCTTGCGCGTTCTAGTACCAGTCATGACCGTCTACTACACCTGCTGGACGCCCTGCATGGTCATCATGCTGTACAATGGTGAGATCATGATTAATAGCCTGTCATTTATATTCATCCTGGTGTTGTTCTAAACCCATTTGCGGAAACATTTAAATATGTATGTAGTTTTGAAAATGCTCTCTATCTATCTATCTATCTATCTATAATATAATACAGTACAATACAGGTGCATCTCAATAAATTAGAATGTCATGGAAAAGTTTGTTTATTTCAGTAATTCAACTCCGATTGTGAAACTCATGTATTAAATAAATTCAGTGCACACAGACTGAAGTAGTTTAAGTCTTTGGTTCTTTTAATTGTGATGATTTTGGCTCACATTTAACAAAAACCCACCAATTCACTATGTCAAGAAAATAGAATATGGTGACATGCCAATCTGCTAATTAACTCAAAACACCTGCAAAGGTTTTCTGAGTCTTCAAAATGGTCTCTCAGTTTGGTTCACTAGGCTACACAATCATGGGGAAGACTGCTGATCTGACAGTTGTCCAGAAGACAATCATTGACACCCTTCACAAGGAGGGTAAGCCACAAACATTCATTGCCAAAGAAGCTGGCTGTCCACAGAGTGCTGTATCCAAGCATGTTAACAGAAAGTTGAGTGGAAGGAAAAAGTGTGGAAGAAAAAGATGCACAACCAACCGAGAGAACCGCAGTCTTATGAGGATTGTCAAGCAAAATTGATTCAAGAATTTGAGTGAACTTCACAAGGAATGGACTGAGGCTGGGGTCAAGGCATCAAGAGCCATCACACAAAGACGTGTACAGTTCTCGTATTCCTCTTGTTATGCCACTCCTGAGGCGTCTTACTTGGGCTAAGGAGAAGAACTGGACTGTTGCCCAGTGGTCCAAAGTCTTCTTTTCAGATGAGAGCAAGTTTTGTATTTCATTTGGAAACCAAGGTCCTAGAGTCTGGAGGAAGGGTGGAGAAGCTCATAGCCCAAGTTGCTTGAAATCCAGTGTTAAGTTTCCACAGTCTGTGATGATTTGGAGTGCAATGTCATCTGCTGGTGTTGGTCCATTGTGTTTTTTGAAAACCAAAGTCACTGCACCCGTTTAGCAAGAAATTTTGGAGCACTTCATGCCTCCTTCTGCTGACCAGCTTTTTGAAGATGCTGATTTCATTTTCCAGCAGGATTTGGCACCTGCCCACACTGCCAAAAGCACCAAAAGTTGGTTAAATGACCATGGTGTTGGTGTGCTTGACTGGCCAGGAAACTCACCAGACCTGAACCCCAGAGCGAATCTGTGGGGTATTGTCAAGAGGAAAATGAGAATCAAGAGACCAAAAAAATGCAGATGAGCTGAAGGCCACTGTCAAAGAAACCTGGGCTTCCATACCACCTCATCAGTGCCACAAACTGATCCCCTCCATGCCACGCTGAATCGAGGCAGTAATTAAAGCAAAAGGAGCCCCTAGCATGTATTGACTACATGTACAGTAAATGAACATAATTTCCAGAAGGCCAACAATTCACAAAGTTTTTTTTTTTTTTAATTGGTCTTATGAAGTATTCTAATTTGTTGAGATTGAATTGGTGGGTTTTTGTTAAATGTGAGCCAAAATAATCACAATTAAAAGAACCAAAAGAGTTGAATTACTTCAGTCTGTGTGCGTTGAATTTATTTAATACATGAGTCTCACTATTTGAGTTGAATTACTGAAATAAATGAACTTTTCACGACATTCTAATTTATTGAGATGCACCTGTATGTGTGTGTGTGTGTGTGTGTGTATGTGTGTTTGTTTATTTACTTATTTATTTTAATTTGTTTTTATTTTATTTTTAAGAATTCTCTTATGCTCACCAAGCCCTGCATTTATTTGATCCAAAATACAGAAAAGGCATTATTGTGAGATTTTTACTATTTAAAATAACTGCTTTCTATTTGAATATATTTTAAAACATAATTTATTCCTGTGATTTCAATTTTTCAATTTTCAACTGAATTTTCAGCATCATTACTCCAATCTTTAGTGTCACATTCTCCTTCAGAAATCATTCTGATATGCTGATTTAAAACAGTTGAGTACTTTTTTTCAGGATTCTTTGATGAATAGAAAGATCCAAAGATCAGCATTTATCTGAAATAAAAAGTAACATTTTGTAATGTTACCATTCAAAAGGAGTCAGTGTAATTTTATTTTGGGGGAAGTAAATTATAGAAATTCTTACTTTTATTTACCAGTGATGCTTTAAATTGATCAAAAGTGATAATAATAAACACATTTATAATGTTACAAAAGATTTATATTTCAGATAGCTACATGCTGTTTTTCTGAGCTTTCTATTCATCAAAGAAACCTGGAATAATTCTACTCTGCTGTTTTTAACCATTAATAATGTTTTTTGAGCAGCAAATCAGAATACTAGAATGAGTTCTGAAGGATCATGTGACACTGAAGACTGGAGTAATGATGCTAAAAATTCAGCTATACAAAAATTCTAAATTATATTTTAAAGTGTTCAAATAGAAAAGTTATATTAAATGGTAAAAATATTTCACATTTTGACTGTTTTTGCTGCACTTAGGATCAAATAATAATACTTTAGGTGCCAAACTTTACACGTTTACTAACAATTACTGGAGGAATATATTTTTATTAATCCTTTTATTTGGTTAATAAAAATGCAACTGTTCATAAGTTAATGTTCGCTGAGGTCGTCCATTAAAATATTATTACAGTAGGTACCGATCCATTTTTAATAACGTATTAGTAAACATAATAAAATTAAGGTAAATACATGGTTTAAAAAATTCTTCATTGTTAGTTCACAATAACTAATGTCAACACGTGGAACTTTATTATAAAGTGTTACCATTGCTTTTTTTTATTACATTGTAATTTCACTGAAAAGCATAGCTTTCACGAGTGCATGTCTTTACATCTACATGCATGGCAGCAGTCTGTGGTTATGGCGCCTATGTCTATATGACTGGAGAGAGGGAAATTTAATGTTAACTTTCTTACGACCAATAAGAAAAGGACTCAGAGTGCAGTGACCTCAGATAGCTTACTGCAGCTGCTGTTTTCAGCAAACATTATGAGATAATCACAGAGGTTTAGGGGAGCTGAGATGAAAGACAAGGAGACTGAAGCCCTCCTGCATAGCATTTAAATTGCCCACTTTTATGGCACTTGTTTGTCCTTTTTGGAGCTTGACAGTCCTTGTTTACTGTCTACTTTGGTTGTGTGGAAAAGAGCAACTTGAGAGTTTTTGCCAAGTTACTGCAGGAGTGTAAAACAAATACTCTGATATTGTAAGTAGTAACATACTGTATAGAGAGATAATTTACTGTTAAAAACTGGAATTGGACTAAAGTATTTAAAAATACTCTATTTTCTGACGCGGCCATCATCCTGGAATCTGTTACCTGTGATTGTTAAACATTAAAATTCAGCAGCTGATTTTAGCATTTATTAACATTTGAATAATATTTATGGATGGATCATCTGCCATGTTCATAGTATGGAAGCCGGTTTCCGCCACTGAAAAAAATAAATAAAAGGTTATTGCGACTTTTTATCTCACAATTCTGATTTTTTTTTTTTTTTTTTTATAATTGTGAGATATAAACTCACAATTGCCAGATATAATGTCTCAATTGCAAGATCGCAAATTGCAAATCTGACTTTTTTTTTTCTCGCAGTTGCGAGTGTATATATCTCGCAATTCTGACTTTATAACACGCATTTGCACAATTTTGAGGGGCGGGGGGGCTGATATTTTCTCAGAATTGTGAGTATCTTTCAGTTCTGACTTTATTTCTCAGAACTGCGAATTTATCTCGCAATTGCGAGTTGATATCACACAATTCTGACTTTATTTCTCAGAATTGGGTGATATAAACTCGCAATTGCGAATTAAAAGTCATAATTGTGAGAGAGACTCACAAGTCTGAGAAATAAAGTCAGAATAGCAAGTTTGTATCAGGCAATTATGAGGAAAAAAGTCAGAATTGTACGAAGGCACAATTACCTTTTTTTTTTTTTTTTTAATTTAGTGGTGGAAACAGGCTTCCATATCATACACATGACGGCTGTTGACTAGTTTTTTTTTTGTTCGTTTTTTTTTGTAAAATGTTGTAGTTTGAATACCTTTTTAATAGAAATTTAACACCACCACAGTTAAAAAATGCGTAATAATTACAAAAATAAGATGCTGTTTTGTAAATGTCTTTTGTTTAGTACCTATTACCATGATGCTAATATATTGAAGAAAGTATAAGTCCTTAACCATGTTTTCCTTGTTCACAGCGATTTCGGGCAGTGGTGTCCCAGAATGGATCGAGTTTATTGCTGTGTGGTTACCGACCTCCAATGGCTTCCTCAACTGTATCTTCTACTTCTGGATCAACCATAGCTTTAGAAGGAAATTCCATTTGGTTCTTCAGAGACTATGTCTAGGACTGTGTCCAAGTTCTAACAGTGATTCAAGCTGCGTCAACTCTGTAGAATCCTCTGTGGTTCCCGGATGGAATGGTAACAGCTCGCTCCATGAGCGGTTTTCTAGCGTGTCTTCCACCTGCACTCTGCTGACGCTCATGCCAACTCACACCAACATGCGTGAACCAGAGCCGGCTTGAGATTCCCTTTTATTCTCGTGATCTGATGAAGTTTTAAAGCTCTGGTGAAGTTGAGTTGTCATAAGTGCTCGGACAGAGTTATCCTGCTAAATGTCTTTTTAATCGCAAGTTAGCATTCAGAAACACTCCTATTTCCTTCATGCTCTTTTAGTTCAATGGCTATTTGTGCCTTTTTGCTTCTTGATGGCACCTTCTCATATTCACTCAGACCTGGTTTCTTGGCCTAATTGAAGTCTGAAATGGTTTTGTGTTGTCGATTGCCATTTCAGGTTAAACACACAAGAGCCTTTGAAACCTTTGAACACATTTCCTTATCTATTCATAAACCCAAAATCAAGCAGCTAGGGAAGTTTAACCTTTAAATCTCAGTTATGCATTTTATGCAGATGTTGAAGTAATTAGCCAGATACGTAATGTAAAGGTCAGATCAAATATGCCTTTTGGCTTTAACCTTTTCTGTTTCATGACATTTCCATTCAACATTAATTTTTATGTTCAGCTAAGTAGGCTTTTTGGTCACTGTCAGATGTAGAGGAACATTGTATGGCCAGCGTTGTCAAATTGTAAATAAAGCATATGGGAGGGCTACGACGGACTGGAGCAGATGTTGAATTGAAGTTGTCGCACTCCGAGGGTGAAACTTTGTGCATCTTTTTGGCTGTGTTGTAATAGCATAACTGTAAATCTGAAATTTTAAGCTTTAAGTTTTAGTTTAAGCACTTGTTACAGAATAATTTCAACGTGGTGAAAAAAAAACATGTCCAGTGGTGGAGGGTGCATATAAAGCAAGCACACAAAGAGCTGTTAATGACCTGGAAGTGTTATACAGCCGTACATTGATTGATTACCAAATGTTTTTGATGTGTAAATAATTTAATTTTTATATATGGTTTATAAAAGTGTTTGTATGAAATGTTAAAACTTCTATTTGTTGCAAAAAAATAAAGCGTCAAAGCCTATTTACTATTTAAAGCATCACTGTTTGTTTTGGCTGTTTGATTGATTTAAGAGATTCAGGACTTGCTGAAGTCGTAAATCATATTTTTAATTGGCTGATAGCGTAGTGCTTGAGCTGTGTGAGATGGTAAAATGTTATTAAGCTGTGGTAGCAGAGTAAATATACCTGTCCCTGTGTGAAAACCCACACATGAGCAGTCAGACATGCAGCTTGACTTGAGAAGTGAGGTTCTCTTTGACAGAGCAGGACTCCATTCTGCTCGGCTCACATATGCTTCATGGAGATGACATTTATAGTGGTTCATTTTGACAATAAACCTCGAGGGCGTTATGTAGTATGTAAGGGATGCACCCAAGTTTGCAGAAGATGTTCCTACATCCCAAATAAAGAAACTACCTGTATATGCTGCATTTTTGTGGGCAATTTACTTGACATCTCAAGGGGCACGCATGATATTTAAGGGTCCTTGGCATCATCATTTTGAAACTCTCAGGTCTATTTCTCACATATTCAACCATATAGGTTCCATTTTGCCTCCAAAAATATTGCATACATACCCCCAAGGGCTATGGTAAACAGCCCACATTAAGGCTGCAGCATATACAATAAACTTTCTTATTTGGGATGTGGGAACATCAGCTGTGAACCTCAGTGCTGGCTCAGCAACTTCTGTAGTGCTGCAGAAGATCTGATCAATTCAGCTCTTTTCTTGCCTTCTGTAATGGAGAAAAATGAGGATAGAGTCTCACCTAAATCTGATTATGGTGGTCATATCAAATCAAGTTCCAACATCCCTGAAGGTTAAAATCGCTTTAGTAGGCTCGTTTAAAAGAATAAATATCTGCATTGGTCAATAAAGACTGTTTTGCATATTTCTCTTCTGATCTGTTCAGTTGCATGAAAAACTTGTGTAGAGTTTAACAACAAGACCACTACGTGAGGCTGATTAAACCAGCTTCTTAACAGCAAATCCAGTGACTGTACTGCACAAGTAAAGGAAGCTGCAGTGACACCTTGGGGGGTTGTTGAACTGCTGCTAATGCGAAACTGATTTTTAAAGCCTGCTCGTGTGGTTCAGCTGCTAGCTGGGCAGTGACTTTGTAGCTGTTTGTTGTTATGGAGATGAAATTAGGATGAGTGTAGAAGACCATATTAGATCATGTGGAAGCCCTTATGCCATTTGAAGGGGCTGCAGAGCACCAAACAGACACTCAAAGACCGTCACCTCCTAATCAGCAAGAACAATGAAGGAGATACTTGCTCCTCTGCTGGTGTGATGAAATCAGATTCTACTTTAAATTCTGTGTGTGTGTGTGTGTATGTATGTATGTATATATATATATGTATATATGTATATATATATATATATATGTATATATATATATGTGTCTGTATATATATATATATATATATGTATATATATATATATATATATATATATATATATATATATATATATATGTATATGTACACACACACACACACACACACCAAAAATTATACAGACACCAGATATAATTTTTGAAATTTTTTTTTTTTTTTACTACTGGGTGCAGGACACTATAGTCCATTTATGTAAGTGAGGATAGCAATAAAAAAAAGTGTATGTGTGTGTTCAAAATAAGGTCAAGAACTTAGATATAGTTCACCCAGACATGTAAATTGTGTCATCATTTACTCATCCTTATGGCTTGCTTTCTTATATGGGACATAAAAGGCGAGAAATTATTATAATTTTTTTGGCTATTATTCAACCCAGGCTCATTTGACAACATTTCTGCAAAATTATTGCTTCTTGCACATCATGTTCAGTTTTATCCGAAACAGATGAACATAAATATGGCAACTTTTTTTTTTTTTTTTACATTGGTTATTGTATGTATCACCTCAGTTTAGAAATGAAATGTTCGTGGAGGGGTGCTGTAAGGTGAATGCTCTGTTGTGTTTTAAAGCCTACACTAAACCCTAAAACTAACCGATAATATTAACAAAAGCAAACTTAAGATAAAAACGCATTTGCCAACGGAACCATGTCAATTTAGCTAGCTTCTAAGTCTTTGAGCTTTTGTGCTTCACAGTACAAGTGCAATGCTGTACCGGGTGAGCTACGGAGCAAATTTACTATGTCAGAAAAGCTGTACATATAGAGCTGGTCATGTGACACAAACATCAAATGTATTTGTTTACAAATCTTGCTCTATGGTAAAAGTGTTTTTGAGGTCATAACTTAGTTTTCTGCTAAGAATTGAGTGAAAGTAAATCAACTGATCATCTGCCTTTGTAATCATAAGAATTAAAGAATTAAAGTGGTTGGTGTTTTACTGCCACTAGTGATGATTTCAGCCAGAAACTGCAGTGAATTGTAAGCCTATGTATAGTAATGTTTTTGGAGTTTTACAAAAATGTAGGTAGAGTCACTGAACAGTCATTATGGCTGTGAAAACTCATCAAAATTCAGGATTATTTGAGATTTAGCCATGTGTAGTGACATCTGATAGCTTGATCTGTGCCAGCTGGAACTGCCCAAGCAGGATTCTAATTATACTGATTGTAATGATAGCAATTCAGAGCCTCTTTTTACATTCTCATCATTACACATCTCTTTCAAACATGGCCATCGCTAGACCATATTTAGGGGGCTTCAGCTGTGGCCTGTCTTTTATCTCAGCTCTCCTAAAAATCTGTGATTCTACGAATATTATTCCTTATTACTGAATACAGTGGTTGCAGCAACCATGCTTTTAGGTTATTTCACAATAAATACTCCCCTTTCCAGCCGCTGATTTGCTTTCAAAAATGTCTGTTATTTTTCTCTCTTTTTGATGGCAGAGGCAAAATATTTGCCTAAAGCAGCATGTCTTTTTTTCTGTTGCTTGCTCTCCAGTCTAGTGAGATCACAAAAAGTGAAACCAAATGCATCCTTTTGTTTTTTTACTGATATGTGCCGTTCTCACAACCACTTGAAATTTGAATAGATTTTAACTAACAAAAAAGAATAATTGTGAAATATTGCACTTAAAGCACCAATACATGTCATAACTGAGACTAAATATTAGAATAACCCTTACTTAAAAAGCTGTGCAAAACATAACCAATATTTAAAGGTTGTATTTTAAGTTATAATATTTTAGATTTAAGATTATATTTTAAGTTAAAATTGAATTAAATCTATGTATGTTTATTGGCCGATACAAGTCATGCTGACATCTGGTGTGAAATGTTTTTAGTTATTTTGTAGCATTGTGCTATTAACAAAGAGATGTTCATAATTTATTCCATTCCATAACAGGAAGGTTATTGAGATAAAGTCAGAAAATTCAGCTGGTCATGTGATCTTAACTTGGAAGTGACCAGCTCAAAGCAGAATAAATCAGCGTTTATTATGCAACTGATATGACTGGAGTGTTCATTTCATGTGAGTGTAGATCATTTTAAACATTTTTCAAAAGTGCCGTTTATTTCTTAATGAATGAATGGTAAAACTTTTTTAATAGGCAAAAATTACTGACTTCTCCTTTAAAGGGTTCACCCAAAAATGAGACTTCTGTCATTGTTTAATTAACCTCAAATTGTTCCAAACATGTTTTCTTTCTTCTGCAGATAAAAAAAGATTTTTTGAAGAATGTTGGTTTCTGATCCCCATTGACTTCCATAGTATTTTTTTCATACAAGTCAGTGGAGACCAGTAACCTTCTTCAAAATGTTCTTCTTTTAGGTTTAAGAAAAGAAAGAAATTCAAACTACCCCTTTAAAGACTGAAAAGATTTCATGGTCTTAGCAACAACATGTACTGTTTTAACTTTTGTGTCACCTTCTATAACTCACAGAGAATTTCACAAGGTTTTTTATTCTTGTATCTCCATCATTCAGCTATTCATGTCCGTCAGATTCAAAAGCACTATTCCATCACAGCTGAACGAACAAAACCTTGATAGTCTAAAAACCTAGATGTGTCTAACCACATGCAGCTCGCTGCTACAAAAGATGTTTTAAGCTCTGGTATATTAAAGACCGTGGGTGGATTTAATTATCAGTGCTGTCACGCCTCTGCAGTGAGCTTTGACCTTGGGTGTTTTTGTCAGGCCTGTGTTCATGTGATGTTCTCTGACCCGTCAGGCTGTGTAGATGATGATCCGTTGCTGTGGTGACATATCGAGTCTCCTGAAGTGTCATGCCACATTTCAGGATGAGATTTCCCAGTTTGTACAGCGTTCAATAAAACCTGTAAAACTCTCACATCTTATCTTTGCACACTCTGCTGCCATTGACTTCAATGCACAGATGGCGGTATAAAGAGAGAGTATAAAGAAGGAAAAACTGGATCCGATGGACATGATGCAGGTTGTGCAATGTCTAATTGTCTAATTCGGATAAAGAAACATGGGTTTTTAAAATGAGATAGCACACTAATAAACATGAAACTGCATCTGGCTGCATCATAACAGAATGGATTTTTATGCATGAGCGTCTTGCTGAAATTCATAGAGGCATTGAATTGTGATTCATCCTCAGAATAATCCTAATGCATCACTCCATATGGCACAGTGGGGACAGAAAGTGAAAATCACCATCTAATTTCCTGTGTAAACATTCCCAGCTGTTTAGTGCCGCTAATCTGAGATCCCAATCACTCATTTCCTTGCCTGGACGGAAATAAACAAGAGTCATTGATGACCAGGTCCACCTTTCATCTGTTCTGTTGCTCTCTTGGCCAGTTTGTATCCATCTTAGTTGTTTTTGTCTGCATGTAACATTATGCAAGTTATGCACGTACCATTAGGTTTCACTGTCGACTAGCGCTTGAGAGGACAGAGCCATTACATGGTCTGCTGTCCTTCTGCCAGGGAAAAGCATGCAAATATTTACTGGATTGAAGTGAAATCTGTTGTGTGTCGTGGGAAATGATGCAGTGACTTAAAGCACACAGAGGTAGATGGATTAGTGCTCAAAATGTGTGTTTAGACTAATAAAAACAATGATGTTTAGATATCTGATTCAAACTTAGAGGTGGAAAACGGGGTTCAAATGTCTGAAACCACATTAAAAGTAAACAGAAACATGAATAAATAAATAAATAAACAAAGAAATAAATCTTTAAGTTATAACGATAAGTCTTTGGGTCTCAATCAAGAAGCTGGGAGGGGGCCTTAGCACATTTCCAAGAGGGCCCTAGAATAAAATAATACAATACAAGATTTAAAATATGACATTTAATAGAGTGCCCTAGAATAAAATAATACAATACAAGATTTAAAATATTATAATGTATTCCTTTAAAAACTGCCAAAAAACTGCAAACACTGTTTTATTTATCTTGAACGACCCAGATATACTGCATGAGGGAATTGTATGTGTGTCATTTTTTTGAGCTGGAAAAGTCATGGAATTTAATGCATATCGTCAGCCCATAAAATATTAAGGAAACAATATTTATTTAGAATTTGTATTTATTTACAATATTAAAGTTAAAATAAAAAAAAGTTTGTCATCAGGCTGTCATTCTGCTGTCTCTGCTGTCATTAAAGAAATTTTAGTTTTCTCTCAAATTGTTATTCTGATAAATTGAAAAAATGTTTAATATTCAATGAATATTTCAGATAGATCTGTCATATACACGCTTGTCTGAGCAGACTGGAGGTGTGCATGTTTGTCCTCATATCGAATGAACAATGCATAATGTAAAAATGCATAATCTATATATTTGTATTATATGTTATTGTATATTGGATATTATTGTATAACTATTGTGGATCATTTCCCTAGCGCTACACACAGCCTTATCGAAATGCATTTACTGCCACCTTGTGGCGAGTTTTAAAACTGTAGATGGATGCAACACGAGAAGGCATCTATTGTACAAACCTCACTGAATCTGTTCTCAGTTTATTACTCCAAATGTACAATTTGGCAAGGCCTAAAGAAGTGCAGTGACAGGTCTGTTCATGCTACCAGCAAAAAACGCTGCATGACACATCCCAATCATCGCCAAATCAGAACATATTTGATATTTAATATGCATCTATAGTGAGCAAGAACTAGCCAGTATGATTTAGAATCCATCCACACACATTCAAAGCAACCAACAAATACTGTTGTGATGGAGGTTGTTGTTTTTTTGTTTTGTTGTTGTTTGTTAGGTGATGTAATTCCCTTTGAAAAGGATTTACATCAGTCTTTGTTCAAGGTCCCAAGCATATAATTTGTTGTAAACATGCACACACAATAAACTATTGTTCAAATATTGTAAAAGGTGAGCAATGGTTGTTTGGCAAGACCACTTTACATACAGTATAGATGAATGAAAAGTTTATTGGAAACACGTCAGTTTTGAACATATTTACATTTTTGAACATTATATTTTATTATATAATATATATATATATATATATATATATATATATATATTATATATATATATGTATATAAACATTCACACTAAGAAAAAAATATTTTAACTACTCACTAAAAGGTTATTTGGAAAACTCCACGGTGCTTCTGTGGAAGTTTAAGGAAGAAAATAAATACTTTGGAACCTTTAGAGATGCACTGTATATTTTTTAGAAAACCTAATATGAACCATAAAATCATACACAGACCAACATGAGGGGAAACTATTTTTATTCTATGAAGTGACACTTTAGAGTCAAACATTAATATACAGATGTGGACAGTAAATAAGTACATTTACTTGATTACTGTACTTATGTACCCTTAAGCCATATTCTTTGTTGCGTTTTTGTGTAGCCAGTTTTGATTTTTTGTTTTATTTTTTTTTGTCTTTATTTTTTTCTTTCTTTTTATCAGTAATCACTTCCTATAGGTTTTTAACATTCATTTCAATGATACTACAGTGCATTCAGTAGGCGTAATATATTGCAAGTTGCTTCAAAGGCATACAGTATTGCAAGTATTACATGCTGCAACAGTGATTCTGTACTTTCACAAAATATTAAATATGTATTTAAAAACATTTTTTCTTAATATATTGAATAATTGAATTAGACCTAGCCCTTTCACTTAAAATGGAGTAATATTTGATTGGCAGTATCTGTATTTCACTCAAGTAATAGTTGTGTGCTTTGTCTAACTCTGTTAATATATAAACATTTTAATAGGGATCCCCATGGACTGTGAAAAGTGATCTAAATAAAAGATGGTGGGAGAAGAAATAAACAAGAGGAGCAGGTTAACATCAGCAGCAAATCAATGCTACAAGTCAAAGTAAACTGAAGATTAATGAAAACAGTACTCACAGTATGCACAGATGAATCATTCACAATAACAATAGCAACGCAAAACTTCACTCTTGCACATCTGAGTGAGCTATCCATCAAATCCATGTACTGAAGCCGGACCTTACAAGTGCTCACACTGTGAAGCGTCATTGCTCCCTTATCTCTCTGTGAGGGAGAAGGAAATGAAACACAAAAGAATGCACTCTGGAGAAAAGCCATTCTCTGCCCTGTTCAAAAACAAATCAACCGAAAGGAAGTCACAATGCGCAAATGCTAAAAGTTTAGAGGGAGGAAATAAATAATTAAAGCAGTTACTTGTGGTGCATGTTAGTTACCAAAACAAACCTACACTGTTTTAGTTAATGATAATAACTATCTGACAAAAGCATAAACCTGCAGTAGTGAAAACAGAGCAAAATAGTGTCCACATCAAAACTGTGATAACAGAAGGCGAGGGTCCGGGCTGTGATGGTTGGTAACTTGTGTAGCTATACAGTATATTTCAGGTTGGTCCAGTCTCATGCTAACTGCCTCGGTTCCTAAGGACCTGAAGATTTTTTCTCCAGTGCCGCAAGGAATTGGATCCTCCCTTGAATGTGGGTCTCCATAAACTAAGTACAAAAAATTAAAATAAAAAAATAACTAAAAAAATGCTAATAATAATAATAAATAAATAAATAAATAATTTTTTATTTTTTTTTTATTATATAGTGAAAAAAAGGAAATGAAGTTTTTATGTTGTTTTTTGCTTTTTTTATTAAACAAACAATATTTCCTGACCACTCACTCCTGGATCCACATTTTGCATGCTACTTTAGATGAGGTCGCCTGCAGTTGAGTGAAATTAATGACATGACTTACATTCACACAATCTTTAGTTACCATTTTTAGCCCCGCCAACAAAAATGGTTCCAGAGAAAGCCATAGTGGACTCAAGCTGTCATACACGGCATGTCTGAGCAGCACATTTCATTCCTGCATGAATCAGTGGAATGAGTCATACACAAAAGAAAGGATAAATCGCAAAGTCTACTATAGTACTCTTAACATTTTACACATGTATAAGTAGAGAATAATTCAGTCACTTGTAACTCAGAACAGCACTGGAAACATTTTGGAGGGCTAAGGAAGTTACAAAACTCGAAGACTGAACATATAAAAGTTTGAGCAGTGCACTCTTGTGACTCCAGCAACCATCCAGCTTTTGCATAGTTCAACCTGCTTTGGCACAATTGGTTTGTTTAAGTTTACTTTAATTAAATTAAACGATAAAACATTATTTAACACAGCCATTTAGTTTATAAATATGAAGTGTGGCACCAAATCTTTAACAGTTTAAATAATTAAAATGAAACCTAAAAATAAAAATAATAATTCTCTGATTTTTACAAATTCAAACAACTGAAATAAAAATAAATAAATAAATAACTTGGGTTCTCAAAGACAGTCTCCTTCCTGTGATACTCATGTGCATGCTAGATTTCGCATATTTCTCCCCTGTTATTAATACAACATCAGAATCTGCAGATTTCAGTTTGTAAACATGGGAAAGTGCACAGGCTCAGTGTGGACCTACATGGTCTTATTTATGAGCAATTTTACAGACAAGACCAAATATGAGTCCTCTGTTTTCCCTAAACAGATATCAGTAGCGCACACATGGCACTCACCACTAGCTGATTCGATATGCAAATGAGGGAGAGTTGCTCACTATCTAGTTTGTTTGGAATGACTGAATGAGTGATTGGTTAGCTATTTCTTGGAGGGAAGGTTTTGTTAGTTTTGGTTTCAGGGAAGAGACAGAATAAACAGAGCAAATGAATACCTCCTCTCAACACGACTGCAGTTTCCATGCTTGCTTTTGGCACAGGCCTACTAAACTCAGAGCAACAACTAGAAAATAGCAGTGGTGTGAATTTATTTAGTCTGAGAATGCAAACCTAAAATCTTAAAAAAACAAAATCTCTCTCTTTCTCTCTACTTGAATATGCCTATTATTGAGACTTGAATATTTGCACTCAAATACATTTTCAAGATATATATATATATATATATATATATATATATATATATATCTATATATATATATATATATATATATATTTTTTTTTTTTTTTTTACCAGATCATTTTGACTTTATGACATCTTTAACTACAGCACAGATATACAAATATGTTTTAATCAAGGGTTAATATGGTTGTACCATCAATGGTTGTGTCCTAAAACCTTTCATAATCAGCATATTGGATATTAAGACGTCTTTTTTTTCAAGCCACTTAAAAGTTTGCCTTAACTTTCTTTACGTTTTTGGCTAGATTATTTGATTTTTGACGTGGTGAACAAGTTTTTACGCCTCTAAATATACACTTATAACGCAACTTATGATAAACACATCAATCCGATCACAAAATAATATACACACGCAAACAAAAATGTATTCAGGACTTTTGGGGTTGCGTAACTTGACACCGACGTGTGTGTAATCATGCGTGTGACGTTTGGCGGTCTCGTGATGATCTGCTCTTGATTCTGATTGGCTGTTACCGGGTCCGTCTCCGGCAGTTTGCAGAGCCTAGCGCTGATTGGCTGGTTCGGTTCGAGGGAACGGATTGGGTAATTTCTCGTGACTGGTGGTCAAATGGTGCGCCGGCTGGACAAGAACTGACCTGGGCAGGTTAGGTGTGTTAAAAACAGCTCCAAGCTAGAAGGTAACAGCTGACTGAAGTCCAGCAGAGTAGCGACAGAGACCGCGTGAATATGGGGGAAGAAACTGAGAGCTCAGTGAGAAGAGAGAACCAGGACGTGAAGGACGAAAATACGTGCGCGCCGGAGGACAGCGGCGTGAAGTATTACACACGCGAGGAGGTCCAAATCCATAACATGAGCAAAGACACATGGCTCATAATCCATGATAAAGTTTACGATATCACAAGTTTCATGGAGGAGGTAAGAGGGTTGGCGTTTCATCATGTCCTCCTCCACATCACCCCTGTTTAACCATACAGCACTAAATCCTGCATCGTTTTACATTTTTTCTGTTGTTTATATACGTTACGGATGGGCTGCTCTCGGTCATTTTCAGCTGGAATGTGTCTAGACTCGAAACACTACCTGCTGACAGTCTCTGTGGGCCGATTAGTGAGTTAGCATAACTAGATTCACTGCAGTATACAACACTGTGAAAGATGAGACTAGCTAACTCTCTACGGAAATGTGTTTTATCAAAACATGGGACACGGGATCGTTGGGTATTAGCCACGTAACGCTAGCAGCTCTGCTAGCCTGCTCATGTTGAGCTGTCATGTTAAAACCGACGATTGCAGCTGTGTTTCCTCCACGTGGCGAAAGTTGTATTACCCTTCAATCCTGACTCATGTTTAGTTAAGTTAAGTTTTATACAACCTAGTTATTTGTTTTCATTGTTGAATGACGTAACTACGGTGTTGTTGCAGCACGCGAGTGTAACCTTATTTATATTGCTATATATAAAGCTTATTTTAAATTGTATATTATCTATGTATTAATTTAAAATAAAAGCTTAATAATAATTCTAAAACTAAAGTGGTTTGTGCAGTTATAATAACTGTATAAATCATATCAAGTAATTATAATAAAATAATCATCTATAAAAGCCTGATGATTTTAGCTTTAAAATGTTTTACTATGTGGCGCCCTTCAGTTTGGAGCAAGTGAAACTGGGGGAGTGACATTTTGTCAGAGATGTGTTACTTTGCTCGAAGCTGATTGGTCAAATTTTTGTTTGAGATCTCTCAACCAAACATAACCTACCTGAGAGCAGGTTGGCCAAGGAGTGTAAGCTGCTGTGGTAATGAACGCTTTCATGGTTACTAAAACCCAGAGGAAGTGTGGCAAACTGAACTTACCTGGTTAGCCAGCTGAACCGGCTTCATGGTATAGGCCCCTGGTGAAAACCTACATTACCTATGATTCTGCAAACAAATCTCCACCAATCAAAGAACGGTGACAAGCAGCTTGCACCTGAAGAACCACCCACTTCTGTGACGCACTGTGAATGACACAAGAGAGAAATGCTTATTGCATTATGCGTATGACACATTTTGCAGTAAACGTGAAATATATATTTTTCTATATGTGTAATATACATCTTTACATCACTATATTTCTGCATCACTTTTAATTTCATTGTCATTCACAGTACTTCATGGGATTTTAGTTTTTTCATTCATTAAGCTGTTAAGGACCCTATTTCCAAATTTTTTTTTTTTTTCTTCTAATCAAAGGTTATAATGTTCCAATTTACTTTTTCTCTACTTGTTTCATGGCTTGTGAGTTTTTAATGAAGATATATGTGTATATACAGTACAGACCAAAAGTTTGGAAACATTACTATTTTTTATGTTTTTGAAAGAAGTCTCTTCTGCTCATCAAGCCTGCATTTATTTGATCAAAAATACAGAAAAAACTGTAATATTGTGAAATATTATTACAACTTAAAATAATAGTTTTCTATTTGAATATACTTAAAAAAAAAAAAAAAATATTCCTGTGATGCAAAGCTGAATTTTCAGCATCATTTACTCCAGCCTTCAGTGTCACATGTAACATCCAGTCTATCACATGATCATTTAGAAATCATTCTAATATTCTGATTTATTATGAGTGTTGGAAACAGTTCTGCTGTCTAATATATTTGATGAATAAAAGGTTAAAAAGAACTGCATTTATTCAAAATAAAACAAAAATTCTAATAATATATTTTCTTTACTATCACTTTTTATCAATTTAACACATCCTTGCTGAATAAAAG
Organism: Cyprinus carpio; assembly: GCF_018340385.1. Classification (NCBI taxonomy): domain Eukaryota; kingdom Metazoa; phylum Chordata; class Actinopteri; order Cypriniformes; family Cyprinidae; genus Cyprinus; species Cyprinus carpio. The sequence continues at coordinate 39,940,031 of NC_056603.1, forward strand.
TATTGATTTTATTTTAAAAAAAGAAAAAAAAAATTACTGACCCCAAATTACTGACCAGTAGTGTATATTGTTATTACAAAATATTTATATTTTAAAAACATAGCTTCTTTTTTTTTTTTTTTTTTTTTTTTTTTTTTTTTTTACTTTTTATTCATCAAACTATCCTAAAAAAGTATCACATGTTCTGAAAAAATTTTAGCAGCAGAACTGTTTCCAACTTTGATAATGAATCATCATATTAGAATGATTTCTAAAGGATCATGTGATAATGATCCTAAAAATTCAGCTTTGCATCACAGAAATAATGATAATTTAAAGGTATAATAAATTTAAAAAAAATTATTTTAAATTGTAATAATATATCACAATATTACATTTTTTTTTCTGTATTTTTGATCAAATAAATGCAGGCTTGATGAGCAGAAGAAACTTCTTTCAAAAACATTAAAAATAGTAATGTTTCCAAACTTTTGACCTGTACTGTATATATATATTAAAAGAATTAAACACATTGGGAACCAAAGTGCGTGGGCACTAATACGCTATAAGAACCGGTTCTTGGATCCTTGCATAAACATGTTGTGTACACAAGGCTTAGACAGAAATCTTGATGTTAGTTGCCAGAGTGTCAAACTTTCTCATCATTGTGTAACATAAGTGAGATTAGAGTTTGAATGCTGTGCAACATTTGTCATCAGATGTATCACTGAAGAGTGCCGGTGTGACTCCAAAGGATATAAACCTCGTCGTCTTTTCTTTGACAGCATCCAGGAGGTGAAGAGGTTCTGATGGAGCAAGCAGGCGCAGATGCAACAGAAAGCTTTGAGGATGTGGGTCATTCCACAGATGCCAGAGAGATGCTCCAGCAGTATTACATCGGCGAACTTCATATGGTAGTGTTTGCTGTTTTTCTTATACGTTTATTAGTTTAACGATTAGCCAAGAAAGTCTTAAGAAAATGTTCCTGCTTGTACATGACATTTTTGTGATCTAGTCATCTAATCCAAAAAAACAACAACCTTGCTATGTGTACTGCGTTAAGCTAACTGAGACTTGTCATAGCACTTGTGTATCATTGCTCGTTTGTTGATTTTGATTGCTTCCATTGTCCTCATTTGTAAGTCTCTTTGGATAAAAGTGTCTGCTAAATGACTAAATGTAATCATCTAGTCTAGGACTGCAACTAACAATTATTTTGATAAACGGTTATGTCTTTGATTAATCTGATTTAAAAAGCCAAATTGAATTTTTTGTTATATTTTATTAATAAAGTTAATATTCTACATCCTGCCCAGTGTTGTCCTCCAAACAGTGTGCAAATTGAAGTTTGTGATATTTAACATTTTGAGTTTGAGCCTTTATGCAAACTGGAAATACTCATGTGAATTTTAAATATTAGGTAAGGATACAACCTTATCGAATGCAAGTTATGTGCTGAGCAAAACATGCCTCAAACATATTAAAAGCTTATGAGTATGTTGAAGCTTAAAGGGATACTCCACCCCAAAATGAAAATTTTGTCATTAATCACTTACCCCCATGTCGTTGCAAACCTGTAAAAGCTTCGTTCGTCTTCAGAACACAATTTAAGATATTTTGGATGAAAACCGGCAGGCCTGTGACTGTCCCATAGACTGCCAAGTAAATAACAGTGTCAAGGTCCATAAAAGGTATGAAAGTCGTTGTCAGAATACTCCATCTGCCATCAGACGTGCAATCTGGGTTATATGAAGCGACGGGAACACTTTTTGTAAGCTAAGAAAACTAAAATGACAACTTTATTCAACAATTCCTTTGTCAGCAGTCTCCTCTGTGTCTCTCCATATCACCGTATGCTCTTCTGTATCATCCGTGCCACAAGGATGCACTGTTTTCTTTCAAATCAAAGCTAAATACACGTAGAAACAGTTCATCCTTGTGGCACGGCTGATACAGAAGAGCATACGGTGATATGGAGAAACACAGAGGAGACTGTTTACAAAGGAATTGTTGAATAAAGGCATTATTTTTGTTTTCTTCACTTACAAAAAGTGTTCCCGACGCTTCATATAACCCAGATTGCACGTCTGATGGCAGATGGAGTATTCTGACGATGACTTTCATACCTTTAATGGACCTTGACACTGTTATTTACTTGGCAGTCTATGGGACAGTCACAGGCCTCCCGGTTTTCATCCAAAATATCTTAAATGGTGTTCCGAAGACGAACAGATCTTTTATGGGTTTGGAACGACATGGGGGTAAGTGATTAATGACAAAATTTTCATTTTGGGGTGGAGTATCCCTTTAATATGAAGCTTTCTCATGTTTAGGATTACTTCAGGATACTACTAGGATTAGTTCACTGTGCTTGTTTTTAGATATGTATTGTTAATAGAAATGCAGTAAAAGATTGTAAACTATGGATGTGTACAATCTTATTGATTATTCGTCCCTTATCTAGTCTGAGTCTTCATTCTATATTTCATTCTTTTCTATTTTTCTGTTTCAGGATGATCGAATGAAAGTGTCAAAAAAGGTAAAAACAACAAACAAAAACTACTGTCTCCTGACCTTTGTGACTGATGCATGAACATGTTGATTTTCATGTAAGAGTTGTTGTGGTTTGTTAATGTTTGCTCGCTTTATCACATTTCTGTTCTAGGAAGTGTACATTACAACTTCCAAAGACACCAGGTAAGAGTTCAGACTATGTTCTGCATAAACTACGGCACTCATGTTTGGCTTGTATGTTTTTTTAAACAAGTGTTTGTCTTTTGCTCAGGTCATGGACCACCTGGTTAATTCCCACCTTAGCTGCTGTGCTTGTGGGCGTCATGTACCGTTACTACATGTTGGAGCACAAATCCTCCTGAACTCCTGCAAACTTTGTCACCGATATTTTTTTCTCTTGTCTGGAGGCCTTGACTTGTTTGAGTGAGTGAGTCAGCAAGACCACTCTCTAAACTCCTGCTCATCTTCTCTTCTTTAGTTTACACTCAACTAGCTATTTGGAAAAGCTCCAAAGCCCATTGGCTCATTTTTTTTTTTGTTGCCAAAATTCACATTTCTGTCTAACCTGCAGGACTTAACCTGCAGCATTATCTTAGTCACGCTTTCTATCATCAGATTGTCATGCTTTTTTGTTTTTAAATGTACTTGGAAATGACTTCAACTCCTTTAAATTAATCTAGAGTGTAGTTGGAAAGATCAGGTCCTTCAGGTATGGTTCAGCTTTTGCTAATGGATTTTAATTCGCTCATCATTTTGACAAATCACATGTCCACAGCCTTCACATAGCTGCTTATTTATGTTTGTCAGTGAATTGCTTTGGGTTTATTTCCTAAGGAGTTTGACCAAATGATTCAAGTGGAGATACATCTCCAAGAGAAGAGAATAGCAAGAGTCATGCTATTAAAAAGAAATTGATATTTTAAATACAACATGTTTATAAGGGATACTTTGCCCAAAAATGAAAATTGTCATTTACTCACCCTCATGTCATTCCAAACTTGAATGACATTCTTTCTTCTGTGAAAAACAGTTACATTTAAGAATGTTGGTAACCACTGACTTCCATTGTGGATAAAAACAAAAAAATTGTTCCACAAAAGAAAGAGAGTCAAACAGACATGAGGGTGAGTAAATAATGGCAGAATTTTCCTTTTTTTGGGTGAACTATCCCTTTAAGGAGAACTCGAAATATTTCTGAAATATTGTCATTGTTTCAAATTTTATCATATCACTTTTGCATGAATGTTGTCTTTCAACATCAGACAATGTGCAATTGCTGAAATTGAGCATAGAGTTACAGTCATACCGTGCTTTAATATTATATGCACGCTTTTTCTTACAATGCAGATTTCTATAGTGTGGTACTGTTATTCAGCCTTTTTGTAATAATGCATTTGAGAGATGTTTAAATACCTTTTTTTTTCTGAAAACATTGTTGGTGAGAACATTAGTTTTGGGACGTGTTTGGTACTTGAACTGTTGTTCAGCTTGTGGAGTACCTGTTCATATATTCATTATGCATATGCTTCTCTAATAAATTGTTCTTAGCATTTTAAGCACTTGCATGTATATTCCAGCTCTACTTGCTTTGGCTTAAAGGGCAGGTCGTGAAAAATCATCATATGCAGGTGTTGCCTTTAACTTCAAAAGTTTAAGTAAACCAAAATGTCTAGGTTTGTTCGCATCTTTTGTGTACTTCTGTTGTTAAATCTTGCATTTATTTTTCAAAGAATATTGCATTTAAATCAGGTAGTTTTTAATGAAACACTGAGTGAGTCATTATTATGCAGTTATAGTCACATGTTTTTTTTAATAAACCATATGTATTATTCATTATTATTGGATGATAAAAACAGTTTCTCTTAGTAGGTTTATCTTTAAATTAATTTCTTGCCATGTGTTTTGTTTGATTGTCGTGTTTAGAATCATTTGACGTTCCTGCCACAAGAAATGAGCAAAATTAATTCTTTCATTTGTCTCATTGAAGTTTGTGTGCATTTTATATGGATAGATATTGATGACATCGTCAAGTTTTCATTGGTTCACATTTTAATGTCATTTATATTTTAATTATAGTGGGAAAAAAACTCAGTCCTGAATTGAGAACAAGTGTGTTAGTCTCTAGATCCCTGCTCTTTTAGTTCAACAACAGGAAAAAAAATCACAGTTCAAGACCTTGATTATTGCTAAGATAAATGTTGTTTATTTAATAAAACATGTATTTATCTGTCAGATTAGGATTATCTGTGGTATGTCATCGTGAATATGACTGACTTACTGAATCTGTGTTTGTTAAAAGTTTCAATAAATGTTTACAAATGCAAATATATTTGAGCAGTATGTAATCATTCTTTGTATATTGTATTTTGGACTTTTGACAAAATTAGGGAGATGCATTTTAACTTAAAACAATTAGTGCTAAAGCATTTATGGATGTTTTAAACTAAAGTACAGACAATATTTGAATACGAACGAAATTATTCAGTTTTACTTTATTTAACATCATTTTATTGCTGTAATTGATTAACACATTTGAACAGCATGAGTTATGCCACAATATGATTGAAATAATTTAGGGTTGTCTTCACTCTGTGTGGTTACAAGATTGTTGCAAGGATCTTTGCAAAAAATAATTAAATACATATGATTCACTATGATTCACTTGTATTTATCAGTAAGTATGCCAGTAACCAGTGCCTCTGCCACATAGAAATAAAATAATTTGTGTTCACACAAAGCACAGAACATAATTTAAATAAATTAAAATAAGTAATAAAATATGCTGGAAACTATTCATGTGAGGAACTTCAATGCTTTGAAGTTGTTAAGTCTGATTCATTGAAGTGAGTCGGTTCTTTCGGACGGGTTGATTCATTGAAGTGAGTCGGTTCTTTCGGACGGGTTGATTCATTGAAATCGGTTAAAATTCTTCAACAGTTCGCTAGTCATCACCTATGGTCATCACGCAAAGTTGTTTCCAGGAGTCTACGAGCAGCACTTTTTTTTTTAAAACATGCTCCATAAACCTCAAACAAAAATGAAGTGTGACATTTCGCCGGTTATTAAAATGGTTAATGTTGTAACCTACACAGAGGGCCAACAAACTAATGAGTAAACATCGTTTTGGTGGACGAAATCAACATATTTAAGTCACTGATATAATATGAATCAAAACCTCCAGATCACAACCAGCATGTGTGATCCGATTGACTGAATCGTTTGAAACAACCGGTTCACCAGAGTGATTCGTTCAGGAGTCGGATGGGACGTCACTAGGCTGTGAATGCCGGGATAGTAATGGCGCCCTACTGTACACATTGTTGACGTTTGCCGCTATGCTATTTCATTGAATATTTTTATTACATCATACATCACATACGTTTTATCACACTGTGTAGAACAGGTTTGAGGAACTTATATGACTGTCTTCTGAGAACATCGCTCGAAAGGTAAACCCGGTTTCTCTCACTCTCTTTCTCTGATAAATGAATCGTGCCACAGTACTGTTTTACATTAACAGACATCAAGAGGTTCATCATGTAACGTTAAATCACTCTTAATGTTTTTTAACCATACAAAAATTTACCGTCGCAAACAAAATACTATAGTTAAAAGTTATTTGTAAAATTTTAAGACCAAAACTGATGTATATATATCTATGGCTAACACCTCTATGACTAATGCTAAGCTAGCTGTAGTAATACATTGCATATATATATTATGTGTACGTTACATATCAGTATTAGTGAGTGGCAAAACTTCCCCCTTAAATTGCTTAAATTGCAGATTTAAAAGACAAGTTCACTTATCATAAATCACATGTAATCATGTTAATGTCATGTTTTATCAGCATGTGTTTTCGATCATGAGGATTGTGTGTTTTTGGCCCAAATTAGTAACTTTTGGCAACCTATTTACCGGAAATCCCTCAGCGGAGTGCTGTGAAGACCTCGGCAGAGATGGAGGATGATCTGTCCCTGCATCGGCTGGAAGGGAGTGACCCCAGTGTTCAGGTCGGGGGGCTGATAGTGAAGAAGAAGAGCGCTTCAGCAGAGCAGCATGTGTTCAGAGCTCCAGCTCCAAGAGCCTCACTCCTGGGCCTCGATCTGCTGGCCGCACAGAAACGCAAGGAGCGCGAGGACAAGGAAAGACTGGATGACCAGCCCAAGAAATCCAAGGTGTCGTCCTACAAGGACTGGGAGGAGGGGAAAAGTGATTCGGGTTCTGATGATGAAAACCAAGAAGATGGCGATAGCAGGGATCGGAAAAAGGAAAGGTGGGCTGATCTTCAAGAAAATAATCTGTTACATAGACATCAGTTTTTTTTATTTTGTTTTGTTTTTTAAGAACAGTGGGCCTTATTGACTAAGTGTGTATACATGCAATTTTTTTTTGGTCATGAAATCTGCATGCAAACAGTTATGATTCATCAATGACTTTCACAAAAAAAAATTATTCTTAATTTCTGAAAAATGTAGGAACAACTGAAACAACAGATATGCTCTGCGTCTCCTTGTAATTGCATTTATTTTAACATTTAATCAATTTTAAATATATTTTTCCATATACAGTGAAAGAAAAGCTGTGTTGTATGTCTGTGTCTTTTTGTGTTGATGGTGTTTATTTGTTGGGGTATATTTGTATAAATAGCCAAAAATAAAATTATTGATTTTTCTTTAATGCCAAAAATCATTAGGATATTAAGTAAAGATTATGTTCCATGAAGATAGTTTGTAAAATTCCTACCAAATAAATCAAAATTTAATATTTGATTAGTAATACTCATTGCTAAGGACTTCATTTGGAAACTTTAAAGCCGATTTTCTCAATATTTAGATTTGTTGCACCCTCAGATTCCAGATTTTTAAATAATTGTATCTCGACCAAATATTGTCCTCCTAACAAACAATACAACAATGGAAAGCTTATTTATTGAGCTTTCAGATGATTTATAAATCTCAGTATCCAAAAACTGGTTTGGCGGTCCAAGGTCACATATACAGTTAAATCTAAACTTTAACTAAAACTAAATAAACTAAAGCTTTATAAAACGTGTAGGTGTATTAAAAAACAAATAACAAAAATTAATAAAAGTGACAAAACACAGCTATAAAGTTTAACTATACAGGAAACAGAAAATATAAAAACAAAATCTAATTCAATATTAACTAAAAAAATATAATAGTATATCAGTGATGCTATAAATAATATTATGTGCTTTATTTTTCATTTTGATTAATTGTATTATCCAGAATATTCCTAATGCCTCCCATCTTAAATATCAAGGACACGCATGAAAGAAATAAATAAATGCAATGCAGTCATGAGTTTGTTACATGCTTCCACAGGAAGTACCGTGTCACTGGATCAGAAACGCCGTCAAACCCAGGAGGGGTTAGTGAGGAGTTCAAGCAGAAGCATCAGCAGAGGGAGAAGGACAGACGTGAGCATGGGGTTTATGCTTCTTCCAAAGAAGACAAGAGCAGAGACAGAGACAGAGACCGGGACAGAGACCGCCACCGGGACCGAGACAGAAGAAGAGACAGAGGTAAGTCAGGTGCTGTCGGCCTGAGAGATCCCACCTCACCGTGGGAGGCTCTGATCTTGCATTTATGGCTTTGTTCAGATGAACGTGAAAGCAGCCGCGGCCGTGGCTCCAGCAGCAGTCGCTCCGAGCGCGGTGATGGCAGCGTGAGGAGTGAACGCTCCCAGAGGGACGGCTCGTCCGAGCGCATGAGTCGTGGTACTCGCCGCGATGAGCCCGAATCACCGCGTAACAGACCCAAAGGTACATTTAGGAAAAAAATATAGGAACAATTGAAAGCACACATAAGCAAAACACGCTTACTTAGAATTGTATTAAGAAGTTATATTTCATCCTAACACGACTATAAAATTGTATTGAAGTATGTTGCATTAATTGTATTATATAATCTATATATAAATTAAAAAATGCAATTTAATTTAATCTTAAATGCATTCCATCATATACAGTGAAAGAGTAATAAAAGCTGCTTTATAATAATAATACTGCTATATTGGCCGTATTAATGTTTAATCACAAATGTCTGACCAAATTCTGAAACTCTACAAACAAGCACAACACACCTGTTTTTTTTTTTTTTTTAATCAGAAAAAACTCACAATTCGATTTTCTTTCCCTCATGTTTGCAGCCCTAATCCTAACTATAATAACCCTAATGCTAAAGTCTGATTGGTGTTTCAAAAGCTGCAGTACTATTCCTGGACCAATGCAACTCGTCCTGTTTGAGTGAATGAGTGATTAAGTGTGTTTCGTATGTCCGCACAGATTTGGCCACTCCGTCACGCTCCAGCTGGGATGAGGATGACAGTGGATATTCCAGCTCACGCCACTCTCACTGGGAGAGCCCGTCCCCTGCCCCCTCACACTGCTCCGAGCGCAGCCAGCGCTCAGTCCGCGACAGTGAGAGGAGAGACAGGTGTGAATCTCTTCAGCAGCGCCTGAAGGTTACTTGTGCTGACATGGTTTGTGTTGTCAGAAGGAGTATTAGGAGATGTTACATTGTCACTTTTGTTTTTCAGGTCAAGTAAACCTCAGTATCCAGCAGAAACTCCTCTACCAACACCATCGTATAAATACAACGAGTGGGCCAATGACAGGAAGCACCTTGGCTCCACTCCACGCCTGTCTCGAGGAAAAGGTAAATACTTCACTTACAAGTTCTTTTGGTGTAATTTTGTTTGTGTGATGTGAAATGTGTAATTTATATATATATATATATATATATATATATATATATATATATATATATATATATATATATATATATATATATATATATATATTTTATGTGTGTCCTACTTAACTTAAATTTTTGCATTTATATTTTTAAACTTTGTTTATTAGTACTGTTTTTATTTGGTATATATTTATTGATTGATTGATTGAAAATTTAAAAGTAAGTTACTTCCCAAAGTCTAGATTTATTGTTTTTACTTTTATTTGTTTTTATTGTCTATTTATTTGCTTTTTTATTATCAGTAATTTCCTTATGTATTTTATATTTTTATTTACTTAAGAATATTTTTTAAATAGAATTCGTAATACTTAACATCCTAAATATCATAAGACAATGATTAACGAACATGAATCACTTGAAAATGGACGTATCATGTATGTACTACCGTTCAAATATTTGGGGTTGGTAAGATTTTTTTATATATATATATTTTTTATTTTTAAAGAAACTGAAAATTTTATTCAGCAAAGGTGCAATTAATTGATAAAATTATATACTGACAATTGATTTTTATTTTTTTTTACTTTCTATTCATTAAAGAAAAATAACATTTCCACACACCAGGCTGAATATATTCAACTTATAATAAGAAGGAATGTTTGTTAACAAATCAGCATATTGGAATTAATTCTTAACCTTAGAATGATTTCATCATTTCTGAATAATGTCTGAATAATGTCTGAATAATTGTTTTTGATTATTTTTTATTAAATTAAGAATCTTTCCATTCTTACTGAATTGTTTTGAACAGTAGTGCACAGCATCTATAGTGTTATATTTATATGGGCTCTTGTTTTGTAGGTGATAAGAGGGAGGATAGAGAGGACGGCATCCTATTTAATGATGAAGAAGAGAAGGAACAGTGGGAGGAAGATCAGAGGGTGAGTGTTTAAACTTCATGCAGTCATTTTCCTCTTCAAATGCTCTGTTTATATTCTTAGGATTCCTGATACATGTTCATGATCTTGATGTGTGTGACTCATAAGAGCATATTATGTCAAAGAAAAAACAATTTTTTTTTTTTTTTTTGTATTATGTATAAAGTTGGATATATATTATATATATTCCAAGCTTTGGCAATATTGTATTTTTTACAGTCATGCCAATAATGCAATTTTGAATTGAACTGAATTATATCCAAATTTGTCCACATGTATACAGTGCACACATGTATATATACACACAGTCAAACAAAAAATTATTCAGACACCAGATATATTTTTTTATATATATATTTATCACTAGTGGGTGCAGGACATTATAGTTCATTCATTTAGTGAGGATAGCAAAATAAGGTAAACTGTGACATACTATACCCAAAAATTCTTCGTACAGTGGACTGCCAGTAAAACTGATAGAAATTTGGGACCAAAAATTATTCACTTTGGCACTTTGACCTAACCATATTTTACTTCTTTAATTGCTAATGTGACCTTTTTACACCACTGACTGAACGAAATGAAGCATTGCTTGGTAACTGGTTGACCTAAATTGGTATCTAATTGTGTACTTAAATTTAACAGCTGACAGTTATTCAGCCGAATTCATTACATACCTTTCTATCAAAGTTATCTGACGTTATCAAGATGAATTTGTTCGGACCTCTGAGTTCTTGTCATATTTTATAACCATTTTCTAAACTATAGTGAATAAACTAGTGCTGTCAAACGATTAATCGCATCCAAAATTGAAGTTTTTGTTTACATAATATATGTGTGTACACTGTGTATATTTATTACGTATAATGTATATAAATAGACACACATGCATGTATATATTTAAGATATGTGTACACTGTGTATATATATATATATATATATATATATATATATATATATATATATATATATATATATATATATATATATATATATATATATATATATATATATATATATACATGCAAATATTTTCAAAATATATACTGCAAGTGTGTGTATTTATATATGCATAATAAATATACGCAGTAGTACACACACGTATCATGTAAACAAAATGTTTTATTTTGGATGTGATTAATCGCGATTAATCGTTTGATAGCACTAGAATAAACTGTAATAATGTGAGAAATGGCTGAATAAATTTTGGTTTGACTGTATATATACACCATTTCATGTTCATGTTTACGTTGTTATTTTGGTGAGTACTCACTGTGTTGTGTCTGAACAGCAAGCTGATCGAGACTGGTACATGATGGATGAAGGTTACGATGAGTTCCACAACCCCTTGACATCCAGTTCAGAGGAATATGTGAAGAAGAGGGAGCAGATCCTACAGAAGCAGACCCAGAAACGCATCTCAGCGCAGAAGCGGCAAATCAATGAGGTACCGGTGCACATCTTCACCTGTCAGCGTCTTAAAGACCTCAACACGTGTCAGGCTTACTCACATGTGTGTTTCTCGTCAGGATAACGAACGCTGGGAGACCAACCGCATGCTCACCAGTGGAGTGGTTCAGCGTTTGGAGGTGGATGAGGACTTTGAGGAAGACAATGCAACCAAAGTCCATCTGCTTGTCCATAACCTCGTGCCACCCTTCCTGGACGGGAGGATAGTCTTCACGAAGCAGGTACAGACGTCTCGAAGCATGAATGTGCTTATTTGAGAGTCACCAAACATATCTAATTGATGCTTTTGTATTCATCCTGCGACTCCAGCCTGAGCCGGTCATTCCAGTGAAAGACGCCACCTCAGACATGGCCATCATCTCCCACAAGGGCAGTCAGCTGGTCCGACGACACCGAGAGCAGAAAGAACGAAAGAAGGTGCACAGCTGGTTTTTATAGTTCATTTACACTTCTCTCGCTCCAGGGCAGTAGTGTAGATGTAACTGTTGTTGCGTTTGGTTCTTTCACATGACAGGCACAACACAAACACTGGGAGCTCGCTGGCACCAAACTGGGAGACATCATGGGAATCAAGAAAACAGAGGAGGGTGCATCAGATGGAAAAGCTGTTGGAGAAGATGGAAAAGTGGATTACAGGTTAAATAATGTCATTTTCGGATTCCATCTATTTTAAAATATTTCACAAATTGATTTCACTACTGTAGTTATGATAGCATGATGCATGGCAAACTGTCATCACTACTGTTCAGAAGTTTGGTGAAAGAAACTAATACTTTTATTTCTCAAGGATGCATTCAGTTTATCACAAGTGACAGTAAAGACATGTATAATGTTGCACAACATTTCAATTTCAAATAAATGCTGTTCTTTTGAACTTTCTGTTCTTTAAAGAATCCTGAAAATAAAATGTATCATGATTTCCACAAAAATATTAAGCAGCACAAATGTTTTTAATATTGAGAATAATAAGAAATGTTTCTTGAGCAGCAAATCGGCGTATTAGAATGATTTCTGAAAGATCATGTGACACTGAAGACTGGAGCAGTGATGCTTTTTACTTATCAAATAATTTTTTCTTATGGCTTATGCTTTAAAAGACTTCTTTCAAAAATCATTTGAAAAATCTGTTTTAATGGTAGTGTAGCTATATTTGATGTTTTTATTATCAAGCATGTAGTTTTCCCAGCTCTGCTTGGGACATTTTAGCTTGTTTTAATTAAGCTCTTCCCCCCCCAAAAAAACATCTGTAGATTCTTCATGGGCCTCATTCTTATCTTTCGTGTTTTCAGAGCGGAGCAGAAGTTTGCTGACCACATGAAGGAGAAGAATCAAGCGAGCAGTGAGTTTGCTAAGAAGAAGACCCTGTTAGAGCAGAGGCAGTATCTGCCCATCTTTGCTGTTCGCCAGCAGCTTCTCAACATCATCAGGTCCTGATGACACTTACATATGCTTCATTAAATACAAACTCTGCCACTGTATTTGTGCGCTCATGTGTCTGCTCACCTGGTATGCTGATGTTTTTCTTTGTCTCTCTGGCAGGGATAACAATATTGTGATTGTGGTGGGGGAAACGGGCAGCGGTAAGACGACTCAGCTCACACAGTATCTCCATGAGGACGGTTACACCAGCTATGGCATGGTGGGCTGCACACAGCCCCGCAGAGTGGCAGCTATGAGCGTGGCCAAGAGAGTCAGCGAAGAAATGAACAGTAACCTGGGAGAAGAGGTTGGTGCCTGGACCAATTTTCTGTTCATTTTTTTCCCACAAATATATTAATATTTTGGAGAAATACTGCCACCTGGTGGATTTGAAGTGACTTGCATGTTATTTTACCCAGAAGCCAATACTGAGAGATTCAAGATTTTATTTGTCACGTACAAGTTATATGACATACAACAAGCAGTGAAATGTAGGAAATGTAATGAAATGAGAGGATGATGTAGTGGTGGATTAATGTGTGTGTGTGTGTGTGTGTTTGTGTGTGTTGGGGGTGGGGGGGGGGTATAAAAAAGTTCAATGTTATTCTGTTATTAGAAATAAAATAAATGTTAACTGAAGTAATAATAATAATATAATTTTCATTTAGTTTAGGTTGAAGTACTTAACTTAAAATAAAAATAAAATTAATAAAAAGTATATAGACAATATTAAAAATGGACAAAAATAACATAATTTAAACTAAAATATCACTGATGTGAATATCAATACACATTTTAGAGAAATAAGTTGCTGTTGTATGTTAATATAGTAATGCCATTGTTGATTTCTAGATTCTGTTTGGCTATCCATGCATGACCTGTTGACCAAAACAAAGTGTATATATTATAATAGCTTGAAAATATTAAACTTTTATATGTAAATTGTAAAATATTCTATGTATAAATATGTATATGTTAGAATGATTTCTGAATAATAATAATATGAAATTACAAAATTACATTTTAAAATATGTTAAAAATAGAAAAATATTTTAAACTCTAATAATATTTCATAACATTACTGTTTTTGCTGTAATTTTATTCAAATAAATCCAGCCTTGTTTCTTGTATCATTAGAATGATATCTGAAGGATCATGTGACACTGAAGTCTGGAGTAATGTTGCTGAAAATTCAGCGTTGCCATGGCATAAATAAATTACATTTTAAAATATGTTAAAAAATAAAACAGCTTTTTAAATTTTAATAATACTTTACTATATATATCGGTTTTTACTTTATTAACAAATAAATGCAGTCTCTGTGAGCATAAGTGAAAATCTCATAATTATTCTGACCAGTAGTGTATATTATTGTAAAACTGTATTGTTATAATAAGAGCATTTTCCATGGCTAAGTTTTTTTTTCTCTTTAATGTCTAAACCAGGTTGGTTATGCCATCCGTTTTGAAGACTGTACGTCAGAGAAGACTGTAATAAAATACATGACGGATGGGATTCTTCTGAGGGAATCTCTGCGGGAGTCAGATTTGGACCACTATAGCGCAGTAATCATGGACGAGGCCCATGAGCGCTCCCTCAACACTGACGTGCTCTTCGGCCTGCTCCGAGAGGTCCTCCTCAGACACTTTCACATCAATCCATATCAATACTGTTTCCCCATAGTCAATTCTAATTGGTTTTCATTCACTAATTTGATCTCTTTTTATATGGATAGTTAAAGAGTACTGTTGAATTTAGATTTTGATACTGATGAGTCATCTTCTCCCTTCTTACTTTTTATCAACCTGGCTTTTTGATTACTTACATGTAGGTGGTGTCTAGACGCTCGGACTTGAAGCTCATTGTCACATCTGCCACCATGGACTCGGACAAATTTGCAGGATTCTTCGGCAATGTTCCTATCTTTCACATTCCCGGCAGGACGTTCCCAGTGGATATCTTGTTCAGCAAGGTGGGGTGTTAATAGCGTCTTTAGTTAAAGCTGAAGCTGGTTGGGGTGTGTAGCATGTACTGACGCTGAGTGTTGGTGTGATTCAGGTTCCTCAGGAGGACTATGTGGAGGCGGCTGTGAAACAGGCTTTACAGATTCATCTCAGCGGGATGGTGGGTGATATCCTCATCTTCATGCCTGGTCAGGAGGATATTGAGGTGAGGAGATTCTTTAGTCATGCAAATGATGTTATGAATGGCATTACAATTTATGTACACTATTAAAAATATATATACACTTCTGTTTTTATTGATCAGAAATACAGTAAAAACAGTTATATTGAGAAATATTTAAAATAATTTTCTATTTTTTCAATACTTTTAAAAATTTTATTTATTCTGGTAATGGCAAAGCTGAATTTTCAGCATCCTTACTCCAGCCTCAATGTAACAAATACAACAACAACAAGTCTTTTGCTGCTTAATATTTTTGTTGAAATCATGATGCATTCTTTTTTTCAGGATTCCATTCGTTTGAGAGTATTTTTTAAAATGTTTTAATAGTTTTTTATTTTAAATTATTGATGTTGTTTTTAATTTTTGTTGTTGTTCAAAAGAAAGTAAAAAAAAGAAGAAAAAAAAAAGCATTTATTTGAAATAGAAGCTCACTTTAATGGCACTTTTGTGTGTAATGCGTTCTTTTTATTAGTTTGTTTTCTTTTTCTTTTCTTTATTTCTTTTTCTTTATTTTTTTTTTTTTTTTACACCAAACATTTATTTAGAAGTTTCCACAAAAATTCAAATAACTGCTTTCAGCATTGATAATAAGAAATGTTTCTTGAGCATCAAATCAGAATATTTGAATGATTTCTGAAGAATCAATACTGAAGACTGGAGTAATGATGATAGTAAATTGAAGAAATTGATGAAAATTCAGCTTTGCGGTCACCAGACTGAATTAAATTTTAAAATATAAAACAGTTGTTTAAAATGTAATAATATTTTATAATGTATCTGTTTTTTTTAAAAAAATGTTTTTTTTTACCTTTTGACTGGTAGTATACACACACACACACACACAGATAGACAGATAAAAAGGTTAGTTAGAAATATAGTTATTGATATAGCTTGCATTGTCTAATGAGACAATGTATAACACAAATGATGTTTGTGCTGCTTCAGGTAACGTCAGATCAGATTGTGGAGCGACTGGAGGATCTGGAGAACGCTCCGGCTCTAGCTGTGCTGCCCATCTACTCCCAGCTGCCCTCTGACCTGCAGGCCAAGATCTTCCAGAAGGTAAACCTTGGTCTCTGTTGGAAAGGATCTAAGATCCTGATCATAAGACAGAATGGTTTGTGAACTAAACCCGTGTGTTTATGGTCAGGCTCCTGATGGAGTGAGGAAGTGTATTGTCGCTACAAACATCGCTGAGACGTCTCTGACTGTGGACGGCATCATGTTTGTGGTGGATGCTGGTTACTGCAAGCTGAAGGTAAAACCATGATAAACTGCTTTCTTTAATAGGGGAATGACACATCTGATACTAACAGAATTCTTACTCTGTGTTGTTTAGGTGTTCAACCCTCGCATTGGCATGGATGCGCTGCAGGTTTACCCCATCAGTCAAGCCAATGCAAACCAGCGGGCTGGAAGAGCAGGAAGAACAGGCCCGGGACAGTGTTACAGGTCAGAACAGATCAGGAAAGACCGCTGATCTTTCTTCAGCAAAGGAGCACACATAGGTTTCAGTTTATGACAATGGCAAAGTTTAGAGTGGGCGTAAGTCAGACATGGAATGATGCTGTGCTAAAAAAGCTTCAAAAATCAAAAAATCTCAATAGAGAATTGAGTGTCCCACTTCTAAACAACCTGTCAGTCGCCCTCACCCTCTCTCTCATGATTTTGTTACTTTTTAGGGATGACCAGATTCAAGTTCAATTTATCAGAAATATAGTTCTTTTGAAAGTTGTTACTAATGATACAGTTGAACTGATTCACAAAGCAAATGCTTGATTTTTTGTAACAAATTAGATGTAAAACCATGTGATTGGTGACATCTTCATCAGTGTTATTTTAGTATCACTGACTGTCAACTTTTTTGATATTTTGACTTAGATTTTATTTTTATCATTTCTGTTTCGTTTTAAATTTATTTCGTTTTTGTCATTTTTATTATTATTATTTTTAAACATCTATATAGTTTTTATTTTATTATATATTTTACTATATATTTTATTTATATTACTTTATTTACTTTTATTACATTTTATTAATTTTAGTTTTATGTTTTTTATTTTAGTACTTTAAGTTAAAATACATAAAAATGAGATGTTTCCTTCACAACTAGCTAAAATATAAGTCATTTTTTAAAAATTTATTTGAATTTGCATTTTTTAATTTGCTTTTACGGTATGTGATATTATTATGAAAATCATGTTACAAAAAAAAAAAAACTGCAGTGTTTTTTTTTTTATTATTTCTAAAGGCAGAGGAAATTAGTAGTGGAAGTAATGACTGTTTGATTTGGATTTTGAGATGTGGGCATTTCGCTCAAATTGGAACATGAGCTTGCACAGGAACTGAATGATTCGTGCATATGTCACCAGATGTTTTCACAGGAAAATCCACTTAAGATAATTTGATGAAAAATTCTGCATGGATATATTTTTATTTCACGATGACTTTATGGTGAAACTTGAGTGATGAAACAGTAAGTCATTTTTTTTTTGATCCAGTACTTTGGAACTAATCATCCAAATGAAGCGAATCGCTCAGGTGTCTCTGTAGTGCAAACACAGACTCTGGCCTCTCTTTGCTCATACAGGCAGATGAATCAGTTCCCCAGTCCCTTTTTTCTGAAACATCTATCAGAGAGGCAGGGCGACTGCAGGAGGGGGACAGGACGGTAATCTTGAGAGGATTCCATGCAGTTTAATTTTTGTTTACACCTCTGAGAATGTGAGACAAAGGCTGTGGGCTTTTTTGAGTGTGACCTTTTTCAAATCTGCACAGTCCTGAAGATGCGGCGACACGCTGTCTCGCTGTTGTGCGGTCACACAAAGGAAACACACGCAGGGGATTGTTTTGCCTCCCTGTGAGTGTCTCTTGCTGCTCGTGAAAGTGTGTGGTACTTGCCGGATTAGTTACATATATCCTTCACCAAACATCTGTGCATCAGCAATCAATTCTGTTCAGCCAAACGCTTTGTAATGCGGTCAAGAGCCATGTGTGTCATACGTGTTAACTCTATAACTCAAAGCTCTGGCTGTGATTGTGGCGTCTTCACAAGAGCCAGTAGGACTGATATGCATAGAGTTCCTTCTTCACGCCATCTTCTGAGGAGTTATCCATTTAGCTGAATAGCTGCAAAAACCTGCTGTTCTCTCAGATGTGTCTCTAAGGAGCGGCGAGGAGAGCTGTGATATTTTAAGATGCTCAGGGGTAGTTTGGGAAGGGCTCATTGTTATGGGCTTCCCTCTGGATCTTTTAAAGATGGGGTGTAGGAAACTTTTCTTTAATGGTGTGCTACATGCATCTGTTTGATTTATTATTTTATTCATCAAGTCTTTATTTGGACCTTTTACATTGAGTATGCTTATTCTGATTCTTTCCTAGACTCTCACCCACTTCTCTTTATTTTATTCTAATGCTTTCTAATAAATTAATGATTTTATTCATCAGACTGCTACAGTGAAGCAACAACATCACAGCCAGTCAGAACTTATTTCATGTGTAATACAGTTTTCTGCATTGCAATTTTTACTCAAAAATACAAACTATTAACTAAATTATAAATCTATTTATATACCAATATACTATTTATTCATATTTGAATTGGCTTTTTTTTTTAGTTTAGTTTTAGTCATTTTAGTAGATTTCTGAAGTGTTTCTTTAAATGAAAATAAGTTATTGTTATAATTTAAAAGGCCTGTCTATGTCTTCTATAGTGTGTGAGCTCCCTAACAAGAAAGACCCTGGATTTTTCTCTGGCCTCTGCGTCACATTGGGTTTGGACATGTTAAAACGTCTATAGTAAATGAACTGACCTCTCTTACCTTTTGTGTTGGTCCACTTCAGGTTATACACTCAGAGTGCCTTCAAGAATGAAATGCTCACCACCACTATCCCAGAGATCCAGCGCACTAACCTGGCCAATGTTGTGCTGCTGCTCAAGTCCCTGGGAGTTCAAGATCTCCTGCTCTTCCACTTCATGGACCCGCCGCCTGAAGACAACATGCTGAACTCCATGTACCAGCTGTGGATCCTGGGAGCGCTTGACAACACAGGTGAGACCACCAGCCTCAGACACTGCCCTGAGAAAGAGAATCTGCATAAACCTTTCGTTTTTACTTACTGTCCTTTTGCCACATTTTATTCAAAGGTACAGTCAAGAGTGAATCTGTTCTTAGAGTTGAACTGTGCTGTTAGATATTAGGCTCAAGAAATAATTTTGGGCATTGTTTAAAGGGAAATAGAATCAAGTAAGCAAGAAAATCGAAATGGTTAATTCTTAGTTTTTATGGACTATTGGAGTATCTATTATAAATAATCTATCCATGCATGAAATTTTTAATCAAATGCATTAAAAGCATAACAAGTTTCAGTTTTTCCCGTTCATTAACCTGTCACTCACATTAGTGTCTATTTTGCATTGACCACTTTCTATGATCTAATCATTTGCCAAAATTATGTGCAGCCCTAGATGTTTTCTTTTCTCATTCATACAGCACAGTTTTAATTTACAATTTTTTTTTAAAGTAATTGTTACGGAAGTTCTAAGCGGCCATGCATTATAATTTTTTTTCTTTTTGTTTTCTCGTTATAACGACTTAATTTTCTCGTTATCTCGACATAACGAAGTTCGTTTTCTCGTTATAACGAGTTAATTTTCTCGTTATCTCGACATAACGAAAGTTTGTTTTCTCGTTATAACGACATGAAAGTTTTACTGTTGCTATAGTAACGAACTCAACTTTGACAGGCATCTGATGGACAGCCATGCAGGCGCTCTTACTGTGGCCTATATTTCAGCAAATTTTGCTTCGCCTAGGTAATAATAACGTCTACAATACTGTATAAATAAAGGCTGATCAATCACTGTTGATTTTTTCCAGAGATAGTACAACGAACGTTTTGTTTTTGTAATCAACATGTTTAAATGGCAACACCGCGCCATTAGAGCTGCTTGGATTAAACTCACTTTTAATTTTCCCTTTATATGAAATAAAATTATATATAATTTGTAATTTGTAGTAGTCATTATGTGGCAGATATCATGTGTGTTACAAGCTTCTGTTTGAAAAGAGCGTTCATGTGTAGTGTATGTGTGTGTGTGTGTAGAAAAAAACCATTACAACATTACAGAACAAAACTGAATTAAATTAGCCTATGGATTTTACATATACATCACATTTCTCATCAATATGGTTAACAATAAAGATTAGTAATAAGGAAAGAAGCACATCAGCCTACATCGTTAAATCCCGTCCTACTGTAGATAAACAGAACATCTCTGCTTATTAACTACCTAATCATTAAATTAAAATTAAATTTAAATTAATCATGAGCCTAAAAGAAGCACAAATATAATATATATTGGTGCAAACAGAATACAGTGATGTCAACCTTGGTTTTGATAAGCAGTTATTGATGAAGCAGAATGCATTGGTGAAACTCATGCATCTAGCAGGAACTTAATACACAAAATATTCATATTGATTCAAGCATTTAACATTTATGAATTAATTAAATGTCAGTAATAAACAAGACTGCACAAATTATAGCGATCACGGAGGAAGGTCCGCGTACAGTAAAGTGGATAGTATACAACACCCCATCAGTTATATTCAGGTCTATAGTGCCACCTGCTGGCGCAGTTTTGTAAATTCTTAGAGAAAGTTAAGTCGTTATAACGAGAAAATGAACTTCGTTATGTCGAGATAACGAGAAAATTAAGTCGTTATAACGAGAAAACGAACTTTGTTATGTCGAGATAACGAGAAAATTAAGTCGTTATAACGAGAAAACGACCTTTGTTATGTCTCGAGATAACGAGAAAATTAAGTCGTTATAACGAGAAAACGAACTTCGTTATGTCGAGATAACGAGAAAATTAAGTCGTTATAACGAGAAAAACGACCTTCGTTATGTCGAGATAACGAGAAAATTAAGTCGTTATAACGAGAAAACAAAAAGAAAAAAAATTATAATGCATGGCCGCTTAGAACTTCCGTAAATTGTTGCACGTTTCCAATATATATATTTTGAATTATTGGGTAATTATTGCATTATTTCAGTGTGCATTTCAGCAACAAAGTGTAATATTGTACTCTGAAAACTTAACATTGTGTGTTAGCACAAATTTAAACCATAAATAAACATTGTTTGAAATAAATTAACATTAACTGAAACAAAACAAAATCTAAAAACTTTGAACTTATTTTATTTCATCTAGTTCTCATCTCAGCATCTCTTATTTTCTTTAACTTAAGTTAAAGTACTAAAATAACTAAAACTAAAAAAAAAAAAAAAAAACATTTAAAAACAAAAATAGTATGACAAAAACATACAACAAAATTACTAAACCTTCAGTTAAATTTAAATGTAATAAAGAATGAAAATATAAAAACATCTAATATGAAAAATATATTAGTGTATCAGTTATAGTAAAATAACACTAGTTCTGATATATTCACTCTATTGTTTGGATATGTCAGTGTTTAAAGATAACTGATGATAACGACATTATTTTTATTTGGGGATAAAACTCTGAGTTCTTTGAGTTACACTCAAGTGTATCTTCTAGTTGAGTAGATTGAAGCTTGTTAAGCGCTGCAGTGAAGTATTAAGGTCTTACTCAAAGTTCAGCTTTAGCAACTGAAGTAAAACCGTGTGTGTGACCAGAGAGGGATCTCAATCTCATTTCCTGCGTATCTCTCGGGGTTTGTGGGGATTTGCCTATGTGGAGCACTTTTCCCTCAAGCTCTCGTCTCGTGTTAACTGCAGATTATTTCTGATTAAGGCTTACCTGCCCAAATATCTGCTCTGCTTTTCACGGCGCTCTCTCACTAATCTTCTTAGTCTGTCATGTAATCTTTGAAATCTGAGCTTCTGATTTCAGAATCTCAACGTGGAATCATTTTCCCACCATCAGCACTTTTGAAAGAGGAGCTTTCTAATCCCTTTTGACTTTTGCCTGTATTTGAGGATGGTTTCTTCCGGTCTCTGTCTCAGGCTCTCTGACGCCCACCGGGCGGCTCATGGTGGAGTTTCCTCTGGATCCGGCTCTGTCTAAAATGCTGATCGTGTCATGTGACATGGGCTGCAGTGCAGACATTCTCATCATCGTCTCCATGTTGTCTGTGCCGTCCATCTTCTACAGACCAAAGGTACCAAGTGTACATTGTGTTCTTTGCACACTCAAAAGCATTAACAGACACTTCACTAGAACAGATTGACCTTTAAATGTGCCAGCCGTTCAAAACTGACGTTTCTCATCTAGGGTCGAGAGGAGGAGAGTGACCAGGTGAGAGAGAAGTTCTCGGTGCCTGAGAGTGATCACCTGACCTACCTCAACGTTTACCTGCAGTGGAAGAACAACAATTACTCCAGCATCTGGTGTAACGATCACTTCATCCACACCAAAGCCATGCGAAAGGTACCTCAACTGAAGTTTAACCAATCAATGTTTTAAGAGTTTTAGCTAGCGATAATATCCTTGCTTTAGAAGAATATTGAGGCACAGGATGTTAATTATTAGCTTTAAGGCTTTAAAATGCCTGAATTGACCCTTCCACAAATTAAGGCCTTAAAAAGGTTTTAGTCAAAGCAGAAGGTCTTAAATTCATAAAGTTATGGCATTAAATCATGCATACATTGCTAAAAAAAAAAAAATGTCATACAATTTTTTTTAAAAATGATCCTTAAACCAAGACACATTTACTTAAGGATTCAAGATTAATATATGAAATATTGTTTTCTGAGAAGAGAGTCTATGTTTAAAACAAGAACAAATATCTGTCAGTTGGAAATAAAAACTTGTAATCTCTTTGAATGAAATCGATTTTTCTAAGCCCATTGGTAGATCTTTGTTTTTGTTTTTGTTTTTTAAATCATATTTATTTTTTAAATCAATAACTTCTTTTGTATTTTTGCTTATAATTATTTTTTTTTATTTTGGTTATTTTAAATGTGTCAAAACAAGACAACAATACTGAGTGGAAAACATGAGGTTTTTTGCTGTTTAAAAAAATACAACAATACTGAGAAAAAAACATAAGGTTTTTTGCAGTTTGATCATAAGTATGTAAACATCCTTGTTTTCCAGTGCAAAAATCTAAGTGAATTCATTTTAAAAAAAAAAAAAAACATAGAATATTGTTTATCAATATATAGTGAGTATATGATATATGTGCAAATATCTAAATGAAGACAGGTTTACTTTTGAAGAGTTGATAAAGTAATGGGTATTGTTTTTTTTTTTGAATTTGGTTTGTTGCTAATGCATTGTGTTCCTTAAATTTTCTTTACTTGGTCTTAAAATGTAACTTCATAAACCTGAAGAAACCCTTTAATAGTTTAACTATAATCTATCTCTGAAAGCTGAGGTGTGTAATTTAGCACTAAATAAGTGTGCTTCCTTTTGAATTTGATGGAGTTTATCCTGAATAACAGTGTGTGGTGTGTCACAGGTGCGTGAGGTGCGAGCTCAGCTCAAAGACATCATGGTGCAGCAGAAAATGAACCTGGTCTCCTGCGGCTCAGACTGGGATGTGATCAGGAAGTGCATCTGTGCTGCGTACTTTCACCAGGCTGCTAAATTAAAGGTACACGACTACTTAGCATTTTTGGCAATGCAGTGGTGGATTCAGTTTCATCAAGCAGCATGTGAAACATCTTCATAATGTGTGTTTGTTTGTTTAGGGTATAGGGGAGTATGTGAATGTGAGAACTGGGATGCCCTGCCATCTGCACCCCACCAGTGCTTTGTTCGGGATGGGCTACACCCCCGACTACATCATCTACCATGAGCTGGTCATGACCACAAAGGTACTTCTTCCTCCTCAGCTCTTGAATGTGAAGTGACGTCAGTAAGTATGAGTCAGGGTTTGCTATAACGGTTAGTTAGTGCATGTACTCTGACACACCAGACACTGAGCTCTGCTGCTTATATGGGGGGCGCAGGTTTGAATCCAGCTTGCAACATTTCTTTATCCATTTCCTCCATTTTTTTGTTGTTTTGATTTTATGATTTTATGAGGTTTATCCACTGTAGTATTTATAAAAGTTATGAAAATACATGTTTAAATAAAAAATAAAAATAAAAATGATTAGTATTAAAATAATTACTAAATTATTTAACTAGAATAACGTTTTCTACATTTTAAAACAATTCTAATATGCTGACTTGGTGCTTATTTCTTATTATTATCAATGTTAACGTTTAAGTTGGAATCTGTGATGCACTACCATCTGAAACTTTTTTTTTTTTAAAGAAATTACTACTTATATTTGGCAAAGACACAATAAATTGACAGTAAAGACAGTAAGAAAGTGTAAGTAAAGACATTTATAATGCTGCAGAATTGTAACATTTAAATGCTGTTTTTATTCATCAAAGAATCTTTAATATATTAAATGTATCACAATTTCCACCATTATAAGAAGAAACATGTTTTCAACATTGATAATAATAGTTTTCATATTGGAATGATTTTTGAAGGATCATATGACACTAAAGACTAAAAATTAAGCTTTGCCATCACAGGTATAAATTACATTTTAATATGAATATCCTAACCTCAAATGCTAGTGAAGAGTGATTTGTTGACGTGTGTGTGTGTGTGTGTGTTTCAGGAGTACATGCAGTGTGTGACGGCTGTGGACGGCGAGTGGCTGGCTGAGCTGGGGCCCATGTTCTACAGTATCAAACACGCAGGAAAGAGCAGACAGGTGAGCAACATCCTTCCTAAATATCACACCCAACAACATACAAATACGCATTTGTCTCACTCACTTTTGGTCCCTCTTCCAGGAGAACCGGAGGAGAGCCAAGGAGGAGATCACCAACATGGAGGAGGAGATGTCTCTTGCACAAGAACAGATCCGTGCACGGAAAGAGGAGCAGGAGAGGAAGAGCAATCTGGGCAGTGTCAGGTACTTCAACCCTCACTGCAGTCACTCAAATCAGAATCGTCCAATTTAGACGGAAGCCATCAAATACTAATGTCACAATTTTTGGGAAGGCTATTGTCCCCTTCACAGTTCACACCCATCTCTTTCCTCTCCTAACATCTCCTTGTCTTCCCCATGATGAGCTTTTCTCACCTCCCGCCTCCACAGGAGAGAAAAAGAAATAATATTGACTCCTTGGTGACCCCCATTACTGTAGCAATTTAAATCGTGCCGCCACGGACCGGGAGGAGAGAGACAGACGCTAATTTTCAGACTAATCCGGGAAATTAATTTTACACACACCTTCCAGCTCCACAAAAGCAAGAAAAAAATAATGTCCTGTAAAATAACACTTCATTGATTAATCAGGACTTTTATCTCTGAATCAAAGCCTTCGGCTGACTGTCTGCATGATGGACGTCCTGACTCTAATCACATTAAAAGTGGAGATTAGACTTTTGATTTGCATGATGGGGAGATGGATAATTAAGGTGCCGGCCCCCTCTTGGGTTCTGATGCCTTCGTGGGGTTTTAAATAAGCTGATCTAAGATGAGATCACAGCTCATCTCACCTGACCTGAATCCTGCAGGACCCACAGGTCACTTAGAGGACTTTTGACATTTCTACTGAAGATAATGCTTTGAAAATCACTGCCATAAAGCGGCAGGAAGTTGTGCTTTGTTGCCAGGGCGTTGATGTGCGGTTGCTAAGGAGTTCTGCAGGTTTTTAGTGATCTGGGTTGAAGAATCTCTTTCATTTCCATTTTCAAATATTTCCATTTTGTTCAATTTTTATGATGTCAGTGGATTTTGGTGAGAGCGAGAATTATTATGGATTGTGGACTCAACGATAGATTTTTTTATTACACACAGGCATTTTTTTTTTTTTGCTTTACAAGACGTTAATTGGTGGACTGGAGTGGTGTGGATTATTGTGATGTTTGGACTCTCATTCTGACGGCACCCATTCACTGCAGAGCATCCATTGGTGGCGAGCAAGTGACATAATGCTAAATTTCTCCCAATCGGTGAAGATGAAGAAACAAACTCATCTACATTTAAATGGCCTACGTGTGTATAAATGTTCAGAATTTTTTGTGCGAACTATTCCTTTAATACCTCAACCGCATAGCAACATGCTGAAAACACTCCAAATAATGTCAAAATGGAGAAGTGAGCTCCTGCAACCAATCAGAACGCCCTTTCACCGTGTCAGAGAGTTCTGCAACTCACATTTTCTTCATAAAATGTAAAAGTTAATTGGAATATTCGTTAGGAAAAAAAGTATAAAATTGGCTAGAAGTTCAGATGTTCGGATGTGTGAAGCGAGTCTGTGCTGCAGGAGCAGGAGCTGGAGGGTCATGGCCTGATGGATGTAATTGCTGGCGGTGTGAGGAGGGGAGCGCTGTGCACCGCTGTAATTAAAGATGATAGATCGCCCTGTCAGCTGCATCAGACCCTCGTCCCGCAGGTCCCCACAGAGACAAACTGTCCTTTTCTCTCGGCCCGGAGCTCTGTCTATTCTTCTCATTTAACCTTAGAGCAAATCTCACAACTTCT
Source organism: Cyprinus carpio (assembly GCF_018340385.1). Classification (NCBI taxonomy): domain Eukaryota; kingdom Metazoa; phylum Chordata; class Actinopteri; order Cypriniformes; family Cyprinidae; genus Cyprinus; species Cyprinus carpio. Next base: position 39,966,759 of record NC_056603.1, read on the forward strand.
GATGCATGACACATCACAGCCATAAACACACAACCTTTCTGTTTAAATTAACATCCTGAAATAAACACATCTTTTCATCATTTCCAAACAGGTCGATAAAGATCCTCACCCCAGGAAGGAGAGAGGAAACGCCCATGACACCAAAACGAACACCGGCCCGATTCGGCTTATAGTGCTTGTATCTACAATTTCAGCCAGATAATATTGCAAATATGAGTTTATTTCCCCCAGTTGCTTCGGTCAGTGCAATGTTATTAAATATGATCATCACAGTGCTTGGCACATGCAGCTTCCACGTTTGTCCAGAAGTAGGAGCAATTGTATAAGGAGAAAAGTCTCTTCCCCTCAGACAAAGTCTTATTTGTGACTCTTTTGGACTGTCTGGATTAAGACAAAAAAGGATGAAAGTACTGCATTAGATATTTTTTTTTTGCCAAATTCAAATATGAATGCATTTGAACTAAAAAAAAAAAAAAAATCAGCTTTATTTGACATTATTAATATACTTAGTCCAACAACAAGCTTTTTTTAATGCTTGAATGTGTGTGTAAACCAGAACAGCAGAATTTATTCATGTGCTGCTGTAATATTCACTTTACCATTGAATTATAATTCACCTTCTCTCATATTTCGGTTTGTGAAGTGCATTCTTTCAGAGAACACAGAGCATCCATGAATATTAACTTCCTGTACTTTGATAGGTTAATCCCTTGTGGATGAAGCTTGTCTTTGTTATTCTGACAAAAAACATTGCTAGAATATTTCATCATTCTGCTGGAATCAACGCTGACCAGGCGGCGGTCAAATCCTGCGTCGTCTTTGATGCAATTGGGCTGCAAGTCATTGAACAGATGTGCTGTGTACCGACAGAGATCCACAACAGGATCCGCCGCTCACCACCGAGGGGCATTTCACTTTCTTTCTGATTTTCAGGGCTCTGTTGCTCTTTTGGAAACTTTGAAAAAAGAGGTCTGTTGAACTTGATTCTTCTTCATTACTGAGATGTACAGTATGTCTTTCTTTCTTTCGTTGTATGATTTAGATGGGCAGAAGTCAAAACATGTTTAGTCGTGACAAATTGTTTTCAGAAAGGCTGGAAAACAGGAATAACTATATTTTTGAAAGTGTGTAAAATTCATTCTGTGTCTCCTTTGTATTTCAATTGTACCGTTTTATATTAGATATTAAAGAAATGAATATAGAAATGCTTTAATTGTTGGAAGTGGTTGGATCACTGCATTTAGTGTGTTAAAAAAACATTAGCAGGGCTGTATACACAAAATGTATTTTTGCTATCCATTGTGCAGTTTTTCCATTCTAAACATGTACATCTCTGACCATTGCCCTTGAGTGTTTTGCAGCGTCTCATTTAGTTTCCCAAAAAGTGTTCAAGGCACTTCCAAGAAAAAAAAAAAAAAAAGTGTCCTTCCTTAGGGCGTCAATTTATCATATGATCCCACATTCCTGGAAATACCAGTTTAAAAAGTGTGATCTCCAGGTCTGTAAAAATCTCGGAAATGAATAAAATATTAAAAGGTGATGGAAATTTCTAGAGTCGAATTATGTTCAATTATGAGATTTCTTCAGTTAGCGCTGACTTTTTGTGATTGCAGTCTCGGTAATATTTACAATACTATAATAGTTAACATAACGGCAAACAAATTTGATAATGCATTAAAATGAAAGGTTGTATCTGTTAATAGTAATAGACCGTAAACAGTTGTTTATTAACTAATGCTAATAAGTATTCATTGTTAATGTTAGTTTCTCTCCAGTGGATCCTCTGCAGTGAATGGGTGCCATCAAAATGAGAGTCCAGACAGCTGGTAAAAATAATAATTCATACCACTCCAGTCCATAAATTAACATCTTGTGATGTAAGAAGCTGTTTGCAAGAAACAAATGAATCATTAAGGTGTTTTAAAATGTCAATTCTGGTCAAAACACGTGGCCATATTCCATAACAGTGAAGAATCCATCCCTATATTACTATTAGTAATACTATTTTTACTAATAAACAGTGTAAATAATTCTCTCTTGATTCAGATGAGATGAATTTTTTAACTTGACAAAGCAATATTATTGATAGAGAACTCCTATTTTAGGCAGAAGCAACAGTTTGAAGTGAGAAGTGTCTCAATGGGTTTGTGACGATTGTCACGAGACGTTACCTGAGGGACTGGAGTCACGTAGATTACTGATGTTTTTATCAGCTGTTTGAACTCTCATTCTGACGGCACCCATTCACTGCAGAGGATCCATTGCGACCAAGTGATGTAATGCTATATTTCGCCAAATCTGTTCTGACCATGAAACAAAACACATCTACGTGATCTTTGGGTGAGTACTTCTTTTTGTGTAAATTATTCTAGTGTTTCTAAAGTCTCTATATGATGATTTAGAAAAATCATTATCTAGTCATAAAATACTGGTAGTCATGGTACACAAACTCTTACTAATTTATTGTCCACAGAGTATGAGAATACTGTCACATATGATACTGAAAATTTAAGTGTTACTAATTTCAGTGGTAGGAATAGGATAGGGAATAAAAAAAGTATTTGCAATGTAACATCCAGTGACTCCCGACCCAGTATATGGCACATTTTGGATGGCTCCCTGATTTAAAACATCAGCTTCACAGTAACTCTAAGACAGGGGTGTCAGTCCTTCAGCTGGAGCCCCACATTTCTGCAGACTTGAGCTTCAACCCTAATTAAACACAAAAGATATTTCTGCTGAAGGTCGTCAGGATTGCTTCAATTACAGGCAGGAGTGTTGGTGTTAAACTCCTACAGGAGCAGCTTTTGACACTCCTGCTGAAGTCACAATCCAAAATGAGCAATGCTGGGAAACTCCAGGACCAACACAGGACTAGTTAAAATGATAAGCTTTGTTCATTGTTGCAATGGAGTAAGACCAGCTCATAACTCTCCTTCACTTTTACTTTGGCCAGTGAAAACTCTGACACCTGGAGGGCTGATCTGGACACAGCAGTGGACTGGAGCCTCATAAACATGGTTTCATAAGATTTGCTGCTACCCTTTGATCAAAAATTCATTTCAGGTGCCATAACGAGTTATTTTACTGTTAATCTCTGGAATATCAGATGTATTTGGAAAGAAACAAAAAACAGAGTTCAGTAAAATACCTGGTGAGCTCAAACAGAAGCCGAGAGATCAACTCTGTATCACTATTAGCATGAGCTCACCAGACAGATATCCCAGAATTCAATTATTCACCACAGCCAGGGGACATTTAATCAGACGTCCATCAGCCAGAGGTGAGGTAACACACTCTGATTATAATTATGATTGATGACCCTTCTTCGCTGAGTGTTTGTTTTCTTCATTTTGCAAGGCATTTTCATGAACATCACAAGAGGGGTGTAATAGGTTATATGTTACATGATGTTAACTGATTACCTGCGGTCTGATGATAAAGTGTGTTTTATGGCAAGACACTAATGGCACAACCATTTTCAGACCCTGGTCAATTTTGAGGTTTTGAGCTATTTGGCTTCCATAACTGGACTTCTTTCAAACTAGTGCAAAGAAAACTTCCAAAACACACATTTAAGAGTTTATTACACTTTATATATTTGCGTCTGTACATTTTAATTACAATGCATATCGTTACAGGCAATTTTCTCAAAACGAGTCTTTTTCTCCTGCATTGTGCTTTAAATTGATGGATGCTTGTTTCAGCCACTTTTTATCTCACAATTCAGATTTCTTTCTTGCAATTCTGAGAAAAAAATAAATAATATAAATTAAGAATTGTAAGATAAATTTGCAGTTGCCAGAAAAAAGTAAAAGTAAAAAAAAATATATAATAATATTTCTTAACTTAAAAGAAAAAGAAAAGATTCTATGACAGACACAAAAAATCCTCAGAATTCATAGGAAAAAAAGATCAGAATTGCGAGATGTAAACTGGAGAAAAAGTTTATATATTGCAGTTTGGCCATTTTATTTTCTCAGAATTTTTACTTTATTTCTAGCAATTCTGACTCAGAACTGCAAGAATTCTAAAAAAAAAAAAAAAGAAAAAAAGTAAGAACTGCAAAATATTGTGAAGATGAAAAGTCAAAATTTTATATTTTTTTAATTTTATATATAAATATAAATATATATATATATTTCCATGGCAGAAACAAAATATTTCAGAATGCAGAGAAAAAAAGGCACAACTGCAAAATATAAACTAAATTGTGAGATATAAATTTGCAATTACAAAATAAAAGTCAGAATTGTGAGATGAAAAGTCACAATTTTATATTTTTTACATTTTACATATTTATCTCCATGGCAGAAACAACATATATCAGAATTCAGAGAAAAAAGAATTGCAAGAAAGTAAGTCCTGGTGTTCACATTTCTGTTCTCAGAATGTATGCAAATTTGTGCATATATAATTAGATAAGCCCCATTTGCATATTTAAACACAACATTTCAGAAAACTTGCAATACAAACAGCTGTCTTAATGTACTGTGACTAATCAACTGGGGAAATTATGGTCATATCTATTAGTTTAATGTTTTACTCTTATTCACCTGAAGAGTTTTTAGTGCTTTTAGCAAAATGAAATAATAGACAGACCACTATACATTATATTTCCCCTGAACTCTTCCCTCTAATAATGGTCTTGGGGAGAAGCCCCCCTCAACCCTCTTTAATGAGGCAAATCTCTGATATTGGCTGACATTTGAAAATCCTCTTCCTGAATGGCAGTGCCAGCAGTCATCTTTACAAGAGATTTCCGCTGAAGGTCTTCGTGATGATGGAGGGAATTATAATGGCCTTGGTGTCAGTGTGAATAGGAGCCGGTGGCTTAAGAGTAAAACCTCACCTCACAGATGAGCTCGGGGATCCCAAGATGCTTTGGGTCTTGAAGCGCGTTCATTTTATGCCCTCTGCTCCACTCTGAGATTTAGGGTGACTGAAGAGGGAGGGATCATGTCATGTATTTGTCATTGTCAACAAAGAGAAAAGCAATAAAGAGTGAGTCTCTATTTCAGCTTTCAACGGGAACTGACTGCGTCTACTGTCATTATAAAGCCTAATGTCTGAAACCATTCAGGTGCTCTCAGATAACTCACACAAGAGACTATTGAAAATAGCAATAGGATCCAGAATGGTCATTCCTACATTCACTACATCTTTCCTGTCATGTGTTTAACACTATAAAGCCTCTGTCATATTTGATGCATGAATTACTAAAGGCATCTAAATTATCAACATAATCAAATATCTATCTATCTATCTATCTATCTATCTATCTATCTATCTATCTATCTATCTATCTATCTATCTATCTATCTATATAAAACTATTGTGACCAATCTTCCACATGCCTTCTGTCATCTAAATGATGGTTTATAAAAAAGTAAAAGGCCTTTTAGTATCATTCTAAAAACATCCACACTTCAGGTCATGTCAAAATGTAGAAAATTTCACCCAACTTTTTGCCAGATGAATAACATAACTAAATGACATATATTTGCTCTTTTGAGGCCTCTGAATAAAAATTGAGTATGAGCTCAATGTTCTTCTACACCATATGGATATGTAGTATTTTAAAATAGATTTTGTTGAAATGTTCAATAAACTGTCCCATTTAAAATAAATCATTTCTGACCATTATTTCATGTTACAGTAGCTTTTAATATCAACAATGCTGCAATTCGTGACAGCTCTGCCAGAGTCATGTTTTATACAATAAACGTGAATGTTTTTTTTTTAGACACAATATTGCCACTTTGTCTGTTTTGTCTACTCCACCAGCGAAAACAGTTTTAAAGAAAGTTGTCTTGAATGAAGTGGAACAGGAGTGAATGATTCAAAAATCCTCACTACTGACATCATGCTGTCCAAAATGACACTAAGTATGTTTTGTAGAATTACTTACCTTACGATCATTAAAAAGTATGTTATATGAATCAGAGCTTTGCTTAGTAAAGTGTCCTTTGATGCGAACTTAAGAATCTCGGTGGAAAGAGGTCATGCAGATTCTTATTTTACAAATACTGTGAATTTGGACACTACAGTACTACTTTCATTTCATTTAGGCTACTGTTTTCAGTCACTATAAAACACACTGTAGGATTTCCCTTTTAACTCAGAAAGAAAATTTGCTAGTAAAGTCTACAAATATTACAAAGAAATGGTAACGCTAAATTAAAGTTCAAGTAGAAAGACTGAAATAATATTTTCTTGTAAAATGTACTCCAGTAGTCTTTTATACAGTTTACTATGGAACCCCATTTCCGCCACTGAAAAAAAAAAAAAAAAAAAAAAATGTAATTGCGACGTTTTATCTCACAATTCTGACATTTTTTTCTCAGGTCTTAAGAGGATAGTTTACCTACAAGCGGAATGATAAAAAACATTTTATTGCTGTTGACAAATCATATATTGCATAAAATAGTTTAAATCAGGATGTTATTAATAAAGTACCTTCATCCCTTATTTTTTTTTAATTATGTTGCTTGTTAACTAATTTTAATAATCACAGATGATTTGTCTATAATGTGGCATGAATAAAGTTGCCTTATTGCCTTTCTTGGAACACAACCCACTCATAGCTGAGCTTGAAAATGAGATGTGTGAAGATCAACAGCACTACACAAATGCATATGACCCACTTATTATTTACGCTATTGTTCACAGTCCTTCCTCATTATTTACAACATAATCACAACCTTGTTTTGCATGTAATTATGGTTGCGTAGCTACAGGGCACCATTGTGTTTGAGAAGTCTGTTTCACTAGAATTGGCCTTAAACAGTGCTCTGGGAAAGTCGGAGGATTAATAACAATTATTGGCATCCTTTTTTTCAACAGGCACCTCAAGTGTTAGATATTGACTGTTGTCTATTGATTTCACAGCTTGTCACTTGGGGTTCAACTCTCATTGACTCAGAACACTTCAAACAAGCCCTCTCCACATGCACATGCAAGCACAACTATCAGAGCAACTCAAGCAGGATTTTATTCTTAATAGCATCGTGATCTGAAATAGAAAAATTAAAGCATGCACTTGACACTAAAGGGAGATAGATAGTTTGCTGCTGTCTTCCAGTCATCCACTGAAATGCTTTCCTTTAATCCTGACTAGTTAAAAAAGCTGCCAAATACAAACATGCATCACATTTATTGACTGATTTGTTTTGCATGATGACATAGTGAATAAGGCATGACATTATTTAATAATTTAACAGTGCTATTTATGTTGTAATGCATACTAACGATACAACATCACTGAAATCTTTTCATTGCCTTCAACGTAAAATCCATTAAAATGTTAGGTATTAGGCTATCAGTCATATTAGGCATTATAACATGATTGATTAATGTACAAATACAAGCATTACCTTTAACTTTTTTAAACCACAAACTATGACAGAAGCAGCATTGAAACTTTACTTGCCATTAGAATTCACACTCTCATTCATCTCTGTAAACTAGGCACAAAATTCACAGTAGAATGTTCATTAAAATGAAGTATTGCACGTCAACAAATTTGATTTGAAAGACAAAAATAAATCAGCAGCTGATGTCAGAATATAAATGAACATGAGGGGCATCAGATGCTTAGATACTTAAGACTTGACAATGTGAGTCGGTGATGTATATGCGAATGATGTACCTGATGATTTTGGAATAAATTACCTCAAATCATTGTGCAGAAAAACAGAGAGCACAGGCTTTTGTATCAGGTTATTAAACTGAAATGCTAATTGTAGAAGATGAAAAAATAGTGAAATTACAAAGGAAAATCTAGATAAGTGTGAAGAAGTCAGACCGTTGACAAAAATATTGACATTTATAAATAGGAAAATTATGTAATGGACACTTTCTGCAGATGCAAACAGGACAAGTGCATTTTTTTTGTTTGTGTTTTTCTTAAATTAAAGCTAATTTTAGCTGCATATATGTGGTCTTTGTATTTAATGAAAAATGAATGAATGCCGAGTGCTATTTATCTCTTGTATTATGTTAATATTCTGGATGTAATCGTTATGTTCAGAGTCAACTGATCTTAAATGAATTCAATACAATTAACCAAAAATCACATCACTAAAATAAAAAAATAAAACAGGTATAAACTATAAAACTAAAAAATTAACTAATAAAATGTATCAAATTAAAAATTTATTTATTTTTTTTTTTTTTTTACACATTACAAAATGTTTTTAACGACTATTTTTAAAACATCTATGTTTCACAAAATGTGAACATTATAAACAGTATTTAATCCCCCCAAATTTTAAAGTTTGATTTTGTGTGTGCGCTTTTCTGAAGCTTAAACAGTAGGGCATGGCATTAACAACAAAAAGATTTTTAAAAAAAAATCATATGCATGAACTATTTTGGGTCTGTGCGCCTGCCTTTAACCATGAAATTTGTGTCAAATATCAGAATCGTAATATAAATTTTGCATCCACATTCTACAACACTTCAGAGTGTCGAAACTATGTGAGCATGTTAAAGACCATAACAGAGAAATATTCACACAATTTCAAGTAAAAACATCCAAAGTAAACCAGTATTTTTTACAACCAGGAACACAATGATTCTCCTTTTTTAAACATTTATCACACTGTATTCTACTACTCCTTTCCTTTGTGCAAACACAGAGATGTTTCACTTTTTGACGATCATTCAGAAGTTTAGTCCTTTTTCGAGACTAAAGACTGCTTTCAGGAATGGAACAAACAAAACTCCATTCACTAGCCTCTCAGCATACCTGATATCTGAAGTACATGCACCATAATAAGACCATCATTTTTACCATAAAGCTGGGAATTTGCCAAATAGTAGACAGATATTAGATTGTATGACAGACGATTCAGTGAGTTTGACGGACAGAAGTCGGCAAACTGATTTGACTGTCTAATTTTGGACAATTATCTGTCTTAAGGTCATTATCAGTCATCATTTGATAATCACATTTTTTCTAGAACTCATCGAGTCAGTGATGAAGAAAGGATTTAAGAGTGAGTTTGTTTGCAGAACACAGTTCTATAGCCATCCACGTCGATCAGGCACTGACTGGCACAGACTTGTGCTGCTGGTGGTCAGGAAGTGCTTTCTTCTTCCTCTGCCTCATTCTTCACTGTAAGAACAAACAACATGCAATTTTATTACAGCCACCTCATAAACAAGGCTATTACTGCTTCAATGGGCTCCTCCAATTAACTAAACAACCATTATTTCCAGACATGTCCATCATGATTACACTCTCACACATGACATTGGCGGATAAATATTCTATTCTAGCTGCATCTCTCTCTTTCTCTTTTTTGACTGGCTTCTTTCTACCTCTGCTTTTGATTTCTGAGAGCATTGAAGGTCTTGAGCACGGAAGCTGAAAGGTCAAAGGCTACAGACGAATATACATATAATATAATGAGCACTCTCATTCTTGAACAGTTCATCAAGGTTTTTAGTCGAGCCTTACGCTCTCTGTGGAAAACAAATCCAGCTTATTAGCCAAATATGTATCTCTCTTTTTTTTTTTCGCACCGGGTCTCTGTGGCTGCATGCAAATTTCACCCTTTATTTAAAGAGAAAAATCGCCGTTCCTCGTATTCCCCGAACTCTTCACTGTCTGCCTCAGAGAGCTTAGCATATACAATGGGCTCATCGGCAACTTCAGCGGCATGGCTAATGCGAGACCTTTTGTGCTGCTTAATTCCGGAAGGATAAACAGGCTTGCGCATGCAAAATTATTCAAACTCAGATAATTAACCGGGGAAACAATCAGCTGTATGAATAATAATCCACAGTGGTAGACATTATAACTTTTGAGCATGAGAATAAGATGGATGTGGGTACCTTGGGCATGAGCTTATCAAATAAAGCTCGGTAAATGTACCCTGAATGAAATGAGTCAATCATTTTAATGTGCGAGAGAAGCCCTGAGGAGAACAAATAAGCAATCACTACATCACGCTGGGAGAGCAAATGAACCTGCTGCACAATTAGGCAGGGTCACATTCGGCGAGGGCTGCGAGCACGCCATGTGCTAATGAGCTCTGTGCGTGTCAGGGAAAGGGGGATGGAGGGAGAGAGAGAGAGAGACAGTTGCTGCCTGAATAAAGAGCCTACAACCACAGCACTTACAGTGGAATAGACAGCGCTTCATTAAGGACACTTTCACACCACAGTTTTTGGTGCCATTTGACGTCAGAGTCCGGTTCATTTTCTTATAAACAGCAAACGAGTTCTCTTCAAAAGATGGTCTGGGGTTCAATTTTCTTGAACTCAGGTGTGGTTCACAGTGAGTAGGAACCAGTGATTTATCGCGATTAATCACATCCAAAATAAATGTTTTTGTTTACATAATATATGTACTGTGTATATTTATTATGTGTTTATAAATACACACACATAGAGTATATATTTTAAAAATATGTACATGTATTTACATATTCATTTAATTTATATTATATATAAATATATATAATATATGAACATAACATTTTTCTGAAATGTATACATGCATGTGTGTGTATTTATACTGTATATACATGATAAATTTACAGAGTACACACACATATATTATGTAAACCAATTTTTTTTTTTTGGATGCGATTAATCGTGATTAATCACTGGTTCCTACTCACTGTGAACCACACAGCTCTAGTAGGAACATAATCCGTACGCAAGTAACAGAAGTGAACTACTAATGCAAGTGCTGTTTCATGTGTTTAAAGATTTGGTGCTGAATTCAAAGTGACAAAAACTTGAATAAAAATGGTAGAAAAGTTACGGTTGATGACGGCAGCATACTAGGGTATGGAATCAAAGGTACATGTGAAAAGTGACTAGTGGGGACAGAGGTAATATCAGGATTGTTGGCTTGTAAAGTGTATGATTTTGGCAGCATTTGTTGCGTTTGAGACAAACTTTGCGAATTGTAAGATTTCTTTCATCGTAAGGCAGTCTTTCACCACTTACACGGATGCTCATCGTATACGTACAGCTGACCTCACAGCCTTTCAGCATGCACAGAGAGTCAGGCGACATGAATAAAAAGCCTACAACCACAGCACTTATGGTGGAATAGATAGGGCTTCATTAAGGACAATTTCACACCACAGCTTTTCACCACATTTCAATACAAACTGGAACAATATTATATATAAACAAATATATCTACTGTATGTGCATTTATGTACGTGTAATACATTTTTGGACATGTGTCATGTACATGCATATCCATCCTAAAACCCATCAATACGTTTATATTATATAAGTAAATATAAAAGATAGACATGCGTTGAGGAAATGTATTACAAAACTAAATAATAGAGTGCATACTTAAATAACACACTGGAGTTTGGAATCAAAGGTACAATGTGAAAAGAGACTAGTGGTGATGTCAGGTTTGGATAAAGATATTGAACAAAAGCTTTGTGTAAAGTGGCCACATTTGTTGCACTTGAGACAAACTGGTAAAATAATTGTAAAAGATTTCTTTCATTACTGGGCAGCTTTTGACCACTTCGGTTTTGACACAAGCACTTACACAAGCATATACAAACATAGCAAAACACACAACCTTTCAAAGTACACTCCATTTGATAACATGTGCGAAGACCATCAGACAGCACACGGAAACTGAAAAGTCTGTCCAGTGTCTGCACTACTTCTCTCCAGAAGTTATGAGCTACAAAAATGCCTTTTACTCTTTTAAACCAGAGTTGCAAGTACCTCTAAACCTCCTCACACAAACGCTTGTCAATGTGGGACTGTTGTTGTTGTGTATCCAGTAGTTCAGTTTGTGGATCTGTGTGAACAGGGATCATTTTAGACAATGCTGTCATCTGTATGTGAAACTTTTAAAAAACGCAAAGGAAAAACTTTTTTTAGTAAAACTGTTGTCATGCAAACATACCGTCAAATTTCACTAATTTCTAGCATGCAAAGTACCATTTATATTTTTGCAAGTCAGTGAGCATATGATGCGATTGATCCCCAGTAAACACTGTCAGTTATGACCAATCTATTACACAGCCTGACATAAAAATAAATAAATAAATAATGTTGCACAGTTTGCATAGGCTTTTAACCAAGATCCTACCCTGGTCACATTGAGCGATGTGACAAGCAACTATCATAAGAGACAAAAAACACATCATAAGAGAGAAAACAGCCTAAAAGTCAGACTGATATTAAGATAAAGACTGCGAGATGATGTCCAGAAGATGCACATGATGCCTGATGAGCTGTGAGCAAGAGGCTGACAGACAGCTGGTAATGAGGGCAGTTAGCAGCAGACAAACACTCAGGTACACCAGCCTCACCACGAGCCAACCGAACAGGCCCCATGGCGCAGGCTTTCAAAGCAAAGTCAAAGTTATTAAGTATTCAATCATATAAAAGGGAGAGGAAGGCGTGAAAGGTTGCGGACCAAAGCACTTTTGCTCCCAGTGCATTAAGAGGGCTATGCAGCCGCTCCAAGTCTGCGTGAAAAGAAATAGATTGCCTCCCCAGAAGATGGCAGCTTCCCTGTAACCCCCTCCTTTTTTTCTCTTTAATAACCAAACTGGCCATCTGCTGTGAAAAATCTAATCCCAAGTACCATTTACGCTGCACCCAGATAACTTCTGCTTGGAAAAGCGTACAATATGAATATTTCATTCCCTGATATCCAAATAAACATGGCAGGCTTTCCATCAATCAGGGGACGCTGCAAGAAGTCAACTGGAAAGTGGAAATTGCTAATGAATAGCAAGGTTTGGGCGGAAAGCATGTCTTGTAAAAGCATCTCTGTTTTATTTCTCTTCTAAAATCTGTACATTAGTTAAAAAAAAAAAAAGCTTAAGAGCGCGACCATTAAATGCGACCATATATGCCCTCCTCCGCAGTGGTACAAACACGACCATCGCTTTCTGATGGAACGACTGAGGCTGTTATAAGTTATTTATCACAACAAATCAAGCGGTCATACTGTACTGTATTTAACAGCTGAATCTACTCATTCAAAGGATCAAGCCCCTTCTTCTTGGAAGAGTCCATCCATATACATGCTGCCTCGAATCGGGCTGTATGTCAGGTCTCAGCAGATTTGTAAGGCCACACTTGGCCTAAGAGCTCTAGTAATGACACTTAATGAAAGCTGGGAATCCATGCATGCAGAAGAAGCCCTGCCTGCCATAAATAAACCACAAGCCTACAAGCCATTTCCTCTCCTATCTATTTATTTGTATTTACTCTGTCCTGAAGGTACTTGGGGTGTCCTAGAAGAACATTAGCTGAGCTTTACTTTGGTTTGGTTGGGCAGTGTGGATGTTGTTTGTCCTTTCTACTGGTTTCACATCTACCAACAAAAATGTACACGTGCAGTGTAATCAATAATCATCATTATTTGCTCACCCTCACGTTTTTACAGACCTGTACAACTTTTTTTCAGTGAAACACAAAACATGTTTGTTTTTTTAAAGAAACTTCAGGCCCTTTCTTTCAATATAATGAAAGGGAATGAATATGCAAACAAACACCATAATAAAAGCAGTAAAAGTGGTTCATATGCCAAGCTCTTAGAAATCAGATGTATAGAGTTAAGCAACACATTTTTGTTAATTGCAATAATTCTGAAATAAAAGAAAAGATTAATATGTTGGATTAAAAAAAAAAAAAAAAAAACTTAAAGGGTTGCTCCAGCCCAAAATGAAAATTTTGTTATTGTTGGGTTAGAATGCATGAGTTGTGTAGTTTTTAAAGATTTGTTGGTTTTTCGTGATTTTTTTTAAGGTGTTTTTTTTATTTACCAAAACAAAAATTTCATTTAAATTTTAGTTTGAGTAATTTTGTTTTGTGCTTTTTTATTTTTAGTAGTTGGTTTATATATTTCTATTTAGCTTTTTTTTTTTAAAGTACAGTATTCTTAGTACTTCAACTTATTTTATATCAGGTAATTGTCAAGGTAGTATTTCTAATTTTAAAGTATGAAAAGCATCATCGGAATAGTCCATCTGCCATCAGTGATTCAACCGTAATGTTATGAAGCGACGACAATACTTTTTGTACGCGAAGAAAACAAAAATAATGACTTTATTCAAAAATTTGTCTCCTCTGTGTCTCTTCACATCACCGTAGCGCCATTTTGGAGATTATGAGCTGAACGCAGGCAGCGTACGCTCTTCTGTGTTTTCTTTCACAACAAAGTGTAAATACATGTAGAAAATGTATCCTTGTGGTGCGGCTGACACAGAAGAGCGTTTTTTTTAGGGGGGATAAATTGAAAGAACAGCATTGTTTGTTACATTTGTTACAGTTACATTTATTTGTTACATTTATATTATTTACATCAAGCTTTTGAATGGTATAGTAGTGTATATTGTTATTGAAACTTCATAATATTTCACTTGATGATATACATTTTAGTCAGGAATTATAGTTTGGAAAAAGTATTTGGAAAAAGTCTAACTAGTAAAATGTTTACACGTTATGTGAAAACTAGTACAAGTATATAAATAAAATAAAAAGAGGCTTACTCATGTTTATGATCTCTGCTGGATAAAGTGCTTCATTCTTTTTTTCTGAGGAAATCCAAATCTCAAATCCTCAACCACATCACATCTCTTTTGGGGTGAATTATGTCTTATTCCTCTCATCGCGAAGCAAACAGTAAAATAAAAAAACTTGAAGAACAATCTCACTGCGTTGTCTTCTGTTGTGTGGGCGTATTCAAGCAGCGCGCTTCAGTGAAACATTATAATCTCAAAAGCGCGCTCGGCGCGGGGCGTGATCGCATTATCAGATAATGAAGGGAGACGTGAAAAACGGACATCGCGTTGTTTTCATATGGATTACTTTATCACAGAATATTTGTTTTCGGTAGCACTGTGTTTAGTTATTAAAAGTGGACATGTCAAGCTTTCTATAGATATCTCTCTCATGTCTCTTCGTTGAGTATTCACTGAGTTACAGTTCATTTTAATGACGCGTTTGTAAATGAAGATCAGCGCAGACAAAGGCTGCAGACAGCACTCCTTGTTTGTTATCTTTATTTTATAAGTGTTTTATAAAGTTTTGTTGTTATTATGTCTGTATACAAAAAAAAGTAGACCCTTTACAGATTCGATTGATGTATTGCTCTTATCTGTACGATCAAAACTGTAAGTGTAATTTAAGTTCTTTTTGGGGTTATCAGGAGAAAATGCCTCATAACGCGTATACGCGTTAATCGACTCCAGAGGGTTAATGACAAAATTTTCATTTTGGGGTGGAGTATCCCTTTAAAATTAGAAATACTACCTTGACAATTACCTGATATAAAATAAGTTGAAGTACTAAGAATACTTAAAAAAAAAAAAAAAAAAAAAAAAGCTAAATAGAAATATAAAAACCAATTACTAAAAATGAAAAATAAAAACAAAAACAAAATTACTCAAACTAAAATGAAAAATAAAATATTCTCTGTATTAATGTCATATGGTGTGTGTGGCATATATATTTGCATGTTAGTTGGGCCACGTGTTTTTGAATAGGTGACAATTTTTTTTTTCAAATATTAATATTAGCAGTAAAGCAGCTTTGTTGCTGTAACATACTGTATGATAATACATTCCAAGTCGTCAGTAGCCATTATAACTTTGAGGAACAGTTTGTGTTCCAAGAAAGAAATAAACTCACAGAGGTTTGGTAAACTAAATGATAACAGAATTTTTTAATTTTGGGTGAACCGTTTCTTAAAAAATGCACTATGCATTATTAATCAAGACTTTCTGTGTTAATAATACCATACGCTTCACTGGCTTTTTGGCTTTTCTTTGAATAAAACTTCTGAATTACTATAACTCCATGAAGTCAGGCCTGATCAGGTCTCTGACTCTCCTGCTCCTTCTCCTTCATCAATAAGGTGGCATGTGGAGCAGGTCCTGAACCTTCAGAACAAACAGGAGGAGAATGGATTCACCCCATCAGCATGGTCAACAACGCCCCAATGATTGGGCTCCAGCCCTCGGCCGCTACTATGCCAAAAGTTCTCCAATCATCTCTAGACTTCTCCTTTCCAATTTCACAAGTGTGAATCAGATCAGACCCCATTACAGAGGATAAGCCTGTACCTACAGAGCGGGATCATTGCGTGGCGAGAGGACAGGCGCTCCAGAATGAGATGGCTAATGGTGACACGCACCTTCAACTCTGGGTATAGGACACCTTTTCTCTGCATCTGATAGAAATACCAACCTAATCACAACAAAGGCGGTCTCGCTGATGTTATGCATGAGTATGGAATAACAGAGAATAGAGGAAGAGAGAAAAAATAATAAGACAGGGAGAGGTGTAATAGGAAATGGCCAGCACAGGGTCATTCAGGAATTATAAGAGGAGAAGAAGAAAGATCAAACTGGACAGGTGATTTGAGGCAAAACCTGCATATAAGACCTGTTTATACTGCAGATTGGAGGTTTGCCACAGAGGTGAATGTTAATATTCACTCAATGACGATTGTAACTTGTGAGTTGAGTGCTGCGGTTATCATGAAAAACAGTTGTTGCAAATAAGATAAGAATATTATTCTTATAATATTTTATTAAGAATAATAAAATAATAGAGAAATATACATTTTATAGGGTGTCTAACATAAAATATATTTGCAAAGTTGATATTTTCTGCAGCGTGGCATGCTATTCTCTCAATCGGCAAGGATTTGGAACAATATTTTGTTATAGGTATAATTATTATGCATGCAGATCACTGGAGGGCTACATGGATTATTTGTACTTTCATATTCGTCAGACAAAACACACAGCAGGTCCACGTAAAATTAAAATGCAAAGATAGTGACCAATTACAAGATCAAAGGCAATATAAAATCTAATATATAAATATTTATATAGGATTTTTTTGTAAAAATTTATTTTTTTCTGAAGGATCATGTGGAAAAAAAAACTTTTATTTATATAAAATTTATATATAAAAATTTGTCAGAAATTAGAATTATGCTTTTAAAGTCTCTTGTGCTCATCAAGGCTGCATTTATTTGATCAAAAACTGAAATAGTAAACATAGTAATATTGTGAAAAATTATTACAATTTTCTTTTTAATATATTTTAAAACGTAATTTATTTCTGTGATGTCAAAGCTGAATTTTCAGCCTCATTACTCCAGTCTTCAGTGTCACATGATTTTCCTGCAGAAATCATTCTAATATATTAATATAATATAACTTGCTGCTCAATAAACATTTCTGATTATTATCAATGTTGAAAACATTGCTGCTAAATATTTGGAAAACATAAGTACTTTGGAAAACATAAGTTTTTTTTTTTCAGGATTCTTTGATGAATTAAAAGAACAGCATTTATTTGGAATAGAAACCTTTTGTAACATTAACAACTCTCGCTTTTGATCCATTTAATGTGCCCCTAATTTCCTTTAAACATTTGTTAATTAAATAATTGAAAAGTCAGTTAAAACTTCAGTTTGAACTTTCAACTAGAGGCTTTGCGCTGGAGTGTGTTACCTTCAGTCGCTCTGCTTCTCCAGCTCTGCTTTCAGCATCCTGATTTCTCTCTGTAAACCCTTCACATTCTCCTGAAGGTGACTGCATGAAGACAGGGCAAACATTACAACCTAATCCCATTTCACACAAGCGTACCCTCTCTCTGTATCTTTGCATCCACATTCACTGCTACTTGGACCTAAAATCCATGTTTGTACACACTCCAAGCTGAGAGGAGCGGAAACAGCTTTGGACAGGGTGAGCGGGGCTTACTCTCTCTCAGCTGTCAGGTGGATGATCTTCCTGCTCTGGTCCTTGATCTTGAGTGCCAGTTTCTCATTAGTGTGCCTGGAGTGGAGCAGGGGCAGAGATAATGGGCTGCAGTGAGGAAGCTGCGAGCTGCTGTCACAATGAACCATGAAGCTGAATGATAATGATACAGCTATTATAACACTGCCTCTCTGTGGATGCAAAAGTTCTGATGCACCCCAGACACTTTCTAGACTTTGTAAATCTATATACTGGTTTCAACAGGAACTATGCAGTGCAACATGGGATACGATCTGTGACATGTAATGCAGTAAAAACTCACATTTTATGTTACGTAAAGGTAAAACACTACTCAGCCAGACGGTCATTATTGCAATATAAACACTAAAAGGGTGATAAAGGAAGGTACAGCAAAAAAAAAAAAAAGAAAAAAAAGAAAAAGTTTTGACGCATGAATTGCTTGTAAATCTCATAACAAATTACAAAAAATGTAATTAAACACTTTAAAAAGGTACTCCAATAATATTTCATTTATTCAAATGAATTCTATATTTCAAAATCTTTTTTTTTAAGTGTATAAAGGTGTTTATTTGGCAATGATGACCGACTGTTAATTAGCTACTTATAAAATACATAATATAAATATATACATATATAAAATATCTACAAAATATAAACACATAAATAGACATGAAGTACTGACTGAGTTGAAATTATTATTTTGTTATGACAGAAGAGATGGAGTGAAACAAAACACATTAAACTAGCAAAGCTACACTATACATTTTTACTGTAGATTTTTGGAGTATGTTTTACAAAACAAACAAGCAAAGAAAAAAACTAAATTCTTTCTACTTTCAATATATTTCAATGTGTTACTTCCCATTTCTTTGTCATTTTTTTGTGTGAAATTTACTAGCAATTTCTGAGCAAAAATATTAAAAGTAAATAATATTTGTCAGTATATATAATAAATCAGTTGCTTGTGACCAGTGTTATTTTAGTATTATTTATATACTATTATAGTGTTTATTGATATTTTGGATTCAGGTTTATTTGATATTTTATGTGTTTAGTTTTCATTTTAATTATAGTGACGTTTTTGTGAATATTTCTATCAAGCTTTATTTTTATTTTCAGTTTAAGTCATTTTAGTATTTCAACATAAACATTTCTTTCTGTTAGTTGCTAAGGCAACATTATTAATTTTTTCTATTTTAATGTTTTTTTTTTCATCTAATATTTAACATATTATACATATGTAATATTTAACCATTATAACATATTTTATTTCAGATTTATTTCAATTACCAAAAAATAATTTTTAATAGTTTTAGTTTTAAGAATAATGGCGCCTGTCACGATCAATTATACAATGTAGTTGTCATTATACAAAAACATTTGTCTGCAGAATGCAGTATTCGACCAACCAGAATCAAGAATTCCAACAGCTGTGTTTTTAGCTTTTTACACTTACAAAAAAGTACTGTGGCAATGCAATTTCATGCTACTGAATGATTACTTCTCAAAAAGATGATTTGTGTTGAATGCAGAAGACAAGATTCTTACTTTTGCTCCTTCACCCACTGGTTCACATTGGTCACGACTAGCTCGCTTTCCCTGTGAAGTCGAGAGCTGTCACTCCGTGCGTCTCCTAAACACTGCCGCAGAACATCGGCCTCACACACAGCTGTGCTGTACTTCTGACTGACAGCGTCCATCTGTGAGAGCAAAGCCTCAACCTGCACAGGAAGAGACACATGAACACAGAAACACAGCAGAATAATAGAAATGAGGTTAGATACTGTGGCTGACCTGAGCTACTTTAGCAGTGTAGTTGTCTCTGAGAGAGGCCATGTCCATCTTAAGTGTGAGCACTTCCTCGTCTCTGGCCTGCAGGGCCGTCATCTGCTGCTGTGCCCACTGCTGTGAGCGTGTCAGCTGGGTGTGCAGCTCCGCCAGTCGCCCCTCACACACCCGGGCCTGAAGGGACAGAAATCAGTCCCAATTAAAGGCCAAGTTTGTGATTTTGATGTTAAAATCTCAAATAATGCCTAATATGCAGATACTATAATGACACAATAGCTTTTATTATGTTCACTTCCTAGTTAATTGACCTGATTTTGGGGCAAGGGTGCCTGTAATAAGCTTTTTACCTTTGAATTGACTGGTTTGTCTGAAGAAACTACTAAGCATTGATAGATTAAATTGATAAAATGATTTATAATGTATTTAAAAAAAAAAAATATATATATATAACTTTCTATTCATCAAAGAATCCTAAATATCATGTTTTCCACAAAAATATTAAGCAGCACAACCATTTTCAATATGATAATAAAATGTTTCTTGGGCAGAAAATCAGTATATTAGATTGATTTCTGAAGGACCATGTGACACTGAAGACTGGAGTAATGAATGATGATGGAAATTCAACTTTGACATCACAGGTATTATTAAAATTAACAGATACTTTCAAAACTTTTGTGTGTATCAGTGTTAAGTATTATTGATATACTATTATAGTTTTTGTTAATATTTTGAATTATATTTTATTTTGATATTTTCCATTTTCATTTTAGTAATTTGGTGGAGTTTTTGTTTTTAAAAGTATGTCTATATAGTTATTTATCATGTTTTAGTTTTTAGTTTAAAACATTTAGTTTTAGTATATTTACTATAGTTCAGGGATAGTTCACCCAAAAAATTAACATTCAGAAAGGGTCAAAGCTCTCGGATTACATCAAAAATGTCTTATTTTCAGTTCGAAGATGAGCGAACGTCTTATGATTTTGGAACGACATGAGGGTGAGTAATTAATGACAGAATTTTTGGGGGAACTACCCCTTTTAAGCTAAATTAAATCTTAAAGTAAACTAAATGGTAATTTGAAATGTTACAAGCTGAGATAAAATTACACACACACACACACACACACACACACACACACACACACACACACACACACACGCACACACATATATAATTCAGCTTAAATTAAAAGGCAGACTAGTTTCATGGCTAGTAACGCTGTCAGTGAGTAAGATGGTGGAGCACAGTGACCTTTACCCAGAGCGCACACACTGCAGCGGAGAGCCAATAAAAGTGGTGAAGAAAAGGAGAAAGACAATTAAAATGCTGCGTGCGTGTGTGTGTGTGTGTGAGCGGGTTATGAGGTAGTCTCAGACACCTGTGCAGCTTTATATCCAACTCTAATCCCTCTGTGATCCCACACACACACTCAAATGAGATTCTCGACTCATCAGTTTCTTCAATTCACACCTGATTTATAGACGGGGGCCGGAGTATATTTGCACACATGCTTGCTGTAATCATAGCACCTTGCACACACACACACACACACACACACACACACACACACACACACACACACACACAAACACCATATGAATACACAACCTTATGCAACCATAATTATGTGCCAGGCAGACAAACACACACACAGAAATGATAGCCGCCTTTATTCTGGCGTCTGTCTCCGCCCGCTTCCCCGCATGCCGCGTTCCACACGACTGGCGAGAATCATTACTGGCCTTCCTCTGATACGGCTGCAGCACCAACAGCAATTATTTTTAAAAGCCAGAGCTGAAAACAGACAACCGATGCACAACACACGTGCATAATCATTATTTCTGCAGTCCGACCGGGGTGTATGCGTGAGTCTGTGTATGTATACATTAGGCCCTGGACAGTGGAGACACTTTATTTTTTATTTTTCAGTTTTATTGTTATCCTGTAGAGTTTGCTGACCATAAAATGATGAGGATGGTTATCCAAAACCAATTAGAGTTACACTGACAGCACTTAAAGAATGAGAGTGAATGGTTTAAATAACTACACTGGCCCTACTGTCTGCGCAAGCACTGCAGTTTTGCACATATTTTAGGTACTTCAGGACAAAGTGTCACTGAGGGGTTTGCCAAAGTCAGAGAACTCCCTTCCTTATGGACATCGCTGTTGGTTCTGGAACATTCCTATCAACCAATTAGATTTTAGGTGTAGGTTTGGGTTTGTGGCTTCAATAGGATTAGTATTAGTCAACCATTTCTGTGTGATTTTAGGAGGTACTTTACCCAAAACTCAAAATTCTGTCATCATTTACTCACCCTCATGTCACTCCAAACCTATAAGACTTGGGTTAATCTTAATATATTCTAAACACAATTTAAGACATTTGTAATGAAATCTGAGAGATTCCTGTCACTCCATTGAAAGTCCAAGTAACCAGTAAAGCTCATAAAGACATTGTAAAAGTAATACATATGAACTGAGCTTTTTAATCCAAGACACAGTCACTTTATAGGAGGAACAGATTTTTAGGAATTTATTTGCAATAAAAAAAAAAGGTTCTGCTGAAATCAAAAAGAAAAATAATGAAAAACAAATATAATAATAATAAAAATAATTTCAGATGACCTAATTGCGAGTCTAAACGCATTTAAGAAAAATGACATGTAAAGTTCCTTTTTACTAATTGGATTAAAACATAAAATATCCTTGAATATGTTTCCATTTTAATTCTGGAAATAATAATGCATTTTACTTTTAATGAATAAACAAATACTAGTATGGGTAACACAAAATGCAAATTTTGCACCAAATGTTGCACGCATGGGTATGAAACTGTAAGTTGAAATAAAGAAGTTTGTTGCTACTTTACATACTGCATTTGTGAGCAAATTTTGCATATTACATTTTTTTTTACTGAATTAAGACCATACATATACATCTTCAAAGCTGCAATTAATCTAGTGGCTGATGTTCCTCTAGCTGATGTTACTGAATACATAAATAGTACAGCATGGGACAACCGAAGCCAAGATCAAGGGTTCGAGTACCCAGGGAATGCATGAACTAATAATAAAAAGTATACGGTATATTGAATGAAATGTAAGTTGTTTTGGATAAAATCGTCTTGCCAAATTAATACATGTAAATGGTAACAAATATAGGCTGAACAATGAATCCCAATATACATATGCATCAGTCCTACCTCCTCCTGAGAGCACCTGGTCTCGTTGTGTGCTCTCTGTAGATCTGCGCTCATCTGTCTGACTCGCTCCTCCTGAGTCTCCCTCTCCTCTGTCAGCTGGATCAGGCACTGCTGCAGACGGGCCTGCTCACTCCTCTGGGCCGTCACCTCTCGACTGTACTCAGCCAGCTACAACACAGCTAACTGGTGATATCTGTTTCCAGTGTGCTGGCATGGTTCACAGTGTGTCTGTGTGTTAGTGGAAGTGAGCGTACCAGCTCCATATACTCTTTATGAGAGGCCTGTGCTGTGCTGAGCTCCAGTCTCAGCTCTCGCCCTCTCTGATCAGCCTTGGCTGCCTCTCGTACCCCCCGCCGCCACCTCTCCTGCTCCTGCTCCAGATCCAGCTTCAGCCTGGACACCCTAGCCTGCAGAGTGCTCATCTGAGAAAAGAGCAGAAAGAAATGCAACATTTATCTTACACTACTGTTCAAAGTTTGGGGTCAGTAAGTTTTTTTTTTGAAGAAAGAAATTAATACTTTTATTTAGCAAGGATACATTAAAAAAAACTTTCACATTGTTATAAAAAAATCTCCAGAAGCCTTGAAGAAGAATTTATATTTTATATTATATTATGTTTTTGTCACTTTTATTATTTTTTCACATGTAATGAAACTTAAACAAAAAATAAAAATGTTACCTTGATAACTAGCTAGGTTAAAATAAAAAAAGTTTTTAATATTTGATATTTATTTAATATTAATATTTCAGTTTATGGTCATATATTAGCTTTTATTAATGTTAATAGCCCTGTTTCTGAAGGATCATGTGACACTGAAGAAGACAGGTAAATTCAGGATGGCCATCGCAGGAATAATGTACAATTTAAAATGTATTACAATAGAAAACAATTATTTTGAATAGTAACATTACTTTACATTATTTCCTTTAACAGTATTTTTGTTTAAATAAATGCAGCCGTAGTGAGCATAAGATACTTTTTTA
Organism: Cyprinus carpio; assembly: GCF_018340385.1. Classification (NCBI taxonomy): domain Eukaryota; kingdom Metazoa; phylum Chordata; class Actinopteri; order Cypriniformes; family Cyprinidae; genus Cyprinus; species Cyprinus carpio. Next base: position 39,990,495 of record NC_056603.1, read on the forward strand.
AAAACATTATTTCTTTTAAAAACATGAAAAAAATAAAATAAAATCTTACTGGCCCTCAACCTTTAAACTAGTATACACCACCATAAAATATCACAAGACATCATTTTTTAACTATTCCTTTAAAACCATACTGGTTAACCAGGTATGGCCAACTCTGATCCTACTAACTCATAGTTCAATGATTAACTACTTAAACTTCTTTGTACTAGCTAATGACTATGTAATATGTGGTGTTCCCATCATACCTCTTGGTAGTGCGTCTGTACTTGTTCATCTTTGGTCTCCAGTTCTCTCCTGCACAGCTGCAGCTGAGTCTGGCTGTTCACTTCTTCTTCCTGCAGTCTGTGGATGCTGAGCTGCAACTCAGAAATACGCTCCTGATGTGTGTTTAGAAGCTTCTCCTGTTCACACATCTACAGTACACACACACACACACACACACACACACACACACACACACTGTATTACATAAGCTTCAGTACATATACATACTTTTATATATCATATATGGAAAGTAAATTATTCATCTATTTATTATTTTTTGCTTACATTTTTTGCTATTTATTCTTTTTTTCCAAGGATTTCTGAAATAGTCATTTTTGCAACACAAATGTTGAGTAGTTGCAGTATGTTTTTTACCTTAAACTTTTTCATCTTCAAAAGATTGAGGCAAATTTTAATCCTCGTGATATGACCTCCTAATAGCGCAGAGCATCACAGATAAACTGCAAAGATGTGAAGTGAACTCCACGGCTGACATATTCACTCAGATGGCTGGCTAAATTAGAGATACACTCCTGCACGACAGATATTAAACTGGGATTAGGGAGATTAATTTGAAACTGCTACTGACTTTTGGATAAGATCTATGAAATTTCTAAAGATAGAAGAGTAAATTTACAACCAGATGAACAGCTTTGCTTCAGACTAACATCTCTTCAGCGCAGAGAAGAGCAATGAAATCATATTTCTACCTGATTTGTACACATTTGCATCATTTAAAATATATCGTAACTTGGAGGTTGCGAAATTATATTCAACTGAAAACAAATTGATTTGATGGACATTTTTTTCTTTCAAAAAACCAACTATTTCTGATTTTTACCAAGTTCATACCATTAAACAGAAGTCTGCAAAAGTCTGAGGCCATAATGGATTCAAATTCTAATTTAAACCAAAAAAAAAAAAAAAAAAAAAAAACAATACCAAAAAACCTAGAAAGTTTTAGAATTTTAAGGAGTTTAAAAACAAACAAATTTAATATGTAAAATAAATAAGAAATATTAAGTATTCAGTACTATTTCTAGGTCACTAATCAAATTAGCAAATGCATGACATAGTAAATAAGAACACTGTCAGATGATTATTCTCAAATCATGCTGGATATCATGAGCATCAGGTTTACACAAACGTGGAGGTCATGCTCTTTCCACAAAACCACAGACACGCACGAGAATGCATGCAAGCAGTCCTCAGGCACACAGTAATCGATACAGATCAATACATTGGATCATGACCTTACAGGGGGCTTTGTGAAGCACTTTTGTTTAATAATGCTGCCGTTTAAAGCTCTAAATATGAGCAGGATGAGTGTGAAGTGGCTCTCACTTTAGTCTGCAGGGCTGAGAGGGTCTCTCTGTTGACATCCAGCTCTTCCTGGATCTGCTGATTCTCCTGCTGGAGTCTCAGGGCTTCCTGTCTGCTGCTGCTGGCCTCTGTCTTCACACGCTCCAGCATCCTCCTGAAGAGGACAACATGAGCCTTAACTCCCACTTTCACCAGTTTCAAAGTATCAAATCACCGCATTCTGCTGGAAATATGAGCAAAAACCATACTGGAATTCATAATAGTTTAAAAGGTTAGTTCACCCAAAGACTTAAAATTCTGTCATCATTTACTAACATTAAGTTGTTCCAGACACATACAGTAAGACTTTCATTCCATCTTTCTGAAGTGTGGGTGGAATGTACTTTCAGTGGAGGAACAGTTATATCAGGTGTCATTTTTGTCTACATTAAGTCTTATGGGTTTGGAAGGACATGAGGGAGAGGTAAATAATGACAATTTTCAGTTTTGGGTGAACTATCCCATTGAGCGTAGTTCTTTGTAGCTAGTATAAAGTCTGGTACACTTTGCTTCTTATTCTGGCCAAGAACTGCCAGTTTTCAGCGTAAGAGTCTGTCCTTTGTCAGGCTTTAAAGAAGTAGACTTATTTTAATGTGTTAACTAACACATTAAATCAAATGTAAAGTACTTGATTATTATTAATATATATAAATAACAGTGTGGTATTCAGTATTACATTTAAGGTTTAATGTATTTTAACTTCATCATTGCAAATATGTACTTACAAATATATTTAAATACAAAATTTTCAATAGAAATTACAGCCAGATAGTCAGTACATTCAGCACTACACTTTAAACATATTTCAAAGAAAACAGAATTATGAAATTACACATAAAAGTGTACTTAAGTACTACTTGAATGGGTCAACACTAGTTCAGTGCTTTATTACATGACTAGTTCATCTACTTGCACTGAATATAAATTTGAACTATGATACATTTTAACTTTTAACAATGAATTTTACAATTAAAATCTGAACTATGATACATTCCAAACATGCAATTAAGTGTCCGAAAATATTGCATTCAGTTTGCACTTGAAAATTTACTCACCTCACCTTATTTCTCCTTAAAAACAGATTTGGAGAAATTTAGCATTGCATCTCTTGCTCAACAAATGATCCTCTGCAGTGAATGGGTGCCGTCAAAATGGAGGAAGCATTATTAACGATTATGGACTTGTATTATGCCCAGAAGTGACAGTTCCAAGTTAAAATGCCTTATTGATGGATTTGTTTGTTAAAAACACGCAGCTTTTCACTTCACAAGGCATTCACTGATTGACTGGAGTCACAGGGATTACTGAGATGTTTTTATCAGCTGTTTGGCTCTCATTCTGATGGCGCCCATTCATGGCAGAGGATCCATTAGTGAGCAAGTGATGTAATGCTGAACTTCACCAGAACTGTTTTAATAAGGAAATAAACTCAACTACCATAGGGTGAGTATATTTTCAGCAAATGTATTTTTTTGGGAGGACTCAAAGCATATTATTTCCATAATAATTAAAGTATGCTAACAATTCTTATGTGCAATATGCATTAGATGGTCAGTAAACAGACTCTGGACCATTGGAGGCCAAATCTGGTTTAAGATGGTCTTTTTTTTAGCACGGCATGGAGTGTGGGATTTTTATTTACAGAGCAAATTGTGTATCAGGCATGAGAGAATGGGACACTTCCAGAACATCTCTCTCCAACTCGACTAGTCAGTCAGACAGACCAGAACGCATCTTAATTGAGGCATGATAACATGCAGGATCGGTAAGCATGAGAGAGAGGTTAGATTTAATTAGAGAAGGCAAGCGTGAATATTTAATGAGTGTGGCCGAAACTAATTACGAGAGCAGGGCGGCGATGAGCTCATGCACCGTTTCAGCATGGATCAACAAATCACACCCAACCACAACAAATCAGACCCACCACAGCGTCTCAAATCACTCACAAAAACGGGAAAGGCAAGAGAAAAGCTTAACGCAGCAGAAGTAAGAGTTATTGACCAACCCAAACCTTCTCGGCCTTCAGATGAAAACCCAAACAAGTCAGGGACAAGAGAGGGTGTGTGGGCACCGAAGCGGGTGGTTGACTAGGTGACGTGTCACTTTTTCAGGTGGTGAAGAGCATGGGGAGATCCTGCCAAAGCCCCACGTGTCTCTCTTACCTCTTTCTCTGCTATTGGCGAAGCAGCCACGGTAACAGCTAATCGATCGCTTGCGAAATCCCCCAGCACACCCTCGCCTGGAATGATCAATATCCCTAGCAATTAGAATCCCCTATCTGCATGGCTGCAGGGACCTCGGGGTAGATCTGTGGCCCACAAACACCCAATTTAGTCCTCAACTTACCACTTAATTACTAAATCTTCTGTAATGCGTATTGGCAGATGGGAAGTTGTGCTGAGCACCAGCGGATGGCTGACTGAACAAGAGACCTTTGGTAAGGTGCTAGTTAAGATGCGCTCTCTCATCCTCTTCCAGCCAGTTAAACATCTGTTTCACACATGGATCCAGACCCACAGTGATTCCTCCATTGAGCAGAACACCTTCTCATAGGAGGAGAGAGCGAGAGGTAAAAGCAGCATGCCAAGGGTCAAGAAGGCAAAAACACACTCTGAGCTGTCCTGAGAATTGCAGCTTCGCTTAGTAAAACTCATGCTCAGGACACCTAATGTAAGAGCTGTGGGAACCTGGTTTGAGTCCCAATCCCATTCTCTCTCTCCCTTGCTGATGCTGCAAGCAAGTCCTCCTGGGAAGCTCATAGTTATGGGTTCATAGTATAATTATGTAATTATGACTGTGTGTTGTTTGGAACATAATGGTGCCCATTTACACACACAGTCACTTCATGGGTTTTTTTTTATTAATATGTTATCTATCTGGTTTGATAAAACTGTTTGATTTGGACTTGTACAGTTAAAGTGTATACGTGTATTAGAATAATAATATTGTGCTTTGTGATGATTAATCACGATTAATTGCATCCAAAATAAAAAAATTTGTTTACATAAATTTTTGTTTACATATGTGTGTGTATATATGAATACACACATATACTACAGTATATATTTTTAAAATATTTACATGTAAAATTTATATTCATATAATTTATATTACACATACATATGTGACCCTGGACCACAAAACCAGTCATAAGGTTTAATTTTTCGAAATTGAGATTTATTCATCATTTGAAAGCTGAATAAATAAGCTTTCCATTAATGTATGGTTTGTTAGGACAATATATGGCCGAGATACAACTATTTGAATCTTTGGAATCTAAGGGTGCAAAAAAATCCAAGTACTGGGAAAATTGCCTTTAAATTTGTCCAAATGAGGTTCTTAGCAAAGCATATTACTAATCAAAAATTAAGTTTTAATATATTTACGGTAGGAAATTTACAAAATATCTTCATGAAAAATATCCTAATGATTTTTGCCATAAAAGAAAAATCTATATTTTTGACCCATACATGTATTTTTTGGCTATTGCTACAAATAAACCCCAGCGACTTAAGACTTAGTTTTGTGGTCCAGGGCCACATATATTTAATATATAAACATGACATATTTCTCTTAAATATATATGTGCATGTGTGTGTATTTATATATATACATAATAAATATACACAGTACACACACATCTCTCTCTCTTTCTCTTTCGGCTTATTCTCTTTATCAGGGGTTATCCGCACAACTGATCTGGCACATGATTTACAGATTTGGGAAGAGCAGAATTCACATATGTGGCTTCAACAAGCAAAGCATTCATACAGTTGCATCTGGGAAGGTTTGTGCCATCACATTGCAAACTGGGCATTTTTTTCATGCCCAGTTTGCAATGCATTTTGAAGGGCAATGCAACTGAATGCATTTTAAAGGACATTTACACCTTTACATTATCAAATAGCTATTTATTCAAAGAAATTGCATGAATTGGGCAAATTTAAATAGGCCCATGGACATTTAGGGTAAATTTTAGTTTTCTTTCTTCCTCTCTTATTTATCTACCAACAAACCAGATGCTTTTTAGCAACTGCAACACAAAATGGAGAGCAAATGTGTATAAGATGTGCAATTGATGCTGACATACTTTTTCATGACTTCCATAGAATTCAAGAGTGCCTGTCGCCTTAGCTCCAAAAGTATTTTTCCCAATCATTCATTCATTTTTTTTTTTTTTTTTTTTTACCACTAGGGTATTAGAAATAAGCTATTATCAAATCATACAACCATACATGACCAAAATTTCTTTACAAAACAATGATTAATATAGTTTCTCACCAGTAATCCTACTGTTAAACCTGACTATTCAAAAAATTATTTGAAATTATATGCACTGATAATTAACAACACAGTAGCTCACAGTAGGTCTGTCTGTAAAGGTTAAAAATCAATTCCTCTATGGAGAAAATGAATAGAATATTTTTACTTTGGAACCCGACTGGTGCGCTCTATTATAATTCTGCTTTCATCATGGGAAATGTAGTTTTAATATATTACCTTCATTTTAAATTACTAAATTATTTTCTGCAGTAATCGACAGCTGCCATCCATAGACCTTAAGTTGTATTTAACATGAAATATTCCTACAATAGACCTACCCAAACTCAGAAAGTCAGGGCTTAAGGAAAATCCAGAGTTTCCACTGGTAATACTGGGATTGTGGTGGTGTTCATGTGCACTCATCTGGTAAATATGATCATTCAGACATGACTTGAAGGTAGCATAAAGCTGAGAAATTTGGATTAATCGGCTCATAGCTTCACTAGCAGCCTTAAAGGGATACTCCACCCAAAAATGAAAATTTTGTCATTAATCACTTACCCCCATGGCGTTACAAACCCGTAAAAGCTCCGTTCATCTTCGGAACACAATTTAAGATATTTTGGATGAAAACCGGGAGGCCTGTATCATTCGCGCCACAAGGATGCGCTGTTTCTATGGATATTTAGCTTTGATTTGAAATAAAACAGCGCATCCTTGTGGCGTGGATGATACAGAAGAGCATACGCAGCATACGGTGATATGGAGAGACACAGAGGAGACTGTTGACAAAGGAATTGTTGAATAAAGTCTTTATTTTTGTTTTCTTCGCTTACAAAAAAGTGTTCCGGTCACTTCATATAACCCAGATTGCATGTCTGATGGCAGATGAAGTATTCTGACGACGAATTTCATACATTTTATGGACCTTGACACTATTATTTACTTGGCAGTCTATAGGACAGTCACAGGCCTCCCGGTTTTTATCCAAAATATCTTAAATTGTGTTCATAAGATGAACGGAGCTTTTAGGGGTTTGGAATGACATGGGGGTAAGTGATTAATGAAAAAATTTTTATTTTGGGGTGGAGTATCCCTTTAATATGAGTGTGATATGAGTTTGGAAAGCTGTCTGCTGTACTATGCTGTCCAACTAATCACTCAAACTGCATTAAAGCGCACTGGAAAACAGTCAATGCTGAGAAAGTAAGCAACATGCACGCTGCCATTTTTGCTTACAGGTGTTTAATTCTGGACACTTAAGCATTTTTGAACCAATAATTTGAGTTGCAATTTCCATGTGACTATTCACTTTGATTAAACCGAAAAATTATGTGTTGAGCTGTGACGTCAATTAATATAAAATACTGCTATGATTTTATGCTGCTGCAAACAGTTTCGTCAGAACACATGGTTACTTTTGAATGGCCATCCATTTTTCCCATATAATTGTGTAGTTGTGGAATCTACCAGCAGGGGCAAACTGGACCATGCTGACTCCCTGGTTTTGAGTTTACCGTGAGTCCTGCAGCTCCAGTTGGGTGCTTTCCAGACTCTCTGTTATTCTCTTGAGCTCTGCCTGGAGTCTCCTCTGAGCTTTCTCTGCCAGCACCACCTCCGCCACACGCTCTGAGAGCTGCTCCTGAGCCAGACGCTGACCTCTCTCCAATAGCTGCTCTTTCTCCTGCTGCCGCATCAGCTCCTGGGCTGAAACATACACACATATAAAACATAATATCTGTGATTTCACATGAAAGTGTCAGAGGTTTGGATATGATTAACAATATATGAACTTCTGATCAAATCACACACACACACACACACACACATTAGCATGTTATTGTATATGAGCTACAACATATAATGACTTCGACTTAATGAAGGTTTGCACACACACACACACACACACACACACACACACACACACACACACACACACACACACACACACATAATGTGTGTATATATAAATATATATGTGTGTGTGTGCAAACCTTCATTAAGTCCAAGTCATTATATGTTATAGGCCATATAAAATAACATGCTAATCCCTTTTTAGGGTATACCATGGCCACGTCTGCCCGTCTTCATCTACGTTGAGGATATTGTTTCTAATGAGCATCATTCCCACAGTGGTGTGTGTGAAGATGTGCATGTATCTGATGGCTTGAGGCTCTGAATTGATGGGCTTTTTCATTTCAGACGGGAGACTCAGACTGCTGAAGAACACAAACAGGTGCACACACACATTCTGACAAACCCACACGCTCTATCACACAGATTTAAATGCAATTGCTTTTCTTTTGCAAAATCAAGAGAAAATCACTGCCTTGCTGAAATGAACAAATTAGACCAGCATGAATTTCCATGGTGTGTTCTCATGGGTCAAGCAAGCACATCTGAGTTTCCGTTAACCATATCTGATGGTAAACCGAAGAAACAAGCTTTCTCTGAACCAAAATTTATCTCATTTTTTTTAGACATTTTAACAAAGACTTTTAATCAGCTGGCCCCAAGATTGTTTTTAATGAATGTGTCCTATCAGAGTAAGCACAGATGTAGTTTAGTGTGTAATACATTTTAAATGTACTCATAATCAGACTACAGTTCCATTGCTATCAATACCATGATTATATATTATTAACACAATGGCAGTGAATTATTCATAATTTATTGATTATCCCTTTATCTGTTCAGAAAGCCTTCTAGATTTCATTGTTAACGGATCTCTCTGATGTTGGGTAAAATATAAAATAAAATATTTAACAGTGTTCTGTTTTTATTTATTTATTTACATTTTTAAATTTGTATGATTTAATTAATTCTTAAATGTTCATAAAATTATAAATCCTCTGCAGTACCTTCAAGGAGCCATCTTTGGGAAACCTTGACTAAATGTTTAATGCACTTCATGTTGTTGATGACAAAAAATCCGATATAATTTCTTCGACTTTGTACTTTAATATCAATATGATACAAGATTATCCTATTCAAATTAATGTGATAAAACAAGTCAAAAGTAATCGAAAAGTGGTCCGATTATATTACCTAAAATGTCTCGTGTTATAGATCACATTAATAACTAAATTTTTTGTCATGTAAATTGTTATCATTAACTGACTACAATTTCTAAGTAATCTACCCAGTACAGAGTTTGGCTTAGGTGTCCAAATACTTCTTGGGGCCATTTGCAGTTTCATCAGTTTAAAGTACACTCTAAGCTTTTTTTTTCCAATTTCTTCAGGAAATTTAAAATTAATTACAGCATGGCAATCCACCATGAAAGTTCTACAGGTGTTCTGCTCTGTGTTACCCGTGTCTCTGCAGGTGGTGTGAGCCTCCTTCAGTTGTTCTCTGAGCTGAAGCATCTGTGTTTTGAGTGAGGCGCACTCTTTCTCCCTCTGCCTTTTTTCTTTCTTGGCTCTCTGCAGATCAGCCTCCAGCCCTCGAGCAGAGACGGCCTGTCTCTCTGCCTCCGCCGCCTTGCTTCGGATCTTCTCCCGTGCCTGCAGAAGATCAGCCTCGGACTGTCTCAGTAGGGCGTCTCTCTTCTGGATAGCCTGAGAGAGGGCGACTGTGAGAATCCACCACAGGCAAAACGAATCTGCTGTGTACACATACTGTGTGTGTATGTGTGTGTGTACTTGTTTACCTGGCCACACTGGCTTTGAGCTGCCTGTAGCTCTCCTTCTAGATTGGCTACCTTCTGTTCCAGAGAATCAATGTGTGCTCGTTTCCGGCCCTCATCCGCTGCATCCGCCTGGAGCTTCCTCACCTGCTCCTGCAGTCGCTGCACCTCTGCAAAAAAACACGGCTGATTAGAATCAGTGTGAGAATCGAGTCAGAAAGTGAGCTGCGAGTTCACTTACCTGCCGTACTGGCATCTCGGTGCCGTGCCAACTCCAGCTGGCAGACCCGCGACTCCTGGGCGCTCTGACCACAGCGCTCCAGTGACTGGAACAGTGCCTGAGGACAAACACACACACACCTCCACTAACATGCGAAGTCGTCACACAGCTGTCAAACTTCTGTGACTGTGCCTTGGGGGAGTCGTGTTGATGCCCGGGGCGCTGGAGGGGCCGACCTAAGGCGGATAAGAATTCCCCCTCTTCCCCGAGCTGTCTCCATCCCTAAGGTTATCGCTACACCCGCTGCTTCCGCTCGCCTCTTCGACTCCGTTCCTCTCCCGTATGGCCTTCAATTAGCATCCCAACTGCGGCATGTACACATACGCCTGCTGAGGTTTCGACGCAAGGTTTGTCCCTGACAGGTGTCGCCTCCAATCTGGCAGCCTGTGCTTTTGACGTGCTAACCATTCAATTAAGTCTCTGGGATGCTCTATGTGTGGGTGCCGTTTCTTAATTACCCTGGGAACCGGGTTGCACTCGCACGTCACGGCTCTGACAGGTGAACCGGCGTGTCACGGCTCTCGACGCCGCGTTTCTGTCTTGCTGCATGCAAACGGGACAGGTTTTAGCGAGATCTGATTGTGAAACTAATATAGTACAGGCATAATCAGCAAACACGGGCAAGGTTGGGGGCCCTTCGTTTGGCACCATTAAAATAACGAGGTGTCACGAGGCGCTAGGACTCGCCGCTTCAGCGCCGACACGTGTCAAGACAAATCTATATTTCATGGCCACTTACAGATGTATAAATAGCCAAACGAGGTGCTGGAATCATCTATAAAACCCTGCTAAAAGGTTGCCAGAAGATGGCAGGCACTGTCAGAGGGACAGAAGGGTAATCAATCTGAGAAGGGGGAGCGGGTGGGCAGTGGCGCGAGGAGGGCACTAAATCACGTTGCCGTTTGCGTAGAGCGCGACGAAACGCTGACACTTTGGCTGATGCGCGAGCTCTCCGACAGCCTGATGGATCGCTCTACTACACTCCATTAAAGCTGGATGGCTCGCTGCCACTCTGACATAACAAACAATTAGTCACAAAGGTGCCCATGAACTTGCACAAAGCCTCAGATTTAATAAAAGCCTCCGCTTATGACTGATAAATAGTCCCCAAGTTGCAGGGTGTCAATGCACAGAGTAACGTATGACACGGGGAACAGGTGGGTCCATTTAAAGCCCATTTTTGTAACAGGAAGAGATGATGGATCGGTGATGGATCCATGCAGATGTGCGAGTAGCATGTGGGGATTCTCTCAACTACAAAGACAAACACCGATAGCCCTTCACTCACGTGCTCCAGTTCCTGAACACGGGACAGCTGGGATTCGTAGTCTGAGTCGGAGTGAATGTGAGTGGCCCGGTAGATGGAGAAATCAGCCTGTGTCTTCACTACCATCTCTTCTTGCTCTTCAGCCGAAAACACACAAGGTTTTTAGATTTACAATGATGTTGGAAATTCATACGACAGCAACAGGCCTTTTACACAATCAAACTTGAGGGCAATAAATATGAAAATTGTCTTCCTGTTATTATATGGGTTTCATTCCTAGGTAACACATTCACTAAAAATATATTTTGAATAACCTCAAAGCCCAGTAGTGCCGACTTACCTGCTTTTTAGTTAAGACTACTGAATATTAATTAGATGACAAATGATCTATCACCTAATTAATCTTCATAAGCCAGGACTTCTCTGATTTCTCTTACGCCCCTGGAAATTAGTTGAACTATCTCTTAAAAAAATTGTTATAAAACAGGGAAATAAGTTTTAATCTAGAGAGAAAGAGTGGGTAGTCATTCTGAACTGTAAAGCAAACTGTAAAGTTTCAATCTGGTCTCTATTTTCCTCTCTTCATCCGTTAAGGTCTGATAACAGGCCCTAATGACAGTTAAGTTCTTCCTTCTGAGAAAGATAAATCAGTCCAGCACAGTGCCGTCAGAACTGAAGACTGAATATAAAACAGCTCCAAATGGCCTCGGGCGTAATGAAGATAATATTTCATTATGTAACACTGTCTGTTACTGTTGTTCTGAGAAACACATAAAACAACAAGCTAGGAAAAGCAAGGAAGGTTTTATAGTACAGATCATACTGACAATTTATAGTGCCTTACAAAGGCACAATATAAACAAGAAATACATTAAATATAGACATCTGAATAAAATAAATTATGATTTTAAGTTAATTTAATGCAGTTAAAATAATAAAAGGACATATGAATGAATGAACGAACAAATGAAAATAACATGAATAAAAAACAAAACAAAACGTAAAACCCAATGGAGTGCTTAAAGCAAAAGTTCATCCAGAAATGAAAATACTGTCACTATTTACTCACCCTCATGTCATTCAAACCTGTATGACTTTCTTTCTTCTGTGAAACATAGAAGATATTTTGAGAAATATCATGGTGTTTTTTTTTTGTTTGTCCATACAACACAAGTCAATGGTATCTGTTCAGTTACCAACATTCTTAAAAATATCTTCTTTTGTGTTCTGCAAAAGAAAAAAGTAGCATGAGAAAAGCTGTTGTCCAATTTATGAATGAAATGTTCATTTGAGTTCTATGATATGTTAGATTTAGTATACAAAACCGATCTGAATGATTCATTTAGAAATTAGACTTATCCGGTACCTCAGTTGACTCAATGAGCAGATAACAGTCCACTGGAGCAGAAGATTATCAATGAATAATGACTAAAATCTCACATACAGCTATTATATAAATTCGCACAGACTTTACTTTTATATTGCATTTGCACTTTTCTTGAATCTTGAAAGCATCAGTCCCAATTTATAATTCTATGGAAAGAGCAACCTGCACATTCAACACTGAAGAATTCAAATTCATACAGGTTTGATTTTACATGAGGGTGAGTAAATGACAAAACTTTCATGTGCGAGTGATCTAACTCAAAATAGCTGTATCAAGATAGTTAGAAAGCCCCTGGTCCATCTGAGGATCATCTGAGAGAGTTTTATACAGCAGTGTGTCTGTGAGTATATTACAGCTGACAGCTTCCACTGAGCATGAAGACAGTGAGGCGACTGACTGACGTGACTGTTTTACATCACAATCACAGATAAAGGAAACTTTCCTTTTTTTACTCTGCTGAAGGTTATGCGCTACAATGCCGACAGCCCAGCAGGTTCTGAGTGAGCGGGAGAAATTAAGGGGAGGAGACATGTGCAAACGGCTGAAGGACGTGTGTTCAGAGGTCCTGACTGAAAACAGTTGGATCAATATAGCGTGTATGAGTGTGATGTTTAGGGATTTCTAATGGGACGCTGGGCATCACAGGCATCTGAGAGGAGAAGCCGGAGGTGCTGGAGGAGAAAAAGGCTCAGGAAGGTCCTCACACCTAGTATGCACAGCATCTGACAGAGGTGACCGCACCAATGGGCTGTAGACAAGGCCTGTCCCTCCACCGCTGAGAGCAATGCCCATTATTTCAAGCAGACACTGCAGACCCAGCAGGCTTTTCCACTTTACACCACCCAGCCACCCTCACGGTGAATGTACACGCAAATCAAAACAACTTCAGGTCCATTTAAACACCAGTCGCTGTGTCTGAAAGGGCCACACATGCAATCTTTACCCAACAACTACAAATCAATCGCAACTTCAACTCCCAGAATTCCTCAAGAGAGCCTATCACAGCTCTCTCACTGATGCTGTGGGAAATGAAACACCTGGAAATGCTCTCTCCTCACATAGTGAGCAGCGTGAGGGTTCTGACCTGGATCGATACAATCCGGTAAAAACTCTGAAGCTCAGATTGGCTTTTGCACCCAGAGAATGGCGTAGATTTCCTTCCCCATTGTGTTCACCCCTCAAGCTGCACTAACAAGCCACTTTCCACCTGTATGTGTGGTAACTAGGTTTCAGTTGGCTTGATATGCAATCTGAACCCAACAGAATTTAACTCTAGGGAGGAGATGAGCAGGTTAAGTCTGTGGCATTATGGAGCATTCATAGTTCAGATCTGCAGCCTTTCTCATACCCAATTTAATAGTTCACAGGTGTGAATATACAGTGGTTTCTCAGAAGCAGGACAACTTTTCTGATCAGTATCTTTGGAGTAATATTCCTGGGTCAGTGGCATGATGCTCACTGTTTTGATGGATCTAATAACTTTTTTCTTTTTCAAAAACACATAAAAAATGCAATTCATACATGCAATGAATAGGATATACCTCTTATATATCCTAAGCAAAATGTCAGGGTGATACAACTCTCCTGATATCATAATAATAAAAAAAATAAAATAAAGAAATTATTAGTATGAAACTGTGAAGAAATATGTTTGAACAAAAATTTGTTGCAGCTTTTTAATATTTAAAAAACAAAAAAAACTTGTCTTAATTAGTCACGTGATTAAATCTTTTTTATGACAAGACAAGAATGAATGTAATTTATGAAATAAAAACAAATAAATGCTACTGTGTGATAAAAATACCTTTTAACTGTTTTTTTTTCTTTAAAAATAAATAAATAAATAAATATGAAAACATCCCCATTACTAATATCAATATTGTCCAAAGTTTAAAAAATTAAGCATATAGTAAAGTCAGTGTGATAATATCATATTTGTAAATCCCTTTTCCTTACCTTTTTTTATTATTAAAGATTAAAAAAGGTAACATTCAATATTACAACATATTCAATATATACACCTAATACCACTATTTATTTATTTGTTTGTTAATTAAAATATGGATGATGATGTTGATTTTGTTTGTGCATATCGATAATAAAAATGTTTTCAATTAGAGATCTTGTTCATTATTGACCAATCAACCAATCAGATTCCTTTAATTCCCTTTGAGTTTAGTGATTCTGAATGGTTAGGACCAAATTAGTTTGACAGGAATGAGCAAGATGTGTGATCCTACTTGGGTCACCATGAAGGAACACATGCACCTAATCAAGCTGTGGGTTAGTTAGTGTCAGGTTACCTGTCGGCGAAGGGTAGCAGCGGTGTCTCTGAGAGTGCTGATGAGCAGCTCACACTCCTGGCTGTGTTTACGGCTGTGCTCCAGCTCTCCCAGCGTGTCTCGGAGCTGCTGGCTCAGAGTGGCGAGGGCATCGTCTCCACTCTCCAGCTGAGCGCAGTGTACCTGCAGATCCCCCTGCAGAGCTACAACCTGAGCCCTCAGACGGAGGACCTGCTCTTCCCTCTGTGCCACCTGACGAGACACAAACAACATCAGCCAAAAACATATCAGGACCACCACTGATGTGTACTCTCGGTAATTTAATATACAACTTTATAGTTTCAGTTTAGCTAAAAAAAAAAGACTCTCTAAGAGTCATTAGAGATCTGTTTTTATAAACCAAATGCATGGCTGAGTGTATTTGGTATTTGCTGCACTGTAAAAAAAAATTAAGTTTACGTTTTTCACTCAAATTTAACAACGACTTGTTCTTTTTCACTTTCAAAAATGGTACATTTAACAGTATTTTACTGTAAAAATACATTAAACGTATGGTTAGATCTATTACAGTTATTCACTGCATTTACAGTAGTAAGGAAACTTACTGATAACCGATGAACAGGTTTTTACCGTAGCGTTTTTAGTGTTTTTAATGTTAAAATCATGATTTTTTTTTTACAATGTGACACTGAGGGGCCATTTACACAACATTTTCAGCCAAAAACTGAAAACTTTTTAAGCATTTTGCCTGTTCGTTTACATGACAATGGCATTTTGGGGACTGAAAACGCATATACAGGTTTCAAAGTGCAAGTTTTTGAAAACAGCAACGTAATCATTTCCATGCAAACACCCAAAACAGGAATCCTTGAAAACGCTGACATCAGGCGTGTGCATAGTACGTGTTAGGTATGTAGACATGCGCAGTACGTGACGATTTTAAAGGCAAGCGCGAACAAACATACACAACCACGGCGGAGTATATGGTAGTGTTGTTGCTGCTCAAGAGTTTGCGAACGCTTCTTCCGCAAAGTGTGGAATTACTTCACCATTATTACAACCAACATATAATCGTCACTTCCCTACAGGTATTGTTTACTAACAAGGTGACAGCGCCAACTACTGGCCTGGCATATGTAATACAGCGGGGTTTTTTTTTATACATTTTCGCAGATATGTGTAAACACGAATCATTTTGAGAACTCGTTTTTGACTACACTGTTGTCGTATAAACATAGTCTGATACAATACCTGTATTTATAGTAATGCTGTTATTTTCGAGTACAGTTCAGTAAAACTGATGATTTGATGATTTTCTTCATTTGGTTCATTGTATGCACACTACCATTCAAAAGTCTGGGTTCAGTTAGATTTTTTAACATGGAAGAAGTCTCTTATGCTCACCAAAGTTGCATTTCTTTCATAAAAAATACAGTAAAAAATTGTTATATATTTTTAAATATTATTACAATTTAAAGTAATTGTTTTGCATTTGAATACATTTTTAAATGTACTTTATTCCTGTGGAGAACATCTGAATTTTCAGAATCATTACGCCAGTCTTCTATTTTTGAGGAAAATTATATATTTTTTTCAGGATTCTTTGATGAAAAGAAAGTTCATATGTACAGCATTTATTTGAAGCCTTCTTTAATCATGCAAATGTCTCTGTCACTTTTAATCAATTTATTGCTGAAGAAAAATATAAATTTCTGAAGAAAAATGCATTTTTAATTTCTGGTACACTGGAAGGTATTGGTTTAGAGGAGAAGTACAACTTCATAGCACTTTATTGTGATACCCTTTCAAAATAATAATTTTCATGTTATGGCTGATTATTAAAAACATGGTCAATATTTTTGGTCAATATATTTACACAGTACAAAAGAAATGGATATTCTGTTGGAAAGTGGAAAGAATAAGGATTAATATTATAAGAAATACAGTCAAAACCAGTATACACTGCGCCCCTACAGCTGCAAAGCAGGTTTAATTTTTTAAGGTAACTAATACTAATGTAAGTACCAACCTGACTGTGGGCCTCTTTCAGGTCCTCCTCGCGACCAAACAGTGTGTGCTCCAGCTGTGCGATCTTGCTGAGGCAGGCCTGATACTTGTGTTTGCAGAGCTCAAGGGATTCACTAAGAGGTTGCAGTCGGGCCTCTGCGTCTGTGGCCAGTTTCTCAGCCTCCAGTAGACCTGCCTTCAGCTCAGTCAGCTCTGTATCCTGACTGCGGAGAGCTGCCGCCCTGCAGGAGGCCTGACACAAACAAACACTTATATTTAGAAGCAGAAGTTGTGATATAGTGAAAGTTAAGTCTGCTGAGCTGTCTCACCTCATCCTCCGGGTCTCTTTGCTGTCTGTGGGCCGTCTCCAGCTCACGGCACAGACTCTCCAGGTTATCTCTGTGCTGCTGCAGACGGCTTTGTGTGCTCTGCAGCTCTTCCTTAAGGGCCTGCACCTCCTTCACTCGGCTCTCCTTCTGTTCCTGCGCTTCCTGTTGCCATCGCTGCACTTCTTCACACAGATCACACAGCTCCTCCTTTTGGACTTCACACTGACAGACAACAAACAACAAAACTGCATAGTTTGCTTGATAGTGTGAAAAAAACTATCAAGCGTATTTTGGTAATTTTTTGGACACCATAAGTGTGATGTAATATTCAAATCAACTGAAAAGCCCAGGGTTATTATATTTAACTAAAACTGATAAAAATAAATAAAAAAAAAAAAAAAAAAAAAAAAAACTATATAGACATATTAAAAAACAAAAACACAACAAAATTATTATACACTTTAAATATAATTTAAATGAGAACAGAAAATATAATTCAAAATTTAAATAAAATATATTATAATAAAAACTGTACAGACATATTAAAAGGAATAAATAACAAAAACACAAGAAAATTACTAAAACTTTAAACTTTGAACTGTGTTTGTGGCGACCCAGATCAGAGTAGAGTCGTGTGGAATTGAAATGAAATAGCGATGCACCAAAAAAAAAAAATCTGGTTGATACCTCAAGTTAATGCCAATATATAAATTCTGTATAATTATTATGTCTAAACAAATGAACAATAAAACATGAAAAACCCATCACTTTAATTTTAAGAGGCACCTATTATGCCCCTTTTTACAAGAAATAATATTGGTCATGGGTGTCCCCAGAATGTGTTTGTGAAGTTTCAGCTCAAAATACCCCACAGCTCATTTATTATAACGTATAAAATGTGATTTTTGGGGCCTGTCTAAAAAATGAGCTGTTTTGGGGTGTATCACTTTAAATGCAAATGAGCTGCATATTCCCGCCCCGTCTTCAGAAGAGGGCATAGCATTTACATCTCAGCTTTGCATACCTACATCAATAAACAGCTAGAAGTAACATGACTGAGAGCGAGTGAGTTCAGCCACACATATAATATATAAAAACATACAAAATATATACTGTAATATATAAATGAGTGAGTTCAGCCACACATATAATATATAAAAACATACAAAATAAAAAATAGGAATATAAATTCATAAAATACGTTTCACAAATGCAAAACGCAATTCACAGATGTACAGCTGTGTACACAAATTATGAATATTTAAAATTCATGAGTTTATCACAGGCTGTGAATGTGTGAATCGCCTTGGATTTGTGTGTGTATTTTTGAGACTTTCCTGGTAGCGAACTCCTCCCACGCAGGACACTCGTACTCTTTAGCCAATCAGATTTGAGCCGGTCGATCAATCAATCATAACCCGCTGTGGGCGTGGCTGCTTGGTTGTTGTTTTGTCATCGGGGTGATACGGCTTCAAGTTAAGGTAGAGGTTTGTGGTTTTTGTAGCTGATCATTTCATTTCAGTTAACTAGCCTTGAAAGCGTGGTTTTTGTCTTTGCAGTGCTTTAAAAGTAAAATCCTCCCACGCGGGACACACACTCGTTAATGTGACCAGATTTGAGCCAGTCGCTTATTATTGGTGGGTTTCCGCTGCATGGGCATATATATATGGATATATTATGTATATTTATATATATTATTTTTATTTATTTAATTTTTTTTAGAAAAGCTGGTGCAAATTTATCCATTTTGTGAAAATCAGAAAAAAGCCCCATGAAATCCTGGTGGGACTCGGTGACATGGAACTATTATTGGAACTATTTTTATTGCCAAAAAATATATATACAAACCTACCAAATATTCTTGGTAAGTTACTTCTAATTTATAACACAATATCACACTCACAATTAATTGCCCGTGTGCTCGTATCATAGCCATGCTGATATTCAGTACAACGGCACTCTTAATTAGTACACTTCATATACAGCTCATTTAGTTAGAATTTAGAGTCACAAGCATCCTATTATTACTCTATATTTACAGACTCACATCTGCAGTCACAGTCTGGCATATATAATGAATGCTAGATTCTCAGACAGAAATCAGCGAAGCCTGTTTGCTCCCTGAAGCGTGTCTGTGGTGCCTCACTGATAGCAGCTCTACATTAGATTATTAGACTCCAGAGGGAGACGATCCCAGATTGGATAATATTATTTTTTTCCCCTGGCTGATGATGCATTACAAAAATAAGGAGCACTGTAACAGATGTCTCACAGGGTGAAAATAATAAATCACACAGACTACTGCGCGCACACACATGTGGTATATTAGTTCTGTGAGTTAACTTGCGTGATTTATTGGACTTGGTGAAGGCCCTGGATGGAGTCTCCTCAGTGCACCTAACTTCCCTTGCAAGCATCATTAAGACTACACTGCTAATTGTGTTGTTTTAAAAGAGTGGAAGCTGATAATGACTCCATTAGTGATTCACCTACGCTTCTGTTTCCTTGGAATCGAGCCGGGAGGAGCAACATGGACATGCACATGGGAAAACCGCTGACAGATGAATGGGATAAATGAAGCAAGCAAGCAGAGGGAAGGAGAGAATATGAATGTTCCTTAAGTTGATGTAAACTAGTAAAAGGTGATAAAGGCAAGGCGAGGCTTGACAACCACAAGAAAAATGTGGACATCATAGACTTTGAGGCTGTCTGATTGGTCAACTAAATTGATTTACACTGCAGTTGTGGCACAAAAAAGCGCAGTGATGCAGAATTTTTAAATGAGTCAAAGTTATTGCATATAGATGCAAAAACAAGAATTCAAAATCGTAGAAAACTGTGCAGTTTAAAGGTGGTTCTTATTTATTATTATTATTATTATTTGCTAGCTAATAAAACACTTTGGGATCAGTTTGAACATAATTCCAAATATAAAGTTAATCATGAGACAATGGAGCTTCTATTAGGTTTTCATTTAGTCAGCCTGGCAATGAATTAAAAATAAATAAATAAATAAATAAATAAATAAATAAATGTATACTGCTATTCTTCTTATTGATCTTCTTACATATTAAGAGTCTACTTTAAACTTTTATTATTATTATTTATTAATAATTCATGCAACATTAACAACAACAACATTAATAATGTATTATATTATTACTATTATATCAATACTATACTTTTCATGAATAATTATATTATATTATTAATGCAATATAAATTCTTTATGCTTGATTACAGATTTCTGTATCATGATAATGATGATAATTGTTATTAATAATTCAAACAACATTAATAATAATATTAATAATGTATTCTTTTCATTAATAATAATAACAATAATCAGTAATATTTTTTATATTCTATTTATTTTGTTTATATATATATATATATATTATATATATATATAGTATATATATATATATATATATATATATATTATATATATATATATATATTATAATTATTATGAAATGTAGACTCTTTAAGCTTAATTATAGATCACTGTATAATTGCCTTTCTATCCATTATTCCTATAATATATTTTTTTTGAATTTTGGATTTTTTAGGTTTATTTTTGGTTAATTTTTTATTTGCTTTTTATCCATTTCATTAATAATTGCCTTTCTATCCATTATTCCTATAATAACAATAATTATAATCAGTAATTGTTTTTTTGGCTTTATTATTTCTTATCCATTATTCCTATATTGTTGCAATTTTTGAGTCAGATGAATGAAGCTTTTAGAAAAGTTGACCAACATAGAAATGAATAGGAGTTTTGAAAAATGAGATGAAGACCCTATTTGTATCAGTTGCCTAAAAAATGTTTTATTCTACATGGAGTTGGTTGCCTAATCTGGACAGACATGTTCACATTACTTGCTATCTAACACCAGTTCTATTGGTTTTATCTCTATACTTCCTCGTTTGGACACTTTCTCATACCGAACAAACAACAATGGCTGACTGTGAATACTGCATGTCTACATTAATGGCATCAGCAACTGAAAACTTTTACATGATATTGCATCCACACCTCTAGGTGTCAGTATACATCCAAGATGACATATGGGCCAAAGCAACATAAAAAAAAAAAAAAATTACTCCACGCACCTTGATGAGTCCTTGGAAAGAGTTGACAGCAGTGTTGCGTGGTGACGTTACAGCATGAATCAGTGCTAAGCTCAGTCTAATTTTCTAAGTCCCTATTTCAGTCGCAAACTCATCACACAGACAACAGCCTGTGGCTATTTCAGATGAGACTCAGACAGACAGAGAGAGAGGAGGGTAGACACACTTTTTATGGAGCTCTCTCGCGCTTTTCCACCGCTGATTAATTTCATACTAGCTCGGTTGGCCAGCAGCGTTATTAGCATAAAATTTCCATGTATCAGGCCCTGCAATAAAACCCTGTCATCAAGTCACTTGTCAAACACACAATTTCAAATCTCATTTAGTTTCTAATATCATTTTCATACCAGGCGGAGGGGTGCAAAGAGAGGTGGAGGGCTAGAACAGAGACAGGAATGTGTTATGTAAAGGATAAGCAGAGTCATCGATCAAAATTAAAAGAGCTGAGATGAGCTTCATGATTAGAAATTCTACGGATCAGCATCAAGTGTTTATCAGGTGAAGCAGACAGCAGGTGTTTGAGAAGCACTAGATCTTCTAGAGGGCTTCGAGTGTTATACAAGCAGTCAGTGTTTGCTATAACAATAATCTAATGCCACCGTGAAAGAAAAGACATTTTCACATTTTGTAAATAAAATCAGTGTTGCCTGATGTGCAAAACTAGCCAACATAACACTAAAGGCCTGCTCACACCAAAGACAATAACTATGACTATAACATTTGTTCTAATGATCGTTCATAATACTATGAGAACAGAGATACAGAGAAACAATATCATTAGTATCACTATCAGAAAGATTCTTTTTCCAGCTGATGGATGATGAAAACATCAGAATCCAGCTGACTTTAAAAACCTTGAGCATTTAAAGCAATAGACAACATAATTTCAGTGCGCACAAATTGTCGTGCATTGGCGTGGATGCTAATTTGCTAATAAAGAGTTTTTGTTCTTGGTGTGAATGGGACTTAAGCTTTTGTAGGTGGTTGATATGTATTTGCTGAGGTGTTTCTGAGCACATGCTAGGTGTTTTCTGGGTATTGTCTAGGTCAGGTTTTTCCAAACGGGATTTTGATGATGAAAAGTTAATAATTAACTATACTGAATGTAAGATTTAAATAAATGAATTTGGCTCCAGAAAACAGTCAGTCTCAGAGAACGCTTGGGCTTGAGTTTAACATGCATTTTTGAATGCAACACGCAATAAGTTTACTTTATTTGCATATTTGCATGACATCCAACATTTTTGTTGACAGAAAATTACAACACTTTAGCAATATTTCGCCAAAATAAAAGCACAAGGATTTGAAATTTTTGAAGTTCAAGGGTTTGGACATGAAGGACTTTAAGTGTAAATAAGATTATTATTGTAATCATAAAATATATATATATATATATATATATATATATATATATATATATATATTTATAGTGTAATTATAATTTACAATAGTAATATATTTCTGTTTATTTTTGTAATTTGAGTTAATATATTAATATAAAACAAAACAAAGCAAAACGCAAAATAACAACAACAACAAAAATTTTAAATGTATTTAGGAACTATTATGTTGGAAAATGCAACTAATAAATAGCACAAAACCATTTAATGAAACTTCCACTAAATCATAAAGTGGCTGCCACTACAACAGCCTTTCAGATGATGTAATAAAGTATGATAAACATTATTTTCATAGCACACACACACCTAAAGCCAAGCTGAAGGCACAGGCTCTAATTATGAAAAATAACACTGGTTTGGAGAGAGTAGAGTGGGGGGGCTGTTTCATTTTAATAAGGACAGGGAATCAATGCAATTTAATCAATCTTCCCTAATTAAAAAAAATCTATATTGTGAAACAATCAAGGTGCATAAACAAGATTAAAATAAATGAAGGAACTGTGCCATGAGCAAGGGAGAGTCTAATTAAAGGGAGTTAATTGGAATTCCATGCCTATGTGTGGACTGTCGATGCAGCAGACAGGAAATATTACACGTGAGTGTGTTCACTGGAGACCTCACAAACACCCTTCAGCTAAACACACACAAGTGCTTCACAACAACACCACAACAAACTCATGCTTACGCCGGCTCTTTCTCAGGTCTCAATACCCAGACTGGCCAATTTGTGATTTTTAGTGTGTTTGTGCTTTGTGTGTGTGTGTTTACCTGTCTGTAAAGGGAGTCTGTCTCTCGCTGGAGCTGTGTTGTGTTGTGTTTGTTCTTCTCCATCATTTCTTCTCTCTGTTTCAGGATCTCCTGAAGTCTGCTCACCTCCTTCTGCAGGGCCACAACCTCCTCTTCCCTAGACGTGACCTGCAGCATCTGCTCTGCCAGCTAAACACGCCACAGTCAAACAAATGACAATATTACCTGCAAGTTTATGGTAAAGCAATATGGCTATTTTGATCATATTTTATCATGTGTGTGGGGAATAATTAAGATTCTTAAATGCTTTTGAAAGAAGTATCTTATGCTCCCCAAGGCTGCATTTATTTAATAACAAATACCGTAGTAAAAAAAAAAAAAAGTAATATTGTGAAATAACAAACAAATTTTCTAATACGTTTTAAAATGCTGTTTATTCTTGTGATGGCAAAGCTGAATTTTCAGCAGCTGTTACTCCAGTCGTCAATATCACATGATCCTTCAGAAATCATACTTATTGTCAAAGCTGAAAACCTTTTTTAAGCTGCTAAATATTTTTGTGGAAGCCACAAACATATTTTAGGATTCTCTGATGAGTAGAAAGTTCATTTGTGATAGATATCATTTGTAACAATATAAATGTTTTACTGTCACTTTTGATCAATTTCAAGTGTCCTTGTTGAATAAAAGTACTATTAATTTAACTTAATTTCTAGGAAAATATTAAACAGAACATATTAATTATTAAACTGTTTTCAACCTTGATAATAATGAAAATTCAGCTTTGCCATCATAGGAATGCATCACATTTTAGAAAAGTTTGGAAATCTTCAGCTATTGAAATCAGCAGAGCGTTGGCAACTTTTACGCACCATGTGCCTCAGCACTAAGCGACAACGCTTTGTTTCACAAACTAACTAATTCCAATGGTGGCATCCCATTTTGCAAATGCAGACTGCATGCTTAGATGCTTGATCTTATACACCTATGGCAGTGGGTCTAACTGAAATACCTGAATTCAATAATTAAGAGGTGTGTTCCAATACGTTTGTCCATATAGTGTGTATATATAGTCAAAAGAGCCAGGAAAGGAATGGGCAGAAAAAGCAGGAAAGCACAGAGGGAATTCAGCATGAAACACGGCTGTAGCACAGAGACGTGATACATAAGGTCTATCAAACTCATCTTGTCTTTTATTAAATGTCTCTCTATAATCCTGCACCATCACCCTTACAGTGCAAAGTTTTTTCAGATGGAGTACTCTCTTTCTTTTTCTCTCTGTGTCTGTCTCTCCCGTCTCTTTAGCCGTCTGCTCGGATTAAAATGACATCCCCCTTGAGTCTTAGGAAATGCCACATGAAGCATATCCTAACAAACCTGATGTGCAGATTGAGGTGTGGTGGGGGAGGGATGGATGTGCCCTTCAGCAAAAATGAATTTTCCAATTGCAGTTAGTTCTTCCATGAATAAATAAACAAATGAATAATTGAGAGGGCAACATAAATAAATAACATCACAAACATTTCACAGGCACTCATAAGTTCGGAAGATAACTGGGGCTGAATGCTAATGATAAAAACAGTACATGAAGCAGAATCCAATGCATTATTCACTCGCCCGCTCGCTCTGAAAAAAGTCAAACTAAATTAATAAATATGAAAAAGAAAATCTCTCAAAGAACTCAAAACACCCAGTCAGCACTGAAGTGACAGGTTTGTCCTATTTATAACACACAAGGACACTCTGCCAAACAAATAACTGACCAGTCAGAGATGTATAAATAAACTAGAACAGCTTCTTGTTCAATTGACAGGTTATGAAAAAGTTTGGGCGTCAGGTCCATCTTTATTCTTCTGAGTGTGTGAGTGAGAGCGGATGGACTGGACGGTCTGCGTCCTTGATCCTGCCCGCATTCAGCCCACAGAGACCTTTAAATGCAGTCTTCTAGAGTTATATATGTAGTACCTGAGCTACATCTTAGTACCAAAATAAACAAGTAAATGCTGATCTGATCAAGGTGAAAGCTCGGCTTCTGTTTCTACCACAGATACTTAATGGAGGCTAAACGGCAAAACCCTTGGCTTACAGCATGATTGACAGTTTTATCAATTTATCTGTTAATGACATTTTTTTTTTTTAACTGTGAATTCATTTACCTAAAATGGAGCTAGCATATTTTTATGGTAAAGTTCTGGCAACCACAGCTGCTAGTATTTTACTGTAAATGTCAAAGATTTTGTTTTTGTTTTACAGTGCTACAAATGATTATCTATTTCAAATAAATGCTTCTGAATTTCCTATTTAAAAAAAATAATCATATCACACGTTCCAAACATTTTGAGCACTGTTCTCAACACTGTTAAGAAATGTTTCTTGAGCAGCAAATCGGCATATTAGAATGATTTCTAAAGGATCTTGTTACACTGAAGACTGGAGTAATGATGCTGGAAATTCAGCTTTGCATCACAGGAATAAATTACATTTGAAATTATATTCAAATAGAAAACAGTTCTTTTTAACTGAAAACAGTTCTTTTTAACTGAAATACAGTTCCATAAAAGCGGCTTTGGTGAGCATTACAGACTTGATGCTAAAAATGGTGTAGGTGGCTGTATTTTCAAAGTGTATGTCACAGATACGTGTCAAAAGGTGAGCAAAATGATTGACAGGTAATCCTCACCTCCTCTTGTGCAGCGGTCAGATTCTCCTGAGCGGCCCGCAGGTCTGCCGTCAGTCTCAGAACTGTCTCATCTCTACTGGACACCTACGGCACACACAGCTTTTACTCTACATGAACCCTTACCAGACACTATCAAAGATAGCTAAGTAAGTGGTGCGGTGTACCTCGTCACGCTCTGTGAGCCGCCTGCAGTCTTTCTGCTGGATGTCACAGTTCAGCTCAGCTGCTCTGGAGCCCAGGAGATCCCTCTGATGTTCTGCTTCCTGTAGCTCACGCTGCAGCCTGGAGACTGTGGACTGTTCTTCCACCAGCTGTCCAAACACATACACAGAAACAGAGATGCAAAGTTTGTTAATATAGGTCAAGTTGCATCATGCCGGTCAGTGGATGTGTTTATAGATGTGCAGATCATGGAGGCTGGAGAGGGTGTAGCAGGTGGTGTATTGATGCGGATCAGTCTTAAACTCAGTCCATCTCTGATCTAGACCTGCTTGCTGCTTTTCTTTCAAAACACATTACACTGCACTCGTTTATTCCAATTGAGCAGCAGACTACTGGATAAACAATCAATACAGCTGGAGCAAAACTGATAAAAGCAAAACACGAAAAGGCACGGTGGTGAAAACAATTACATTTTAGAAATTTTGAGGTACTCTCGCATTAAAAATGGCCTAAACTACTTGTTTCAACATAGGAAAGAAAACACTTGTCAGGCTGATCATGGGGTTATTAACACCGGTTTGCTTCCGTCAAATCTTAGCAATGGCAAAGTGGTCATCAGTTATGGTTAACATCTATTTACCAATGACTACCTTACAGAAAATCAAGGACTGGATGACTGTTGTGCATTTGATATTCATGTGCCAAGATGATTAGATGCCCCTCCACAATTTTCAGATTCCTACGCCCTTATGAAAAGGTATAAACTCTGCATCAAAACCTAGAGAGATGCCTATAATATCGATTTGAAATATTGATAACAAATAGATTCCTACGCCCTTATGAAAAGGTATAAACTCTGCATCAAAACCTAGAGAGATGCCCACCTCAAATATATATATATATATATAGATATATATATATATATATATATATATATATATATATACACACTGTATGTATATACACACACATTTCTTATTAAAAAGAAAAATTAACACTTTTTGTTCAGCCAGGTTGCACAAATCAGACAAAAAGTGACAGTGCAGACACTCTCTTGCAAAAGACCTTTGACCTTTCTACTCATCAAATAATGATGAAAAATAAAAGTAAATCATAGTTTCTGAAAAAAAAAAAAAAAAAAAAAAAAATTCAAAATTGATAATAATCAGAAATGTTTCTTAAGCAGCAAATCTGCATATTAGAATGATTTCTGAAGGATCATGTGACACACACAATCGGAGTTATGATGTTGAAAATTCAGCTTTGGGTATTACTTTATTTTAAAGTATTCCTTATTACGTGTTACATGCACGTACTATAATAATAACAGCAATAAATTATGCATAATTACATGCAAGTAACCCTAAGTCAAACCCTAACCATCCGACAGACCCTGAGCAGGCGTCAGTTAAAAACAGCAGGGTTCAATCTAATCAAAACAAAGAAAGGAAAACAAACAAAAATCATCTTCTGTTTCTATATAAAGACAGTACTGGAATATGAAGTTCCATCATTTCTGTGCTCTATGCATCCTGGAAGCAGGGCAAATTGCCGATTTAAGGAAATGGTTCAATTTTTAGGGAGCGAGCAGCAGCCTATCTCACATTGAATGGCAAATTGGATAACGTGGGCCAAAACCACTTTGTCTGTTATTATTGGAAATGATTGTGGATTACACATAATTATCTGCTAAAGTACAATTCCCCCCTTTATTCCAAACACAATGATCCAACTTCAAATAAAACATGATTCTAGCATCTTTCTGTAAGTGGATGTAGGATATAAAGCAGAGAATAGATGGTCTAATCAAATTACCTACAGTAACCATAAAGGAAGACACAACACAACACAAATTGAAGTAGCAGGGGTCCTTGAAATATTTTGTAAGAATTTGGGCTGAAACAGTTTTAAGGGTTGGTATTTAGGGTCATGTATAGGACACAAGCGATCTTTAATTTATTTTTAATTTATTAATTTTTTTTTTTTTAATGTTAGAAAACATAGTCTTAACCCAGTTTATTGGTCATTGACAGTAAGTATCCAATTTGTGTGTTTATTTCCTCCAAAATGATATTATCGGAAATGATAATGGTGCCATTTTCAAAAACTTGCACTTTGAAACCCGTTATCAAAAATATTAGTTTTCAGTCCCCAAAATGACGTTGTCATGTAAACGAACAGGCAAAACGCATAAAAAGTTTCCCGTTTTTGGCTGAAAATGTTGTTGTGTAAATGGCCCCTAAATGTATGAGTGTGAGTAGAAGTGTGTGTGGAGGGAAGGGGCGGAGCACAGAAAAATCATTTCCTGTACTGGTCTCATCTCCTATACTGTTGATTGCACACTAGTGTGGAGCTCATCTTAATTGGCCCCCAGTGTGCTGATGTGTGAATGAGGAAAGGTCATGGGGTCAAAGTCGGGAGACCTGTTGACCTCTAGCCATCCACACGCACCCTGTTCTTCCTCATTTATCTCCTTCCAGTCTTTCCACCAGTCCTGATCACAGCTCTTCACTTCCCTCCATTCTTTATGTCTTTATATCTATAACCTCCCTGTCTCGTCTTCTTCATTTTCCTTCTTACATTTTTTCCTAGTATCTTAACAGGTTAAAGCATGCAATTAATTAAATATGTTTAACACCCTTCTATTTATATATATATTTAATATAAAATAATAACTGCTTCATTCTGTTTGTATATTTTCAAACTGTTTAGACTAATCACACACGCATATTAACAGAAGTTCTATTAAATATGTGATCAACTGACTCTAATTTTGACCTTTGACCCAGTAATTCTAGTGTTTTGTCCTCTGTCCTCACCGCAGTATGGAGTTTATCCACATGATCCTGCAGGCTGCGGTTCTTCTCCTGCTGTATTTCCAGGCTGTCCTGGGCCTGCTGGAGCTGTGTGTGTGTGTGCTGGAGGCTCTCTGAGATGGAGTACCAGCGCTCTTTCCATTCCTTAAGCTCTTTCTCCTTCTGGTCAAATCCAGCCCTTTCCAGCTCTTTCTGCAGCTGTGCGATCAGCTCTTCTTGATGCCTGACCTACGCAACACATGTAAAGGACGCTTCACACATGCATGTACAGTGGCCACAAAACATATTTGGACAATTTAGCCAAATGCATAAATGCTATTGGATTAGATATGAAAATATCAAACCAAGTGCCATTTATTTTAACCCTATTAAGGATGCTGTATCATATTTGAAATACACATTTCTAACGCCTACAAATTATTAACATGATCAAAATACTCCACCTTCAGGTTGTGGTACACTTGTTTTTTTGTTTTTGTTTTTGCTGTGAAATGTTTTGAAATTTAATTTTTATGAAGTAAATATAAGAATAATTTTTATTGTTAGAAATATTTTAATATAAACACTTGACTGAAGCAACTTAGGTTTACTTGATTATCCATACATTATTATTATTTTTATTATTTATTATTATTATTTAAATAGTGTAAAATATGAGTATCAAACATGATACATCTGGCTTTTGATGAACAATGAATGTTTATTTTTTTAATTATCATTTGACTAAGACATTATTGGGAGATATCGAGTGACAGCTCATATTTATATGAATTTGATATCAGAATATCTTCTTTCATTCTTTGGCCATATGTAAATGCTGTAAGTGCTGAGACATTGAGCCATGGTGCTCAAGTGGGAAACTCAAGTTTGAATCTAGCTTGCAACATTTCCATTTTCCATATCGGCCATCATTTTCTGTCCTAACTCTCACTGTGCACACACATAAAAGTAGCAAGAAAGCCAATAAACTGAGCTGAAGATATTTCAAGACCATATACAGCATGGCCATCACAGCTTTAGTCACAAATATATATGCAGAAGCCTTAGCCTGAATCCTCATTAAGACATTCTATATTTACATAAACAAAACATCTAGAATCTTTAATGAGTTTTCCCAGACATCATCTCAAAGAGCTGTGTTTTTGTATGAACCGATGGACCCCTGTGGTGAAAGGTTCAGCGCATAAAAGTCCATGCGAATGAAATGAGCCTAAGTAAGTGTGAACATATACTGTGGCGGGCACCTCGGTGGACCCCTCTATTAATCAAGCTGTCTGCACTCTGTTTGGAAAGTAATCTTGTCCGAGGAGCAGAGGAAAACACAGTGCTAAATGGCAGTTGGCTACACTTTGAAGCAGCTGCTTTACAGAGGTCTCAAAGCTCATGGAGGCCAGACCGTAAAAACAAGAGCATCTGAGCACTCGCCCTCAGGTTGCCCTCACCCAAACATGGGTCCAGCCTACCAAAAGCCAAAAGTATGCTTCTCTTGTCTGCATTTTCTCCAACTCCACTGTCTGTGACATTCACAGTCTGTCCGACTTGTGCGTGGACAGCAACACAAGTGATTTTAGTGATTAAAAAGAAAGCTTCACTAGATGGGCCAAATGCATCCACATCAGTGCTCAACGTCAATGGGGTAAAATAAACAGTGTATGCTGTTCTGTGTCAGCTGCACCTTATGTTTTCTATGTTGTTTAACCTTTGATCTGAACGAAAACAACGTATCCGTGTGGCGCAGCTGACAGAGAACAGCATACGCTGTTAAGGTTTAGTGGATACTCTCCAAAATGGCGCTAGGGTGCACAAAACGCCCGGGGCCCAACCCCTCCATCTGATGTTAGAGGACGCGGAGGAGACAAATTGTTGAATAAAGTCGTTATTTTTGTTTTCTATGCATACAAAAAGTATTCTCGTAGCTTTGTAAATTTACGGTTGAACCCCTGATGTGATTTTACCAATCCTCTTGCTACGTTTCTGGACGATGATCATGTTAATTACATTGCTGTCTATGGGAGGTGACCCAATTCCGATTTTTTCCTCTCATGTGGCACAGATCGGATATGACCGGTGAACGTGTAAGCAGGAAAAAAACGCATGGATTCCGATTTTCTCAGATCGGATTCAGGCCTCATTCATAAGTGGAAATAAATCGGATATGAATTGGATACGTGCATTTGCGCGTGCCATGTAAGCAGACAAATCGGATATTCCCCAGTAAATGTGAGTCGTACGTCATTTCCCCACAAAAAGTGACGTCAACTCTGGTGGACACCACCAACTGAGATCACATGACTTATTATAGGCGCGATGGAGGATGGAAGCATACACACAGTGGAGCAATGCGGAGGTTTCATGTCTTTTAACTGGAAAAGTCCTCTTTTTTCTTCTCCGCCGTACGAGACCCAATGTTTTGCATGGATGATTTTTTTTGTTGACTTTTTCAAAATAGCCCCATGTGACTCCCTTCAAAATATTGTGGAAAGCAAAACACTGTATAATTTTATTTGCATCTGCATCCATTGTATTTCAGTCCTTTTCTGGGTCAGAACGTCTACATTTGGTAGATTCAGCAGTGTATAGTGTAAATGCAAAAATCGGATATGGGTCACTTTTAAAAGATGATGTAAGCGGGTCATCAAAAAAATTGGATATAGTCAGAAAATCGTAAATGCAGCCTTAGTGAGGTAAGTGAACTATTTAAATGACAATAAACTATTTCATATTATTATATATAATATTATATTATTATTTTTATTTAGTCAGTATTCTTATTTATATATTTTATTAGTACTGTTACTATCAAGAAGCCACAAAACATTGTTGGGGGGGTCATGAGAAAAACTGTGTAATAATATAATATGATATGATATGATATGATATGATATGATATGATATGATATGTTATATGATATGATATGATATAATATAATATAATTCTTCTATCTAAAGATATCATATATTTTATTCTACTGACAGCCATAGTTTTATGTTGCTTTTTGGGTCTGTATATCTAACAGCAGTAAAATAAATACACAAAGAAAAAAAAAACACACACACACACACACACACACACACACACACACACTCTCACACACACACACACACACACACACACACACACATCAATAATAATAACAACAACAACAACAAAACAGCATCAACTATATATATATATATATATATATATATATATATATATATGTGCCTTTATATTTTAGGGAGAGAGACCTTCTTGACTAGTTGTTTTAGAAAATTTGTCATTTTGCAGCTTTTCAATAGTGTCATGTTGAGCGGTGACTGGCATCAACTGTACCTCCTGATGCTGAGATCAGGCCCCTGCAGCACATTAATATTAGATTTTATTTTAGGGCCAGTCATAATATTAGATGTTGTTTTGATCACTGGCGATTGTGTAGGCGTGCGTGTGGGGTCTCGGTGTTAAGTGTCTAACACGTGCGGCTGCAGCTCTAATTCAAACTATGGCAAGGTTATGACTGGCACTTAACTGTGGTATGGAAAACATTGCTTAGAAGCTAATAGGCAGTGGATTGTTGAGAGACCTTGTCCTTGAGTTGCTCTTCTCTCAGTCGTTCCAGCTCCTCCGCCTTTACACAATCCTGCAGCAAGAGAGAGGGAGATATGAAGAGAACAGAGAGGTGCTGAGGGATGAATGTGTAAGAACAACAGGAAAAGAAAATAAAGGAAATGCACAGTCCTTCAGTGTCCTAGAGAAGATGCTCTACCTGATCATTTCTCCAGAGGTAAACTACAGGAGACTGCAACAATGGATTCTTGTTATATTGTGTGCATTGACTGATATCCTCTATTTTTCTTATTCTTTTGTAGTGGAAAACAAAAGCAAGGTCTCATGCAAGGTGTGAGCGTTAATCACAAGCATTGAAACACACACTGCACTTGATTTTCTGGGCATGTTTTATAAAACATGTTGTGATGATTGGTTTAGCAGATATATAAATAGCAGACAGAAAAATATAAACCCAAAACTAAGATACACAATGAAGCAATGAAACATGTCAAAGCAGAAGACTGTCTTTATCTAGGCTACAGAGCAAACTGGAACTACAGCAAAACACAACATAACAGAAAGCTACCATAAACAGTTTTCTTATAGATTTGTGCTGTTGATTGTAGCAGACAGTGTACGATCCTGACAATATTGAATACATTTTGAATGTTTTTACATTGTCAAGTGCTGCATTGTATCTAGAGTGTACAAAACAACACAAAACACTTACATGCAAACAAACAAATAAAAAAGCCTTGAGATATCAATACTTAATTGTATCAATTAAACAAAGAAGCATCCCAATTTGGGGTGTTAAAAATCATCAGTTCGTTGTAATGCACAATTACTGTACCTTAATTTTGGTTGTGAAGGGAATGCCTGGTGTATTATTTGTTGCCAATATTCCACGACAATGATAAAAAAAATTCTCCTTTCGAAATAATTTGACTATGACAGAAATCCAAAACCGAGATATAGCTTTGATTGGATTCAATACATTACTGGAAGCAAACGGAGAATGAAAGTTTATTAACAGGTGCTTGTAATGACGCTGCGTTCCTGCTTTCACGTTCCCAAAACTAGATTTGATTGGATTAATTTAATTCTCTCAGAAAAAAAGGAAAAAAAAGGATCAAAGCTGTCAAATGTAGACTTTAGGTACTAATTAGTGCTGTCAAATTATTAATTGCATCCAAAATAAAAGTTGTTGTTTATATAATATATGTGCTGTGTAAATGTATCATGTATAAATACACACACATGCATGTATACATTTCTGAAAAACATGTTATGTAGATATATTAAATTAAAAATTAAAAATTAAATTTATGCATTTAGCAGATGCTTTTATCCAAAGCAACTTACAGTGCATTCAGGCTATCAATTTTTACCTATCATGTGTTTCCGGGGATCGAACCCCCAACCTTGCGCTTGTTAACGCAATGCTCTACCACTTGAGCTACAGAAACACATATTAAATAGATTTATATATAATATAGATTATATTTATATAAATATAGATGTTTGTAAATATTGCATGTAAACATTTTCAAAATATATACTCTATGTGTGTGAATTTATATATACATAATAAATATACAGTACACACACATATATTATGTAAACAAAAACGTTTAATTTGGATGTGATTAATCGCGATAAACTAAGTACTTGTAATTAGATGATATTACTTCTTACATATATGTTCATAATTAGATTACAGTTACTATTTAGAGATTACATGATTACATATTATTCACACAACGGCAGTAAATTATTCATAATTTGATTTGCCCTCATTTTTTCCCCTTAAAGTTTCCTTTCTAAAATTCTACCGCTTTTAGTACATTCATGAACCCCAGTTTGGGAAACCCTGGTCTAATGTAATGTTTAATACACTTCATGATGTTGATAACAAATAATGTAATGTATTTGGGGCAAAAGTAAAATAAAAGTAATTAATACGTAGTCAGTATACATTACCTAATATGTGTAATCCAACAGATTACATTACAAACTATTATTTCCGTCATGTCATTCCTAATTGGTAACAGACTACAATTTGTAAGTAATCTACCTGGCACTGCTACTACAGTATGTACCATTTAGGTGTAAATAAGGTATGAAATACCTTTTTAGCTTTTGTACCTTAGGGTACAGCACAGGTGACAGCTTTGTATGGTGTGGAGATACAGATGAGAAACAGTACTACTTAGTATGATCCCTGAGCTTTCTCTTAACCTGTGCATTAACCTCACCAGTGCTGTGGCACTTAAAATTAAAGGTCCATTACCAAAAGCAGCAGATGTTCAGAGCTCAGGAGAGCTGAAGAAGAGTATGTGAATAATAGCAATGTGTAAAAGTGGAAAACTGTTCTATTTTATTGTGCTGGGTATAATATGCTGTTGTGTCCTGAACTTTGAGCACCATCAAGAGTACAGCAAGAGGCTGGAGACGAATAAGGGTCAGACGTGTCAAGGTTTTCAGAGACCCAGCAGACCTAATCATCAGGGAGCCTTTTACTTTTAAAAAGAAAAAAAAATTGGCAGATAAAGAAGTGGGAACTTAAAGCTCACTGGGACCGGAGGTACATCCTTACGTTTTCGCGTGGCACATGTAAAAGTGTACCCCAAAGTGCATGTACAGGAGGCTAATAAACAGGATTTGCTGACCTCTCTCTCCTTTTCAAGCAGTGCCAGCGTCTTGTCAACCTCTCTTTGGAGTTCATCAATCTGCAGAACTTTCAGTCGATGCTCTTCTTCCTACACACACACACACACACACACACACACACACACACGCACACACGGACAAAGGCAACTGAAGGTGAGACGCACAGGGAGGAAAGACTTAAAAGTGTCAAGCGGATGCCTTTGCATAATGCATATCACACCTTTGAGATGATCCATTAGCAGGTTGTGGTGTGGGAGCTGCTAAATAAGCTGACTTGACTCCACAGAAAAGACACAATATCATCTCTTCCTTTCTTTTTGAGTGGACAGTGGATGAACAATCAAAGCCCGGTGGGTTTAGATTAGCCCGAGTGGGGCCTAGTCATGAGGAGACCTTTAACCCCCGCCCCCCGTTTGCTCCTTCTACCCAGACATTGATTTATAATTTTAATATCTCTAATTTCCACCGCCGCGGCGCTTTCCAAATGTCATTTTCCAATTTGTGTCAAACCGCGTGACCATTTTTCTTAATACGGCTTATGACAATCTCAGCGGCAGAGCGGATATGCAATTCAGATGGAGTGTCGTACAGACATGGACGTAGCCACCGTCGCCTGTTTGTGTGTTTATCTTAATCAATGGCTCAACGTTTTGGGAGGGGGTCGCAGACTAAGAAGCAGCCTGTTTATGATGGGGGGATTGGGTTTGCTGGGCAAAATGGCTGCAGGGGACCAAAATAATAATTCGGCCGTAAATCTGGTAATTACGTTTACCGTAATAAAAGTTATGATGGCAGTAATGATAATCTATTAAAATATGCATCAACATTAAGGGCTAGAAATGGAATGTGGGATGGGCTTGTGGTCGTTATATGAATATTTATTATAATTAAAACAGTGCCTCCCCCTTTTGACTCTTTTCACAGACTGTGATGACGCTTTTCCATGCTTATTAACCTCGTAAATCTAGCAACTTCTATATTTTCCTTATTAAAAAAATGAATGTACATTTATAACACTATACTTTGTGTTATATAACACTGGTATTAAATTACAGATAACTAGTTAAAGTGTTTTTAACACAACGTCTGAGGAAATGATTATGCAATCTTATCCAAAATATAATTCTTGTGGTTGTGAATGTAAAATCTGGTCAATTTGTTGTCAGTATTCCACTTATATTCCATTCCACTTGTGTCTTCAGCACACACACACACACACACACACACACACACACACACACACACACACACACACACACACACACACACACACACACACACACACAGTGTATATATAAAGTAGCATAAATTCAAATTTCAGTAAAGAATTAATCAAATGAAACCATGACCAAAGCTCAGATTAAATGCTGCATTATATCACTGACTAAACAAAAAAACAAAAAATGTTATTCTTATTATTTTTAAGCTTCCAGTCTATGGCAGTGTTTTTGATATTGATAATAGTCATCAATCTTTCATGACCCCCAGAATATTTAGTTGTATGAATATGTAAACAGCAAAGATATGAAAAGAAAGAACAGAGCCTGTTATTAAACAAACAAACCAAAAACAAAACATTTTCTTAAGTTCATTCTTTTTTTATCCACAGTTAAATGTGGGTAAGTTCCATCAAAAAAAAAAAAAAACCCTTATATGGTGTTGAATGTTTGGCCATCATGTTAGCTTACTTGTCCATGAAGAACTTCTATCTACTCATTTTCTTCTTTGCGTGTTTTTGGATCTGGAGATGCTGTACTATTTCATAAGTTCTTTAACAGCGCCCTCTACCACATAACAGTGAAAACTGTGATTGCTGGAATAATTCTTCAATGACTGGGAAGCACCGTGTCTTAAATTACTGAAGATTTCGTCAACGGCAGGAAAATAATTAATTCGGCTTATTACGATCTCAGCACCAGAATGGATATACAGTGTAGATGGAGTGTCGCAAAGCCAAGAATGTAGCTGTCATGGCCTGTTTGTGGGTTTGTCTGTCTTTATCAACAGCTCAACGAGGCAAATTTGACATCTTTTTTTCTTCAATATTTTGTCATAGAAAAGTCATAGAAATACCATGGTCGATTTTATCTTTTGGTACTGGAGCAAATGGGAACACAAACATTATTTCTATTATAGTTTCCATTCACCACTATAGTAGTTTACCCAACTATACAACTTCCACTTCTGAGAAATGTGAAAAGGCTCATGGGAAGAAAGGTTTGGCGGCAGTACCCTGAGGTTGGCGCGGTGGAGCTCCTCTCTGACTCCATTGAGCTGCTCTTGAAGGAAGGATCTCTCTTTCTTCCACTCCTCTTCTCTCGCTTTCAGCTCCTCTTGTGCCCCCCGGAGCCGACACCATTCCTGTAGGCACACACACATACATTATGGGTCATACAAAAGTTTAAAAGCGAAGGAAATGGATTCTATGATCCCTCATTTTGGCCAAATTCAAAGGCCCCTTACAGTACAGCCCCTTAGCTAACAGTAGAACAGTTCACCTCTTCTGACCTTTACCTTCAGCCTTCATCCGGCTATTGACCCACGGCGAGCGACGCTCTGAGTCTTGCTTCTCGGTCGAAAAAAGAAAGGCAAAAAATAAAAGGAACAAGTTGTCGGAAATGAAATTTCAATTCATCCAGTCCCTTTATACACTGGTGCAAGAGCTGGCGAGGAGAGCAGGGGGATCCTGGGGCGCTGTAAAGGGGGGGTAAACGATGACGATTCTCGGGGCCCATGACTAAGAGGGGGCCCAGAGAAGCCCCCAATAAAATTGTGGTGCTAAAAAAAAAATTGATAGTAAAAATTATTAACTTTAAATTATTCTATTTGCTGTTTCCTGGTGTCAAAAAAAATTTATTTGTTTAGGAAACACAAACGTCCGTGGGCCCCCTCTCCCCCTCTCGATTATCATAAAATGGTTCAGTCCGCCCAAATTGTATCCAGTAACCAAGGCAACACAAACAGCTTGACTTCATTTATAGCGCCGCCAGATTCAACTTGACAGAGGATGTGAAAATGCCTCAAAATCTGGAAGTCAAAAACGGAAAGAGAAAAAAAAAATAAGAGAAGTGAAGTGAAATGTTACCCCAATATTTCACACGAAGAGGTGGGTTTGTAAGTAGGCCTAAATTGTTAGTGGACCGCCCGTGACAATGATCGTAGCCTACGGCACTTTTTTCTGTGCGTACGCACGCTTTGTACATGAGGCCCTAGGTCTCTACGGTAGCATTTTTCGATAAGTTAGCACGTTTCGATAGAGCAGGGTGCAGCGGGGTGCACGGCTTTGCCTCAAATGCAGCCGGTGTCGGCATCTTTGTACGAGGCGGCGCCCACTTTCAGCACCCTGCTGCGGTCCACGCTGTTGCACCTGTCTTGCAAGCAGTCTAACTTCATGAACTCTGATAAAAATCCTCTGCCAGCTACTGTACAAACTACTATCAGCTGTTTGTGAGGTTTTCATTGCATCTCTTGAAGATGATGTGGAGTTGTATTACTACAATGTCCCCTATATTGTCAAATACAGCATGATTCATCTCTGCCAACCATCTTCACATGATACTTTCACATTATCTGATCCAGACCGTCGTCAAAAAAAACTCAATTTAAACAGCGCAAAATGACTGCCTGTGGACGTTATAGGTAGAAATGATTATATTTCTGTTTTTATTCACACAATAAATATTTAAACTAGTTAAATGAAAATTCATGTAGTTTTAGGAAAAGTCAGGGAACACCAAGGCTTTGTGATTTATTTAGACAAAGTTATTGACTATGTAAATTTCAAAACGGTCAAAATGATGCCTTGTTCATTCTAGTGTTAAAGATAATTACCATAAGTTTAAATGTTGCGGTATAAATATAAATACATTCATTGTATTAAGAGTGCTCAGTGTTTCCGTTACATTTCAACTGTCATGTTAAAAATATTAGGTTAGATTAGATTAACTTTATTGTCATTGCCAGTGTACAGTACAAATATGTACAGTACATTCATACAAATATAAATATATGTGAATACACTATATGACACATGTAAAGCTATGAGCAGTATATACATTATACAGTACTGAAGTAGTGCAGTATTACAGAGGACAAATTACGGGGGTGTGGACATGGGATGGAGTTCAATTGTCTGATTGACTTAAATATATGAGAATGATAGTCAAAATACCATAAAAGCGCATGATTTTATGTAAATTAATATGAAAAAACTCTCAGCTGTGTTGGGGGCCCTGTCAAGATTCTTTTCATGGGGCCCAAAATCCTTAGCAGCACCCCTGGGGGGATCAATAGTGTTTAGACAGCAGAGCAGATTTTCTAAGAGCCGAATCAATAGGAAGGAGAGAGGGAAAAATACCTCGGCTTTTCTTTGGGTGTTGCAGTAAATACGAACAAATCAGTGGCCTTAGGCTAAATGGATTGACCAGCCGTTTCCGACTCCTGTGCTGTAAATAAAGATCTATTGGGAAAGCTGTGCCCGGGTCCCTGAGAGGGTGAAGAGACGGCCACTGTGCTGAAGCGCTCTCACACACACCTGCACTTAACCTGGAAACACGCAGTGACGCTGACACACTCAGGAATCGCCCTCAGACGTGACATCATCGTGACATCATTAATCATGTGCTGCAGTGATCCCAGCAAAACACTTACTGATGTTTTTTTAACCTTGGGTCCCAGGGCTCTTTTATTAAAACTAACAGAGTTATATATGAAGATCAGATAAAAAATTACTTTATCATGCCTTTATTATTAACTTTTGCTATTTTTCAAAGGCCTTGACCTTTGAATGTACAGGCTTGTTTTACCCATGTCCCAGATCCAGACTATCCATCTTCAACTATGAAAATCCATCATAAAAATATGAGGTTGTGGCATCATTTTCAGCATGAACAATTACTCACTCGTTTCACCATGACTGCTTTTTTTCCCAAAGAGACGACATGCTAGAGATAGGCAATAGAAGGCAATAAGTAATAATATTAAAGCTAAACAAACAAACAAGGTTAATTAAGGTAAGTAATATATATATATATATATATATATATTTTTATTTATTTATTTATTTTTTTTTTTCTTCATTATTTCCAGTCCAGCTGCTATTTTGTCAAATTATGCAAAAATACTATTATTTAATTGTGAACAATGAAATGAGCCCAGATGAGCAAGATAGAGGGTTTTCATTTTAAATTTGGTGGGAATTTGAAACTAAACTATAAAAAAAAAGGTAATAAAACAAAATAAAATAAAATTAAATAGTTTGTGTATACAGATGGTGGACAACCAAAATGAGTAATGCCGCCGCGCGTACCGCCGCCGCAGGGCCGCGGCGTTAACTGCAAGTCAGTCGTGTGTTAAATTCATTCGCGAAACTACCGCCAGGTGGCGCAAAGGGACGGATTGCGAACTGAATTTAATTGTAAAATGAGATAAAAGGAGGAGGTAAAACAACAATAACATTATGATATAACATTGTACCATCTTTAAAAAAAAACATTAAAAAATGTACAGTGAGTTAATTTCAAAATTTAGGATAGTCTTAGGCTACAGTCTACTCATCAAAAATTAAAAGAAGACCTTTACACAAAGGATCTTATGCTTTGCTATTGTTATTAAACAGTCATTAAATATAAGGCCTATATATACGGATAAAAAGCTAAATGTTTTCATTTCGGTTCATTCTTGGTTTAAAAAAAAATCCTTCAGGTTCCATTTGCAGATAGAAATGAGAACGGTCCAGCATTTAGCAATAATTATGATTAATTCTGTTATTATTCTTGATTTTTCAAACTGCTAACACTTTGCATTTTTGAATTATGCCTTTACTGTGTGACTCAAAAATTTTGTATTTTCTGTTTCAGCTGTTTGATCGCGCTGGTGCCTCGCGCACATTCATTGGAAACAGTAGCCGTTCACCGTGCCATCCAGCGCGAGCAGCGGTCCACTTTGGCATATTTTTTTTAATTATTTTTTTTTTTTTTTTTTTTTCGTCGATACTGAAAAACGCCTGAACTACAAAGCCTATTTTTTCCTAATGAATAATAGTTGAGCTTGAAATAGGCAACATCACGAATATGGAAACGTTTGGATTTCTCCCGAATGAGAGCCCAACCTTACCTTATGGTTCGCTTTAAATTATTATTCATTTATTTTTTGTTTGTTTGTTTATAGTTAAGCCTATATTATTATATACTGCAATTTTATTTATCCATTAGAATTATATATTTGTAATTATTGTTCTGTTCTGATAAATTTGTAACATTTAAAGGATTTGTTGTAAAGTGAAGAGAACTAAAAATATCCTGTTGGCACATTAGGCCAGCCGTTATTATTTCTGAATGTAATAAAATGCAACTTATACATGACTTATATATATTTTTTTCCTCTCACAAACTTAATTTATTTTTTAGCCTGTTTTAAAAAAATAAAATAAAATAAATAAATAAAATAACATGCAGCAAACGAAAATAGGCGATTAATCGGTTAAAATTTGTTACTGTGGGGTAATTATAATTATTATATACTTAGAGACAGAGTCTGGGCCTAATCTAGGCTATCCAGTGTTTTTAATTTTTTTATTTTCATTGCATATGAAAATGACTTTGTGCAGCACATTCACTTCGCACGCTCAACCTGCCTCACGCGTTGCTCAGCTGTGGACGATTTAAAAATGTTTGATATAAAGGTTGCTGTCCCATTTTATACAGGAATTGTTCATTAAAAAAAAAAAAAATCGAATTATATTGTTAGTTCTAATTATATTGTTAACACAAGTTCATTTAGGCTATTTAACATGCACTGTGACATTTTACCCTTTTTAACTTATAAACTCCTTGAGATTTTAAAGTCAGTTTAATAGTATTGAAGTTCAAGTTT
Source organism: Cyprinus carpio (assembly GCF_018340385.1). NCBI lineage: Eukaryota > Metazoa > Chordata > Actinopteri > Cypriniformes > Cyprinidae > Cyprinus > Cyprinus carpio. The sequence goes on from NC_056603.1 coordinate 40,032,578, forward strand.
TTAAAAAAAGGTTTTAAATGCTTAAATTGTTTCTATGAATTAATAATATGTTATCAGGTTTTAATTGCTTAAATTATTTCTATGAATTAATAATATGTTATCATGTTTATTCTTGTAGAAAATAAGTGTTTATTCTTTAAGAAAATAAGGGAAAAAATAAGGGACGATCCAAATATTATTCATATTTGTTTTGCTTCACCTATTTATGTAAGCTACAATTATTCTAAAAAACAGTGTAAAAAAAAAAATAATGTCATTAAAAGTGCCATCGGCCTGAGTAAATTTGACCGTTATAGAATTGTGACTTTAAAGGTTAGTGATTTAGGAGGTGAAAATACTGTGAAATTACAAATGTTATGGGATTTTAAAGCATAACAACTGAAGGTCTAGAAACGTTAGCCAATAAAGCATTTTTATAACAATGTTATTTTTAAACAATGGCACTTAAAGTTTTGAACTAAAATATTATTTCAACCATATAGCCTGTGAATAAACAAAATGACTTTTCAATGAAAGAACACTGAGAGTTTGCTTCTGGTGTTTGGATTTGTACTTCAATAATGAGCTCCAAGTTTAGGAATAGCCAACACGGTTTTTTTTTTTTTTTCTTTCTCTCTCTCGCTTTCTCTCTCTCTCTCTCTCTCTCTCTCTCTCTCTCTCTCTCTTTCTCTATTTAACTCTCTATTTAACAGCATTAATTTACAATGAAATACGTCTTCCTCCAGGTAGACTGAATGGTTTTTCTGTCTTGCTACTTGCGGACTTTGAAGCTGGGTCAGTTAGCGCGAGTCCCGCTCGCTGTGAAGCGGGAGCAGCTGATGGAGGACTCCGCTTGGTCCTAAAGCCTTCCGCAAACGCTACGTTCACAAATAACAATGATTTTCGTAAAATAATGATTAATTATCAATTGATAATTTGTTATTATTATGGTCTTGTGAAAACAATAATATGGGCTGCGGGAAAATAATGAATAAAAAGAGTAGGGCTGCTGTGAGTGCAGGCTTGTTTCAACCCAGTAACATGAGAACACAGCGTTCCTCACAGCCAACAAACAGACCGAATTCAGTTCAGCTGGAGGGGGCTGGGGGTAGTTCTGTATCGCTTGTGGGGGTCGAGATAAAGGTGTGAATCTCTTGTTCTTTCATATGGACAGTGTCTTATGAGGGTATCAAACTTGCAGAACAGGTTTAGATAGGACTCGTCATTTTGGTTTTAGGGCAACTTTGGAGAAAGGTTTTGATCCACTTCAAATGTTGACTAATGTATAGCGCAATATAGTTTATTAGTTATTATAACTTCAGAGGAAGTTTCCTTAACTCAAAAATAAATAAATAAATAAATTCGCAAACTGTTGCGTTAATTTTATTTTGTTTCGTCTAAACAATATTTTTTTTTAGACTATGAAATATAAATTCTCACAGAATGTAGCCTATAACCAATATATTGAACCATCTCTTTATGTTTTTCCTAAATCCCAAACAGAGTCCAGACATCAGTATGATCCGTCTATGATGTTTTATAGGCTTTTTTAGATTTGGGAATACACATGCGTTACAGACATGACAAAAAACATTTTGGAGTTTTTGGAGACATTATTATTATTATTATTATTATTATTATTATTATTATTATTATTATTATTTATTTATTTATTTTTTTATTTTTTTTTTTGCTTTTGGACCCAGTTTTCCACTGTCTGGTAGAAACAGGTGAAATACACTCTGAGGTCTATTGAATTTTATTTAGTTTTTATTTTTTTTTGTTTCAGAGGAAAAATCAGTGTTAAAGCATCCTCTCCATTAAAGAACGTTCTGAAAGAAGAATTTATGCAAACGCGTATAAAATGCTTTAAAAACTTTAACAGAGATGTCTAGAGGCTATTTAATAGGTCTGCCTCCCATGTAAGATTTTTCTAGTTACTAGTCGTTCATTTGTCATTATTCAACTAATCGCAGGATTATACTACATTTACATCTATAATCCATAATGTGCCTTAATATATTTCGCGCTCAAGCACATGCATTAGCAGAAGTAGCCCAATAATTGTAAAAAAAGGAGACATTTTAATTATTTATTAATAAACAAATGTTTTCTTGTCGGCTGCAAGATGAAATTCACAGTGCTGACTCTCTCCACATGAACGCGCATTTAAAGAGAAATACAACCTTCACAGATTACATAATGCTTTCGTTCTGAATTGATTTGTTTAAAAGACATTTCAAGCTTTCTGTAGATATATTTATCATGTATGTGAGACACCACAATTTTAAGTTAATTCATTATCAGGAAAAAATTCAAGTGATCTAGAGGGCGCCTCCTTGTCCTGCATGTGCATTAATAATTTTCGCACAAACACTTAAATATGAATAATTATTCACATTTTGCATGTGCATTACAACGTAAATTATTTTTTACATGCAATTATCCAAAATAAAACCAAACAAGATTTGTAGTGAAGATAAAACAAATAAGAATAAATGCTGCGCATGCACTCAGCATTACTCTTGCACGCAGACATTTTAAATACATGCATTTAAATGCCGCTGCAATTTTATTTTTTTTAACTTAAATTCTATGTAAGCAAGTAACGGCGGCTCCCTTTAAAATCACTGAAGTTGTCTATTAATGAAGCTCTTTTTTTACATCATTTGCACTTTGGTGATTATAATGAGAGAACTTGAGTTTAATCGTGAGGAAGTTTTATTAATCCGTCCATTCTTTAGAATTTCAATGATGTAGCTAAATCGTGCAGGTTTCATTTATTCGTTTCTTGTTTTAATTAGGCCTAAATAATGGGAACGAAATTATACAGTGCCTCACGTTTTACTTAAATAAAGAAAATAATTTATAAAACACGCAACAATTTCTTACAGACAAATATGTTTTCCCAAGAAGTTGTCTGTCAAAATAAAGGACAGGTAACGAATAACAAAAATGCATGTTGTTTTATTAAAGGAATTTTAAAATATAAATTAAAATATAGGCCTAATATATGAGAATATTGACATTTTGCATATAGATCCATGTAGCCTAGCTCACTAAAATAGCCACTTTTAATGCTCTGATGCAAAGTAAACCACAATTTCTTTTGAATAATATAACACATAATTCATATTATATAAATAATACTGCACACCTATTAAATGTGTCAAATCTAAAATATGGTGTAATACTGTGTAGCTTAGAGAAAATATAAGCACAGGCACAGACACAGGCTTGACATTTATCCTGCTTGAATTCGTTCTAAGAAATGCACATAACTTCATAATCACCAAACTTTCATCTGTGAATATTAAATATTTCAACTATAGTGTTTTTCTTTCATTTTCCGTGACTAAAGCAGTCAAATGTAACACATCAGCGAGGCAAAACTGACGTCTATTTGCGAAAATGTGCTTTGATGCGCTTGTTTGAAAACTTGTGATTAAAGCGCCACTCAGCGGTCAAAAGCTGCAAATGCACTTTCCAGACGCCGCGGCGGCGGTACGAGCGGCGGTAGAAGTGACGTTTTGGATGTCTACCTACTGTAAGTTAAATATTGAGAGTGTTGAAAACTATTGAAAACTGAACATAATTAAAAAAAATTACCCTACTATATATATATTCATGAAAATTATTCTATTTTGCATTTTTGAGATGTAATTCAAATGTTCATTACTATATTTTCATCATAAGAATATAAATGAACGTTAAAAATATTCCATAATTTTCAGAATGTCTTTTTAATTCAAATCTATTTGTTTAAAATGTCCAGCTCTATTCTGAACCGCAGACTTGTGGTCTCAGACTTTTGGATCTCACTGTACATTTATTTTACATTTCCACCCAGAACTTCTGAATGATAGTTCTCTCTCCATTTACAGCTGTTGCAGTGAGGAGAGTGATCCTTAATGAAGAGGTTGAACTTGGCCACCTCCGTGTCTAATTACTGACGAACACCACAGGCTAGCGAGGGCAAGCTGTGCAGAAGTGCATGATATATGAGTGTGCTCTGCACTCCTCAGCCAAAACAAAAACATATCATAAAAACCAAAGCAATAAAAGAACCGTCTCGCTGCAAAAGAAAACATTAATCAATAAAATGGAGAGAAATGTGGAAATAAAACTATGAACTGTGCTATTGACCCTCGCAGCAGGACTGAGGGTGGACTCTCTGACTTGCCATGTTTGGTCAGGTTACATGGATTAAGATCTTTTACACAGTGTTATGATCAGCCTATTCCGCAAAGAGAATGAGTGAGAATGACTGAAAAATTAAATAAAATAAATATAACAATGATATACTGTATGTAAAAATATAAAAATAAGTCATTTTGTTATGTGCTTTAATTAGGTTTCTTTACAACCTTTTTTAGAACTTCAAATCAGATTTAGTTTTAATAATTTTAAATACTTCAACTTAAAATAATAAAAAAAATATATAAAATTCTGTGTAAAAAATCTTAAAATAAGTAATTTTGTTATGTGCTTTATTTATTTTAATATTTCGATTTAGCTTTAACTTATTTTATTCTAGTGTTATTAAATTAATACTTCAACTTAATACAATGAAATTTAATAAAAATTATATTCTATCTATAAAATATAAAAAACTATTATATAAAACAATCATTTTGTTATGTACTTTATTTAGCCTTTTTTCATTTTTATATTTCAGTTGAACTTTAATGTAGTTTTTATTTCAGATTATTTTAATACTTTAATAGAAAGTTTAAATTATGCAATTATACAATTATATGCAAAAAGCATAAAAAGGTAATTTTATGTGCTTGATGTAGCTTCATTTTATTAGTTTTTTTGTTTTGTTTTAATACTTCAACTTAAAAAAATAAACCAATAAATAAATAGAATAGAATTAAAAAAAAAAAAAATGTGTGAAAAAAATACAAATCCACAAGGGGGATTTTTTTTTTTTCATAATTTATAGTATCAGTGTGTCATTGCCACAAGTACAAAGTTGAAAATTTCTACTTCCCAAGCTGAACTGAACGATGAACATGCTAAGGAATAATTTTATTAATGAACACTGGAAGAGGCTGTGCTTGTAAACAAGAGGCCTTTTTCGACTTTGTGAAGAGTTGTTTGGTTCAGGATGTGTTTGAATATTCAGTGCTGATATTCTACTGCAAAGGTCACTGTAGATTGGGCTGAGACTGCAAGACGGACCCCACAGTTCAGCTAAATGACCTCTCAAGAACATTACCTTAATGATACCATTCCTCACACCCGATCAGAGCCAGAGAGAATGAAATGAGTCAAAAAGGACATTCTTTGACACAGATTCCTTGATTGGAGAGAGGTGTTAAAAAGCACCCTTTCAAAGTCTGCCTTAACAAACCAGGAAAGTTTAAATTCCTAAAGTTTTTGAGAGGACACATTTGAACTAAAACCTGCTTGGACTGAATAGCCCAAGTTTATTGCCTTGACTCATGCAACTACATGTTCAGGATATGTATTGGTTTAGTATTGACTTCATTACATGTTCATTAGTGTTGCTTGTTAAAGCAAGCAATTCTATTATTAATGCTCTTGCTAATTATTACATGGCATTCTAGAATATTTGATTTTGATTGGTTGATCATGGCACTCTGTGGTCTAATATTTTGAAAATGACCACTTTATTTTATATTTGTCCACTCTTTATCAGTTTTTCTACATACTGTAGCTTACATACATGCTCACAGATGCAAAATAATCTCCATCAGAACAGTATGAGGCCCCTTTGAATCGTGCTGGCATCCTGATTTTGTCGTATTGACCAGCTGGTACATAATTTTTTATGAAATAATCTCAAATAAACACCCTGTGCACTATAAAGCCAATGCTATGCAAATGTATGACAGATTTGTATGGTCTATGGAAATACAGAGATCCATTGGAGACAGTGAGTTCATCTAAACAGTCCTCACTGTGAGGTCCATCTGCAGATGTTTCCTCAGGTCTGGACAGTAGCTTGTGTCCAGAGGCACTCCGGCATGCAGCCGCCCTGGGCCATTGTCTAAGTGCTCTTTACTCTGAAAACACAGCTGGTCTCCGGGGGCCAGGATGAATGCGGGGCCTCCCAGACCCACAACAACACTTTGAATAATAAATCCATACATCATAAGGACACGTCAGAGCTTGATTCACGGTGGTAAAGCGCTGAGGTATTAGCTTTAATAACACAGGCTAGAGTCAGGCACTTGCTCTTTTCTGACAAATATGAGCAAATCAATTAATTCCACTGACATTCCCCCCGAAAGCACACAATATAAATTCCACGTGGCCATGACTTTGGTGTTTTTGTTTTAGGAAGAAGGGGCGAATCATTTCTTACTTTTATGCCCTAATTTCTGAAATATTCCACCGGCTAGCACATTTGTTTTTGTTGAGAACTTTGTCTTAAAAGGTTATAGGATCTGGAGCACAAGAAAAGACAAGTAGCTCGAGCTGAATCTCTCTATTACCAGAAAACATAAGGTGCTATATTCTCCTGCTGTTGATATTCTGCACATAATGATGGATAGAAGCACCAGCCTGGCCTATCAATCCCCAGAGACTTATGCAGCATCGCTTCAAGGGTATAACATAGCTCAGACTCGGAGCGCTGGTGCTAATGGCGACAGGAAGGAACCAGGGGAGTCTGAAACACTGAAGGATGACAATATTAGTGACAAGAGAACAGGAAATCACTAGAATCTTTTGAAATAGACTCAAAGTTTGGACTTCACCACCTTGGGTCACACTACCATTCAAAATTTAGGGGTCAGTAGGGTTGGGTATCGTTTGAATTTTATCGATTCCGATTCTTATCGATTCCTAGTTTCGATTACAATAAGATAAAAAAATCCAATATTTAAAAAAAAATAAGTCAACCATTTAGATGTCAAACATGTATTCTGTCTTTTTACAAAGTATTCTGTTGCAGCTGAATAACATGAGCAAAAATCAGCAGCCTACAAAACCTGTGCTTTAAAAAAAATACCATAGCAAAAACAACTAGATTAATATAAATTTCAAATATTACAGTGTTAAAGACAAGTAAACTGTCAGTAATAAGATAGGAACAAACAAATCAATTAGCAATATCATAAATATACAAATTTTCAAAAATTTCAGGTACAGAAACTGTAATTAATAGTTTAAAAACACTGCATAGTTTTCTTTTTATAAATAAAATAAAGATTAATCAATTAAAGTTATTCAATATATTCAGTCAAGATCAGTGAATGATTTTCTTTTGTTCTTTGATTAACATTAATGACATTAATGGCATCACGTTTATTAGGCTGTTGTCTCTTTAAGCAAAAATACTGTACATGTGTGTTTTCTTTCTCATCTGTTTACATTCACATAAGACAAAAACGGCTGTGTTTATGATGATATACTGATGTAGTTCTCTGTATATTGGTCGACAAATATGAAAGAAGTCAGTTTCGGTTCGGAACAACCTTTTCTACAGTAGAAATATAAAGAACGGTCGGAGAATGGACACAAACCGAAAACGTGCAGCGTGACCACCGACCACTGCTCTCTGTGCACGCGCTTACGCTTCATGTGCGCTGCACACAAACAGGGTGCAAATTCTTTCCGTTCCTGCACTTAATCATTTTTAATCAAACTGAAATGCGAACGCAGGAATCGTTAAGCAGAATCAAAATGCATGCATATTATCGAAATCCCGGTTCTTGGAAATTTGGAACCGGTTCTAAAATGGAACTGGTTTTCGATACCCAACCCTAGGGGTCAAATTAGGGGTCAAATTTTGTAAATTAATTTTTATTACAAATCTACATTTATGGTATAGTTAACCAAAGTGTAAAGTTGTAAAGTGTAAAGTAAAACACCATGACACCAGTCCCAATCTGGACCCAGAGTCCAGCCCACCATCACCCCGCTGCGTGAAGCCAAAGCCTGAGCCCACCACAGATGGAGAGCCAGAGCCCACTGTGACCGACGATCCATCACCAATGAAAGTGACAGAGCTGAGGATCACCCTGGAGCCAGAGCTTCAAATGACGTCTAACCAGGTGCGAGAGCCGGCAACAGAGCTTGCGCCGGTGTATGAAGCAAGGGAATGTGAGTGCTTGGTGAAAGGCCATGCCCACTGCACCACCGCTGAGGGTGAGCTGCAGCAGGACTCTGAGGACTTAATTGACTTTAACACTGAATTACCCTGTCTTCCATTGTCATCTGGACTCTCTTCCTGTCCTAATATGACCATGGAGGCTGTTTATGAAGTGTCTATCTGCCCTGAACTGTCTGCCTGTCCTGTCACGACCATGGAGGTTGTTTCCCTGTCTGCTGCACACCCGCTATTGGGAGTCTCTATCTGATGTGTGTGGGCAGCACGCACCATCCCTGAAAACCCTGGTGCTCACAAATTCCCACTTCCCCTCCCCCTCCTGGTTCCTCCTTTCATCCCTGCTTCTTCAGCTCCACCACCGCTGCTTCCTGGCAATCCCTCTCCTTATCCTCAGCACACCGTCTGTGTGCCTCGGCCCGTTGACCGAGCGGCTCCACCATGGCTTCTATCTCCCTCCTCTCCGCCGTGGCCCGTCAGTCCACCAGCTCCACCATGCTCCCTCATCCCTCTGGCTCCGCCTTGGTCAGTCGTCGATCATCTGCTGCCTCGGGACTCCACTCCTCTGGCTGTGACACGTCCCTCCGTCCCTCTGGCTCTGTCAGGCTCCTCTTTCCCTCCGGCTCCACCTTGGTCCTCTGTCACTCTGGCTCCACCGTGGTCTTCCGGATCCCTGCCTTCACCTCGGTTACCAGAGTCATCTGCTCCGCCTTGGCCCTCCGGATCCTCCCCGTCACCCTGGCTCATTGGCTCTCTGTCTCCGCCTTGGGCTCCACCACCACCTGCTCCGCAGTCATCGGTCAGCCCGCTGCAGCCATCAGCACTTCCTCCATCATGGCTCCTCCCTCCATCGGCTCCACCATGGATTGCCGTCATGTCTGTGGCCAGGGTCCCATATGGCTCCTCCCACTCCATGTCCCTCCTGTTTCTTCCCTGGCTCTTCCCTCTGTCATCATCACCCTGGACTCTGTTGCTCGTCCTTCTCCAGGTCATCCGTTCAGTGTTTCTTGGTCCGGTCTCGTCAACGTGTACGTGTGTCCTATGCCTTCCTGTTGTGGATTACCTTGTGTGGATAATATTAAAGACTTTTACTTTCATTTTCATCTTCGTGCGAATTCATTCTACACAGAACCTTGACACTATGTTTCTTATTTATTTGCTTCCACAGTGTTTGCTGATTTTCAGTTTTGTATACCTATTTAAACTTTGTGTAGCCTAAGTAATTTGCTATTTTATATTGAGCATATAGCATGGTGTATTTTTATTTGTTTTGTTGTGAGTTTGACTTTGTATTTTATTGTTGCTTGAATTTAATCGACACCGAATTGCTGCTAATTTGAAAGTGAAAGTAAAATGCGCAAGGCACTTTTACAAGCTATTCAAAAGCAAAAGAAAGCGAGGAAAAGAGGGGAAACACAAACAAACTAACTCCTCCCAGTGGTGATACAGGTATTACTGGTGTTGTCACACGTTGATTAACTGGTGGGAAAATTTCATAACTGTCACAACCCTACTAGAGATTCCAGAGAACTGTAATGCAGTGGTTTTGTTGAGTTTGAGTGAAAAACCTAAGACTAGTTTGCAAAAGTAGGTTTTTAAAATAATATCCAATATTTAACAAACAATTTGATTGACATCAGCTGTACAAGAGGGAAACTTGTTCAGAATGAGGAGCTCTAACATATGATATGAATGCTGTGTGTATGTGTGTAAAATCGCACAATATGGAATCATTAACCACTTAAAAAAAGCAAAATCATATTATAATGCCACACAGTGGCCAAACCATTGAAAAGCCTTTTAGGAAATGTGGCCCTGCCTCTCTCAAATGTTTTGTTATAGGTTTGCGATGGTGAGTCGAAAACTCAACTTTTTGTATAATTACTGATACTCAGTAACAAGGGATTTTTTTTTTTTTTTTTTTTTTTTTCACTGCGTTTGGTTTGAGCAAAAACCTAGGACTAGTTTGCAAAAGTAGGTTTTTAAAAAAATCCAAAACAGCAGAAAATGTCATGATAGAATTCGACAATTGTGTTTTGTTGTCTTGAGCCAAGGTTTCCCATGATATAAGAGACTTGAGTCTGTGACGAGAGGTTTAGGAGTTTTATGATTACGTTCTTTTGATCGCCGTAGTGCCCACATCAGGCCAATCGGGGCAACCCTTGGTGATGTTGTAAATGGGGTGTGTACTACAACCCTTCAAAGTTTTAGGACTCTATGCCTTACAGTTTGATCTGCCTGATCACTTTTATTTCAGAATTCTGACCTTTAAAAATCTCAACAATTAAAGGACTAGTTAAACTAAAATTTGAATTGGTCAAACATTCTGAAACTTGAAGATTTTCTTTGCCATATTGTCCTAGCTTATTGTAATCACAGTAAGCTAGACTGTAATGTTTACCTAATGTTTACCTTTCCAGCATGGCAGTATCTAGGTTTTCATTATCTTCAGTGGAGCTGATCGGTCATCTATGCCAGTTAATGACCAGAAATGTCCAGCTAGGACCACCATGTAAAACCATCAACATCTGTTTTCCAGCAGTTTGAATTTTACCTCTCTATCCACTGTCCACTAATGCACAGTTCATAAATATTGTCCTATCGCTCTTGTCATCATCATCATTTTTTTCCCAATACTCTCCCAGACAGGGAAATTCTGAGGCAATTACCGAAGTGACAAGTGAAATGGGAACAAGAAGCACTAGAAAGAGATGGTTGCCATGGAAACGGTGCGAGGGGATCATATTACATGCGTGGTGGGCAGGTGAACCCCCTCCCCTCAGTCCTACCGCATACAGCGGCCTAGCAGCACACCACAGACCAAAGGCCACTTAACCTCAATCACTGCTTGCAATCGCCAGCCAATCAGGCTGAATGTATTTGCTATTTTTGTCCAAAGGTCAGCTGCTTGTGTGCATCTGGGGCTGCAGAATGTACAGTACACTTTCCACCCAAAGCTGGAGAACGCTGGCAGTGACCAAGCTGGTGGCATTTGAAAGAGACTACTGAAATGATAATCATTATAGTATCATAAAAGTATAGTACAGCATATGTATGTATGTATAGTACATATGTACATATGTACAGTAGGTGGCCAACCAGACTGTGCTTTCTACTGCCGCATCTGCAAAGTGCATTTGCAGCTTTTGACCACTGAGTGGCGCTTTAACCACAAGTTATCAAACAAACGCATCAAAGCACATTTTCTATTGCTGTCAGCTTTGCCTCGCTGGTGTGTTACATGGCCGCAGTAGTTAAAATATTTAATATTCACAGATGAAACTTTAGTAGCCTACTTAAGTTATGTTAATTTCTTAGAACGAATAAAACAGAATAAAACACGCACATACTTTGTTATTCGTTACCTGTCATTTATTTTGACAGATAACTACGTCGGGAAAAGATATCTGTCTGTACACTAATTAAAAAATTGTTGCCTTTTTTATAAATTATTTCCATTATTTTAGTAAAACATGAGGCACTGAATAATTTTGCTCCCATTATTAAGGCCAAACTAAAACAAGAAACGAATAAATTAAACCTGGCCACAATTTAGCTAAATCACTGAAACTGAAGAGAATGGACGGATTAATAAAATGTCCTCACGTTTAAAATCAAGTTCTCTCATTATAATCAACAAAGTGCACACGATGTAAAAAAGAGCTTCATTAATTGACAACTTCAGTGATTTTAAAGGGAGCCTTCTTTACTTGCTTCCATACAATTTAATTAAAACTAAAAAAAAAAAAAAATTGCAGCCGCATTTAAATGCAGGAGTGTATTCTATTCCTTAAAATATCAAAGTGCAAGATTTGCGCGATGCGCATGAAGCTGAGTGCGACGCACAACATTTATTCTTATTTGTCTACATATTTTTTCTTCATTACAAATCTTTTTTGGTTTTATTTTGTATAATTGCATGTAGAAAATAATTAACTTAGAAATGCATATGCAAAATGTGAAACTGCACTCTTATTCAGTCTATAGCATTTTATAATTATTTGTGCAATAATATCTAACTTAACCTGCTTTGTATCTTTATTATTTAATGTAAAAGAGGTTTATTAAAACAATCAATATCAAAGAATTGGAGCTGCATCAGCCGTTAGATAATTTTAAAACGTCAAATAGCCTTTAATTTACTGGTTATAACTGCATCTGTCTCGGTTGTAGACTTGTGAAGATTTATTTTTAATGTGGATCCCATACTGTAACTTAAAAGAAATGTGCTATTTTACTATTTATATTCAAGTGTTTGTGTGAAAAATTATTGATGCGCATGCATGACAGGGAGGCACCCTTGAGATCGTTTTTTTTTCTTTGTTCCCCCTTTTTTTCCTGATAATGAAATAACCTAAAACTGGGGTGCCTTACATACATGAGAAATAGATCCACAGAAATCTTGAAATGTCTACTTTTAACCGAACCAATTCAAAATGAATGTACATTCTCTCTGATTATGCGCATCCTGTGGAGATGAGAGTCAGCACTGTGAATTTCATCTTGCAGCCGACAAGAAAACATTAGTTTATTAATAAATAATTAAAATGTCTCCTTTTTCACAATTATTAGACTACTTCTGCCTGTGCTTTGTGGCAAACTTCATGCATGTGCCTGAGTGCGGAATATATTAAGGCACATTATTGATTAGACTGTGTTAATTTAATATACACGTGCAATTAGTTGAATAATGACTCAAATGAATGACTACTAGTAACTAGAAAAATCTTACATGGGGGGCAGACCTATTAAATACCCTCTAGCCATCTCTGTTAAAGTTTTTAAAGCATTTTATACGCGTTTGCATAAATTCTGCTTTCAGAGCGGTACGTAATAGAGAGATGCCTTAACACTGATTTTTCCTCTGAAACACAAAAATAGTACAAAGCAGCATAGGCTATAGGCCTACATTAAGATCAAAAGTTTTTGTCTCTTTGGCAGATGCACGTCTCTTTCGCCAGTTTCTATATCTCTCTCTCAGAAGCACCTCATCTCTCCTGAGATAAAACAAAAACATATTATATTGTATGTAATACTCTTTAGGCCTATGCAGTTGCCTAAACATAAACCAGCGAAGTGAAGAACACATTTGTATTAATCATTTTATATATTAGTTTATTATATATAAATAAATTAAAAAAAACACCACAACCTGGGATTTGAACCTGTGTTGCTAAAATCACTGACTAACTTATATATATATTTGTTTATTAAAAGAAAGACCTTTACACAAAGGCTCTTTCTGCATGCTATTGTTTAATAACAATAGCATGCAGAAAGAGCCTTTGTGTAAAAGTCTTTCTTTTAATTTTTGATGCGTAGACTGTAGCCTAAGACTTTCCCACATTTTGAAATTAACTCACTGTAAATTTTCTAATGGTTTTTAAGTATATTACAATCTTATATTATAATGTTATTGTTGTTTTACTTTGTCTGTTCATCTCCGTTTATAAACCAAAATTTTACAATTACAGTCAGTTTGCAACCCGTGCCTTTGCACCACCTGGCAGTAGTTTCGCAAATAACTTTAACATGCGACTGACTTGCAGTTAACGCCGTGGCCCTGCGGCGGCGGTACACATTTTGGTATTACCCATTCTGGTTGTCCACCTATTGTATATATATATATATATATATATATATATATATATATATATATATATATATATATATATATATATATATATATATATATATATAAAATATATTAGTCATTTAGATTATGTATTTTGACTACCTTTTATATTACTTTCAGATTGCTTTTTACTTAAATTACCATTGCCCCCCCCCCAAATTCAGAAACATGTATCATAAAATTATTTACATAACATTTACAAGGCCATTCTATATTTTGAATATAGTCAAAATTAAATGGTTTGACACACCGTAGGATTTTTGGAAAGCAAAATAAAAAATAAAAAAAATAAAATAGAAGAAGAAGAAGAATTAGGGAGAACCAATAAATTATTAATATTTTACTGCCAATTTATAAATAATATGTAATCATGCAATCCATATATAAATAACTGTAATCTGATTCCAGCCCTGATGTTAATTTGCATAAAAATTATATTTTATATATATATATATATATACATATATATATATATACATATATACATATATATATATACATATATATATATATATATATATATATATATATATATATATATATATATATATATATATATATATATATATATATATATATATGGTTCGTCACGATACGATTCGATATCGATTCTCTTATCCAGCGATACGATATTTTCCGATACCTCAAAAAATTCTATGATACCATTACGATTCGATTCGATACAGGAGTATATCAATCGATATATCGATATTTTGATATTTTATATCTATTTTAAACAACCATCTACATTTTTATTAACTCACAAATGCAACCAAAATATATAACAAGAACATTTATCTGAAAATTTTACATTCTGTAACAGGTTTTTCAGCTCAGTCAAAAATAAATGTTCAGGTACGCTACAGAAATGTAATAGGCTAATCAAATTTTAAATAACTGCACAGTTTTCACTCTATAAATTAAATATAGATGAATCATTTCTGATGTTATAATGGTTATTTAGTCAGGAGCAGTGAGCACCTGTATTGACAGCATTATTTATTATTAGTTTGCTTTCACTTTAAGAACGAAGCACGGATTTAATATACTGATACACACGCCTTTTCTTTCTCAACTGTTTACGTTAAGACATATGCCTAACGACTGTGTTTACTAGGATATTCCTCAAAATGCGCGTTTTGATTTAATTTTGTCTGTATTTATTCATCCATGCACAAAAAAGCAGAAGAGAGCTCGATTTAGTATTCACACGGTCTAGACGCGGCTGTCTGTGTGCGTGCACGCGCTTCAGATGTGTGCACTGAAAACTTCTCACACAGGCTCGACTGTTCCACCAACAATCCCGAGCGTCTTTTATGCTTCACCACCTTGTGCCTTCGGGCAAGGGCAGTCCTTATATCGAGTCCTGATACGCGAGTTTGAGCGAGAATGCACGCATTGGCGGTAATGCATAGACGGACATTATGTGAAAATGTGGACAGTGCCAAATAAGGTGCCTATTACAGATATCGATATTTTACGTGTGGCATCGATGCGTCGTATCGTCAAACATCGTATCGATGTATCGATCCATATCGATGAATCGTTACACCCCTAATATATATATGGGATTATTAGGAACACCTGTTCAATTTCTCATTAATGCAATTATCTAATCAACCAATCACATGGCAGTTGCTTCAATGCATTTAGGGGTGTGGTCCTGGTCAAGACAATCTCCTGAACTCCAAAACTGAATGTCAGAATGGGAAAGAAAGGTGATTTAAGCAATTTTGAGCGAGGCATGGTTGTTGGTGCCAGACGGGCCGGTCTGAGTATTTCACAATCTGCTCAGTTACTGGGATTTTCACCCACAACCATTTCTAGGGTTTACAAAGAATGGTGTGAAAAGGGAAAAACATCCAGTATGTGGCAGTCCTGTCAACCTTGAGGCGGATGGGCTACAGCAGCAGAAGACCCCACCGGGTACCACTCATCTCCACTACAAATAGGAAAAAAGAGTCTACAATTTGCACGAGCTCACTAAAATTGGACAGTTGAAGACTGGAAAAATGTTGCCTGGTCTGATGAGTCTCGATTTCTGTTGAGACATTCAGATGGTAGAGTCAGAATTTGGCGTAAACAGAATGAGAACATGGATCCATCCTGCCTTGTTACCACTGTGCAGGCTGCTGGTGGTGGTGTAATGGTGTGGGGGATGTTTTCTTGGCACTCTTTAGGCCCCTTAGTGCCAATTGGGCATCGTTTAAATCCCACGGCCTACCTGAGCATTGTTTCTGACCATGTCCATCCCTTTATGACCACCATGTACCCATCCTCTGATGGCTACTTCCAGCAGGATAATGCACCATGTCACTAAGCTCGAATCATTTCAAATTGGTTTCTTGAACATGACAATGATTTCACTGTACTAAAATGGCCCCCACAGTCACCAGATCATAACCCAATAGAGCATCTTTGGGATGTGGTGGAATGGGAGCTTCGTGCCCTGGATGTGCATCCCACAAATCTCCATCAACTGCAAGATGCTATCCTATCAATATGTGCCAACATTTCTAAAGAACGCTTTCAGCACCTTGTTGAATCAATGCCACGTAGAATTAAGGCAGTTCTGAAGGCGAAAGGGGGTCAAACACAGTATTAGTATGGTGTTCCTAATAATCCTTTAGGTGAGTGTATATGTATATATATATATATATAGTAGCTCTCAGTTTAATTCAGATTCTACATTCCTTTAGAGAGAGGGTTTCAGACTGATTCATACTGTACAATCTTTTCGCACTATTCATTAAAAAAACAGCTCATAAGGGTGATCAGTCTACATAATCCAGCTAATTACATAGTTTCTGATTTACTAAAAAGAATCAGCTCATAGAAGTCATTTGTTTGTAAAACAAACCACACAGAATAACCTGAAATAAAGAATGGGAAAATATCACTATTACTACCCAGCACTATCATTTTTGTTCATTTACTCACTTAAGTATATCACACACTTTTAAGGTTAAGAGTTCATTCAGATCCTTAACTCTGAACATGAGCAACTGTAGTGATGCTTGCTTTAATAAATCATTTGAAGTTTGATGGTCGGATGTCCCTTTTACCCAGCAGAGAGGAAAATCTTCCTATTTACATTATCTACACATTTACATGCTTCATTCCAGCCCTGATGTTATTTAATCAAAATTTAATTTAATTTCATCTAGAGCAATCTATATTTAATCAAGCACAGTTAAATGTGAGATGCATGTGCTAATCAGGCAGAAGAGCGAGCGGTTAGAGTTCAGGCTTTCATTAGTACCGCCATTAACACGTCACCTCAGAGTGTTTTGCAAACATCTTCAAACTGGCGAACGCAATTGTCTATTCACCGTGAAAACGTTTGTATACATGTGAGTGGCATGCATTTCAATAAGACACCTTAAAACCGCTCATGCCTCGTTTACAAGCCTCCTGTTATTATTGTTTCATTTTAAAAAGCTGTTCTGACTAGAATGTGTGACAAACACCTTAAAGGTGACAGCAAAGACATTAAACCCCCAGGACGAGTGTCTCCGCGCCGCTGGTAAATTACAGCTGATTAGCCTTGATTTGAAAACAAAAACCACAGCATGACACAAATCAAAAGTGCAGTCAATGTTGATGCATAAGTGAAATGGCAAATCTCAAAATAGCTCAATAAATATGTTGGAAAGTTACGAACGAGAAAGACGGAGGGCGAGAGAAGGAGAAAAAAATCAGAGTGAAGCAATTACAGATCTAATCAGAGCTTTCTGTATGAAGGTACAGCTCTCCTATCTCCCTCCCATTTGCATCATAACACAGCGTGCAATATTAATTTCCTAGTTTACTGCTTATTGGAAGTGCAAAGTATGAAAAGCCATTAAGGCTGCAAATGGGAAAGCAATTTGCTGTCACACGGATTCGGCTCTTGTTAACCATTTGGAATTAGAGTCATTTGGTGAGAGGCATTCTACAGCAGTCCACTAAAATAAGTAATTATGCTCGCCTTCTCTCTCCCTCCATCTCTCGCCTCTCGCTCTTTCATTTGCGCGGGCGAGGAAAGCGGGATGGGTGGATGAGGTTGAAGGGCGTTAGGGGTGAGTAAGTGGATACAGAGGCAATTAAAGTTGGTAGCTATCTGTTTGGCTAATGCAGGCACACACACATTATATAACGCTTGCGCGCTGCCTGAGGGCCAGGAGGAAAGAGGGAGAATAGATGCTGGGCGGCCATCTCCTTTTACTGCCAGTGTAACTCTTAATCCAATCTTGCATCCCTCGTTTCAGCCCGCTGTGCTTCATGCGCCAATTCACGACTGCGCGCGTTCTATCTGTGAAGTGTCGTGAAGGTAAAAATCACTCGTAATGACTCACGCTGGGACTTGGAGAACCTCTACAGCTACAAATGCTTTTCGTCTTACAAACATCTCATCAACAGTCGAGCTTTCCCCGCTGAAAAGATCAGCTTAGATGGCGTGCGTTTTGGCGGCTGTAATTTTGCAGAGTAGGATGAGAACAACATCTTTTGTTGATGTATAAGAAAAATGTACCCAACCACTGACTACCCCCATAGTCAGATTGCTAGGTGAAATTACACAGAAAACCCTAGCAACCATATAGTGATATCCTGGCAAGCACCAGCAACAAGATATGGGAATCGTATGGAATTTGACGATGACAATAACAATTCCTATTAGCAATTATAGATCCTTAATGTGTTCCATTATTGATTCAGCTCATAAGAATCATTCGCTCGGGAATCAGACACCACTGCTCACGTGGTATGATTCGCCCACAAGAACCAGCTCATAAGTGTTATTTGCTCCAGAATCACTGCCTATGCTGTTTGATTCACCTACAAGACTGACTTAATAGAGTCATTTGCTTGAGAATCAGACATTACTGCTCAAGCTACATGATTCCTCTACAAGAACCAGCACATGAGTATAATTTTCTTGAGAATCAGACTTCACTGCTCAAGCTACATGATTCATCTACAAGAACTGGCTCATAAGAATCACTCGCTCAAGAATCAGACATCACTGCTCTTGCTGTATGATTCACCTACAAGAACCAGCTCATAAGAATCATTTGCTTGAGAATCAGGCATCACTGCTCAAACTACATGATTCACCTTCAAGAACTGCCTCATAAGAATCATTTTCTTGAGAATCAGACATCACTGTTTAAGCTACATGATTCACCTACAAGAACTGGCTCATATCAATCATTTGCTCGAAAATCCATCAGTGCTCACACAGAATGATTCACCTACAAGAATTGGCTCATAAGAGTCATTCACTTGAGAACCGGATTACATCGGTCACTGGTTTTGTTGCAAGTTCTATGCTGAATAGTATCGATGGAACACTTTTCAGTATTGTGTTCCATACAGTTTTTTAGTTCCATCTTCATTGGTGCAAGAATCAACAACCATCAAAATAACCAAAATTCCTGATTCCAGTATTGTTATAAAATGGAATTTGTCTTGCTGATTAAGCTAGTTTAAATAGTTCCCTGTGCTAAATGAAAGAAGAAAACACACGTTTCATGCCAGCCCGCTCCATAAAAACATTCCCATTCCTTTCCTTTCAATCCACACACTTGAACCTGTTCAGATGAGCTCTTCTGCTGCACAGCACGACTCTGTTTCAGCCCCAACCCCATGTGGCTGCATTCAGTCCCACTCCATCTTGCAGAGACACAAAGAGAGAGAGAAATTTATGAAGCCTCTGGTCCTCAGGTCTGTAGAGGTGTTTTATGGTAGGACCTGCAGGACCTATTAAGGCAGTGCGGATCTCTCCTATCTGAGCGCGGGTATTGATCGACAGCAGCACCAGGCCTGGGCCTGCCAGCCTAGTTAAAGCCATGTGTATGTGTATGTGTATGTGTATGTGTATGTGTATGTGTATGTGTATGTGTATGTGTATGTGTGTGTGTGTGTGTGTGTCTGTATGCAGTAGGAAATGAAAATGGGGTCCTGGTGTGTAATGATCTGTGTGTGAATAAAATGAGTAGACTGGAGAGACAAAAAGGAAGATAAATTAAATTATCCCTATTCCTGCAAGAGCTGCGCCACAGCCATCCATGTCAAGCTGCTTCACTGAGGATCTGTTTGTGAGGAGGAAATGAAAGGAAGGCTGATGGGGAGAGAAATGCTAGATGATCTGAGAAAAGAGTTGAGGAGATGTGTTGAGACAGATGCACTTATCTGTAAGCTCTGTTACCAAACCTAGTGAGCTGCCATGCTGTCTGTTGCCTACATACGCAGCTGAACTCTAAGGCAGAATCGTAACTCTAATAGAACTTCATAAGTGATTGATATGGAATGGTCTAAGTAGACAGCAACACAGCATCATACACAGCATGGGAGACCCAAAAGCAGCAATGATAGGTATTGGAACAAAGCAACACACAAGTTTTCCTTTAAATGAGAGGACAAATTTTTAAGCATCTTATAGAACAAAAAATGATCACACTTATCAGGAAAAATAGCATGTCTACACCAACATCCCAAAAATATCTGACTAGAAATGGTACAAATATTGTTGCCATGGAATCTTAATCATAATTTATGTTACTATACCAGTACCTACAGCTGCATTATAGCCAAGTTTAATTTAGTTCCATTAGGAGCT
This sequence comes from Cyprinus carpio, assembly GCF_018340385.1. Lineage (NCBI taxonomy): Eukaryota > Metazoa > Chordata > Actinopteri > Cypriniformes > Cyprinidae > Cyprinus > Cyprinus carpio. Next base: position 40,052,876 of record NC_056603.1, read on the forward strand.
GAATGATGGCTAGTTGAAAGAAGCGGCTGTTTATTATTTTATTGCAAATAACAGTCTTTGTACATAAAACAGTAGTTTGTAAATTGTAATTTCAATTTATGTACAAACCCGATTCCAAAAAAGTTGGGACACTGTACAAATTGTGAGTAAAAAAGGAATGGATTAATTTACAAATCTGATAAACCTATATTTTATTCACAATAGAATATAGATAACATATCAAATGTTGACAGTGAGACATTTTGAAATGTCATGTCAAATATTGGCTCATTTTGGATTTCATGAGAGGTACACATTCCAAAAAAGTTGGGACAGGTAGCAATAAGAGGCCAGAAAAGTTAAATGTAGATATAAGGAACAGCTGGAGGACCAATTTGCAACTTATCAGGTCAACTGGCAACATGATTGGTAGGGCTGTGCGATATGGGGAAAATATCTAATTGTGATTTTTTTTGACAGATATTGTGATTGCGATTTGATTTGCGATTTAAATTTGCAAAGTCAAGCTTCAGCTCAATATTGTCAATAATGTGCAGCACAGTATTAGTATCATTACCCTGCTGAAAAAAAGCAGATATTCTTACAGTGTCCATTAAACCATTACAAAATTTATTTTTGCTTTTGGCATTATTCCAATAGGAATTAATGTTGTTCTATTGGTTGCCATCTGCCATATTACATCCCACCAATAGAATCCATCAAATAGACACCATTATAGTTTATGTAATTTTTTTTTATTTATTGTTTATTTTTTCAGCAGACAAGATTATAATGGTATAACTACTTTTACAGAATTAACTTACTAAATTTCACTGGAAAGATTTGTTTATTTTTTTATAAACAAAGAACTGTATAACTTTAGTCCATTATTAAAGTATTGCATATGTTACATTGTATTTGGGATTTTAAGAACAAGTGGAAAATGTGCTGAATGTTTCATTTCACCCAAGTGAAATAAGCAAGCAGTTAGACTGAATTTACATTTGTTTTAAACGCGGAGCCAGGCGCTAGTTGACGCAGGTTGCACGCGTGCGTCAAGCCTCATCCATACTGTCAGAGGCGCTCGTGGAGATTTGTGGTGCAGGGCCACGAGCGAATATAAACAAACGTTTCGAAATAGCCTGTGTCAGTGCGGCAAGTGTGAACGGCTCATCCGTGACGCAGGATTCGCACCGCGTGGGGAAGAGAGGAGCGAGTATGAGAAGCATTCAGAGACATAAGCTGTGTGTGCAGTCTTCTGAATTGGGAATATCGAACATGCAATAAGGGATGCTCTTGACAGCATTGTGACGCAGCTCTTGCAAATTACCTTTTTTGTTCGTTGTCTGTAATTTCAAAGCTTAAGTTAAATAACGTTTTTCTTTAGTTTTAATTTGCCTAACTATTGATCTGACCCTGTAGACGCCATAATCCCACTCTGTCTCTCTCCCGCTTTCTTTTTTTTTTTTTTTTAATGGTGGGCATTTATGCAGTTGGCTAGAGGTGTGCTGATTGGGGAGAACGGAGGTGCGCTCACTCTATTGGTTAGTAAGACTGCCACTCAAGCCTGGCAGTCATGCATATGCTCTGGAGCAGCGTAATATTGCGTCCACATCGAAGGCTTTTGCGATTAGCAAATCGCAAGGTCTTAAATCGCGATTTCAATTTGATTTCAATTAATCACACAGCCCTAATGATTGGGTATAAAAAGAGCCTCTCAGAGTGGCAGTGTCTCTCAGAAGTCAAGATGGGCAGAGGATCACCAATTCCCCCAATGATGCGGCAAAAAATAGTGGAGCAATATCAGAAAGGAGTTTCTCAGAGAAAAATGGCAAAGAGTTTGAAGTTATCATCATATATGATAACTGCATCATATGCATAATATCATCCAAAGATTCAGAGAATCTGGAACAATCTCTGTGCATTAGGGTCAAGGCCGGAAACCATACTGGATGCCCGTGATCTTCGGGCACTTAGACGGCACTGCATCACATACAGGAATGCTACTGTAATGGAAATCACAACATGGGCTCAGGAATACTTCCAGAAAACATTGTTGGTGAACACAATCCACGGTGCCATTTGCCGTTGCCAGCTAAAACTCTATAGGGTCAAAAAAGAAGCCATATCTAAACATGATCCAGAAGCGCAGGCATTTTCTCTGGGCCAAGGCTCATTTAAAATGGACTGTGGCAAAGTGGAAAACTCTTTTGTGGTCAGACGAATCAAAATTTGAAGTTCTTTTTGGAAAACTGGGACGCCATGTCATCAGGACTAAAGAGGACAAGGACAACCCAAGTTGTTATCAGCGCTCAGTTCAGAAGCCTGCATCTCTGATGGTATGGGGTTGCATGACTGCGTGTGGCATGGGCAGCTTACACATCTGGAAAGATGAAACCATCACCATCAATGCTAGGTATAAGTTCTAGAACAACATATGCTCCCATCCAGATGTCGTCTCTTTCAGGGAAGACCTTGCATTTTCCAACATGACAATGCCAGACCACATACTGCATCAATTACAACATCATGGCTGCGTAGAAGAAGGATCCGGGTACTGAAATGGCCAGCCTGCAGTCCAGATCTTTCACCCATAGAACACATTTGGCGCATCATTAAGAGGAAGATGCGACAAAGAAGACCTAAGACAGTTGAGCAACTAGAAGCCTGTATTAGACAAGAATGAGACAACATTCCTATTCCTAAACTTGAGCAACTTGTCTCCTCAGTCCCCGGACGTTTGCAGACTGTTATAAAAAGAAGAGGGGATGCCACACAGCGGTAAACATGGCCTTGTCCCAACTTTATTGAGATGTGTAGATGCCATGAAATTTAAAATCAACTTATTTTTCCTTTAAAATGATACATTTTCTCAGTTTAAACATATGATACAGTATGTCATCTATGTTGTATTCTGAATAAAATAGTGAAATTTGAAACCACATCATTGCATTCTGTTTTTATTCACAATTTGTAGTGTCCCAACTTTTTTGGAATCGGGTTTGTATGTGTCATATCTTCCAGTGGGAAATGCAGATTTTTAAAAAATTATATTCGAGTTCCTGAGTTAGAAAGGGAATGAAAGTATCTACATTAAAGATGGAGGAAGGCATATAAAGCAGATAATAATGACAATAATTTTGCAAAGTTAATAGATTTTCAGTACTATACTTTAACCACATTTAAAGGGATAGTTCTGTTATAATTGAAATCACCCACATTTCATTCCAAAACGTTCCAAAGACTTTCTTTTGTGGCATAAAATAACATATTTTGAGAAATGCCTCAAATGTTTTTGTCCATACAATATAATTCAATTGTCACCAAAACTCTTTAGTTACCATTACTAACATTCTTCAAAATATTTTCTTTTGTGTTTTCTGCAGAAAAAGAAAGTCATACAGGTTTGGATAAATGTGAGGGTGAGTAAATAATGGCAGAATATTAAATTGTTTGGCTTAACTTGCCACTTAAGTTATTATGCGTGACCGAGCACAAAGTTAAGTAATGTAAAGTTGAATTATGCAAAGTTTAATTATTTGTTAGTTTATCATGTAAAAGTGATATTGGTAAATGCCCATGACCTCAAAATGCCTTTTATGACCTGATATATCAGCCTATCACATGCCACTGCACCATGGTACATTAATACCATGATTTTGGATACACAGCATACAGTAGTATTGTTGAAGTATTTTAGAGTGCTATGTAAATATCAAGGTATAAATATGGTAATTGAGATTGATTGAGATTATATATATATATATCAAAGTACCATAGTATTACCATTTGATACTATCATTGCTTCATGGCATGACTGAATGGGACAACATTCCTATTCCTAAACTTGAGCAACTTGTCTCCTCAGTCCCCAGACGTTTGCAGACTGTTATAAAAAGAAGAGGGGATGCCACACAGTGGTAAACATGGCCTTGTCCCAACTTTTTTGAGATGTGTTGATGCCATGAAATTTAAAATCAACTTATTTTCCCCTTAAAATTATACATTTTCTCAGTTTAAACATTTGATATGCCATCTATGTTGTATTCTGAATAAGATATTGAAATTTGAAACTTCCACATCATTGCATTCTATTTTTATTCACAATTTGTACAGTGTCCCAACTTTTTTGGAATCGGGTTTGTATGTGTCATATCTTCCAGTGGAAAATGTCGATTTTTTTTTTATTATTTTAAATTGTAAAAGTGATATTGGTAAATGCCCATGACCTCAAAATAGGGCTGTGCAATTAATCAAAATCATCATAAAAATCACAATTTGAGCGTACACAATTTCTAAATCCCTTTATTGCACGATTTTCCACAGCACCGACCTTCTGCAGTATGCTATCCAATCCATTCAGAATGCAGTGCGCCTAAATGGAGCACGAGAACAGAACAGACTGTGGGCATATGCCTAGGTAACTCCAGGTTCACACACTGTCTATGATGCATATTTTTCCGAACACATGTTAACGGATCAGAGCATTCACACTGCACACGGAAAAAGATGCGAAAGATGTGAACAGAAAAGGCTAGAAATAGAAACGTGTGAACATAATTAATATCTAGCACATGAAAATAGAGAGAGTTGTGAGTGTACAGGACGTGGTTTGAGTGAGAGGAGAAACGTTTTAAGTGCGCGCACTCTCTCCGGGCGAGAGCAGCGTGTATCTGAGCACGTGCGTCTGGTTTTGTGACAGAGCAAAGGAAATCTGCGTGCGAGCGGAGAGATTCACGCTCGCGCATTATTTTAATGCGTTCTCGCTGCTGCTTCTGCACCGCATACACATACTGTATATGCACTGCAAACGGAGTACGTGTGAACCTATATAATGTATAACAAATCTATTTCAACACCTGAGGCACCGCTACAATGAGCTCTATGACCAATGCATGGCAAAAAAGAAAAAAAAAATCCCCGGACACAGGATTTATTTTTATTTTTTTTGCCATATATCTAGACATTTTGTAACACCTTTACTTAGTGATTATTTTGACATGTCTGTGCTAGAGACATGTTACAACTTTTTGATAAAACTCTAATTGGTTTTCTTTTGGAAATATGTTTCAAATTCATACTGAATGCATTTATGACTGTAAAGCATGTCTGTGTGTGTCAAAATCGTGATTAAAATCGAAATCGCAATAGGTATTTTTTTGTCCATATCGCACAGTCCTACCTCAAAATGCCTTTTATGACCTGATATATCAGCCTATCACATGCCACTGCACCATGGTACATTAATACCTTGATTTTGGATACACAGCATACAGTAGTATTGTTGAAGTATTTTAGAGTGCTATGTAAATATCAAGGTATAAATATGGTAATTGAGATATATATATAAAAGTACCATAGTATTACCATTTGATACTATCATTGCTTCATGGCATGACTGTTTTTTACTGGCATTGCACATACAGCCTCAAAGCCGACAGAACAAAGCTAACACGTGGGGGTTGGGGGTGGGGGGGTTGAGGAGGGAGAGCTTTTGGGGGTTAGGAGTGAAAGGGGGTCTAAGAGCGCTCCTGGTAGGTCCAGACCCCCTGTACCCCACCCCCACCCAAGCTCCTCTCCTTTCACCTGCTCTCATTAATGCACACTTCGCACATCATTAAGACGTTTGCTGCAGAATTAATAGAAAGACAGATTAAAAATAAATTAAGAAAAATGCGTTGGAGAATGCCTGCACGCACTTCATAAATCACCCGGGCAAAGGCAGGCGCTGGCTCCCTATAATTAACTGCAGACTATTTATTTTATCCTGACGGTATAAATTAGAATTCAGACACACAGATTATATTAGGGGTGTCTGTCATGCGGAACTGCAGCGAGATGTGCGGAATATTTTAAGGATACAAAGAGGAGAGCAGAGAAGAGGAATGAGAAAGAGAAAAGGGGGATGGGGGAAAATATAAAACGCATTTTTAGTGTTAGTACCAATTATTTTTACCAAAATAAGTGTACAGATGTGTGTGTGTGTGTGTGTGCGTGTCTGTGCAACTTTTTTGGTATATATACACTATACAGTGGGTGGCCAACCAATATGCCTAATACCACCACGTGTACAGCCGCCACAGGGCCACTGCATTAACTGCAAGTTAGTCCCCGTTCACGAAACTATCGCCAGGTGGCGCAAAGGGACAGTTTGCAAACTGAGTGCAATTATATTTTTTTGTAAAAGGAGATCAAATTACAAAATAAAACAAAAATAACTTTATAGTATAACATTATAACATCTTTAACAATCATTAGAAAATTAATTTAAAATAAATTTTTAGAAAGTTGATTTCAAAACATGAGATAGTCGTATAGGCTGCAGCCTAATGCATCAAAAAAAAAAAAAAGGTAATTTACAAAAAGGCTCTTAATGCATGTTATGGTTATTAAAAATTCATTATGAAACCATTAAAACTACACAATTTCGTTATGTTGTATTAAGGGGCTTTAATTTCCATCTACAGGCTAATGAAAGTTTTTGAACGAAAAATCCTGACCTTGGCCATTGGTCCACTGTGTCACGATCGGGTGAAGGAATGAGGCGAGGACTCAAATGCAGGAAGATAAGGGCATTTATTAATAGTAAAAAATAAACAAAACTACAACAAAAACTAACCTGAGGGGGAAGAACAGGCAGGCAGGCCAAGACAGGGCACAACACGGCAAGGCAAGAGGAACATACACACATCCGACAATACTCTGAGACATAACATTGAACAACGAACCAGCACAGGACTGCAGACACAAGGAGAATAAATAGTGAATCAAATGAGGAGGCTAACGAGGAAGACACAGGTGGAGCAACTAAAACAATAATGATGTAACAAGATGGGCGGGATCAGAAAATAGACAGGAGAGAGCACATGGCACCAAACAAACAAAACACAAGCCATGTGCTCACAGAAAAACACAGTGTCCATCCTGGGCACACCAGCTGAAGACTGTGACAGAACCCCTCCCTTAAGGAGCGAATTCCAGACGCTCCAACAAAAGAAATCCCGGTGGGAGGTGGAACGGAGGTGGATCAGGGAGAGGGAAGGCAGGCCAGGCCCGTGTAGTGGAAGAGAGCCTGGAGACAGAGGTAAACAAGGGTGCCAGGGCGGGGCCAGCAGGTTTGGAGGCAGCAAAAGCGAAGCCTGCCTCAAGGAAAGAGCCGGCAGGGCAAGCAGCTGAGGTAGAGCTGACATCAAGGGTGGAGCTGGCAGAGCATAGAGCTTGGGCGGCGCCGGCAGGGCAAGGAGCATGGGCGGTGCCGGAACCTCACCCAGCTCTGGGAAGGCCTCCAGGCCTTGAAGGACAGAAGAAGCCTTCTTCCTCCTCTTCCACCATTTCTGAGAGGGTGGCACTGCAGATTCGTCTGCTGCCTCCGGGGGCACTGCAGCCTCTTTGGCCACCACCGGGGGTGCTGCAGCTTTGTCGACCGCCTCTGGGGGCGCTGCAACCTCTTCGGCCACCAGCAGGGGCACTGCAGCTTTGTCTGCAGCCTCTGGGGGTGCTGCAACCTCTTTGGCCACCATCGGGGGCGCCGCAGCTTCGTCGGCTGCCTCTGGGGGCCCTGCAACCTCTTCAGCCACCACCGTGTATGCTGCAGCTTCGTCAGCCCCCTCTGGAGGTGCTGCAACCTCTTCGGTCACCACCGGGGGCGCTGCAGGTTCGTCGGCTGCCTCTGGGGGTGCTGCAAACTCATCGGCCTCCACCAGGGGAGGAGACAAAAAAAAACACCAAAGGGGACGATACAGCTTTGTCGGCCACCTCTGGGGGGGGGGGACTTGCAACCTCTTCGGCCGCCAGCAGGGGCACTGCAGCTTCGTCGGCCGCCTCTGGGGGTGCTGCAACCTCTTCGGCCACCACCTGGGGAGCTGCAGTTTCATCAGACGCCTTTGGGGGTGCTGCAACCTCTTCAGCCACCACCGGGGGCGCTGCAGCTTCATCAGCTGCCTTCGGGGTCACTGCAGCCTCATCGGCCACCTCTAGGGGTGACAAGGTGGACCCATTCTTCCGCCTTAATTTCATTTAAAATAAATAAATAAATAAATAAAACGGTTTTGTATACAGAATTTGGCCATGCAGGAGATTGGGGGAATCCATAAAATGTAAATAAATAAATAAATAAATAAATAAATAAATAAATAAATAAATAATAATAATTATAAAAAAATAATAAATTAATTAAATAGACAACACAATACAACTTAAGAATTTTGACATTTAATTAGAAAACAACCCCTGATTCACAACATTCGTTTCCAAACACAGAAATCAGGTAGAGCCCTGTACGGGCCTAAAGCCTAAGCCCTATAGCAGCCCTTGGCTGACAGCTTACCAGTATCCTCGGCCCGAGTCCGACTGGAGCCCGTGTCTCTTTTCTCTCTCACCATTAAAATAGTTCTCTGTCTGCGTGAACATGTCGAGCTCGGGCTGAAATGCAAAGCTCTAAAAGCAGGTGCAGTTTAGCTTTCCCGTGTCAGAAACTGATGGTTTATATTCACAATAAGCTACATAAAATACATATAAGACTGAATCCATGAAGGGCTAATAATGACAGTAAAACGTTAATATTATCGCGCTTTGAACAGGGTGAAACCAGGCTGATTACATCAGATATTGCAGAGAGAACAGAGAGAAATAATTGTTTTAAAGTTATTTGCAAATATTACTTCAGTAAGCCGGACTCCCAATCGAAGGGTTGTGAGTTCGAGTCTCGGGCCGGCAGGAATTGTGGGTGGGGGGAGTGCATGTACAGTTCTCTCTCCACCTTCAATACCACGAATTAGGTGCCCTTGAGCAAGGCATCGAACCCCCAACTGCTCCCCGGGCGCCGCAGCATAAAATGGCTGCCCACTGCTCCGGGTGTGTGTTCACAGTGTGTGTGTGTGTTCACTGCTCTGTGTGTGTGCACTTCGGATGGGTTAAATGCAGAGCACTAATTCTGAGTATGGGTCACCATACTTGGCTGAAGGTCACGTCACTTTCACTTTTAATTATTATTACAGCAAAAATTTGTTTTTGTTCCATTAATAATTTTTATTTGAGGCTAGGCTAAAAAATAAACGGTGCTATTACTATCGGTGCTATAAGTCAGTTTTATAGGCTATTCATCAAAAGCAGCATCAAAAAGCAGCTTGCTCACGGGCAGTCCAGTTCATATAAATACATACATATATATATATGTGTGTGTGTGTGTGTGTGTGTGTGTGTGTGTGTGTGTGTGTGTGTGTGTGTGTGTTAGGCCTATAAGATCAGCATTAGAACACTATAATAAACACACAACAATTATCTGCTTGATGACACTTTTATTTTTATTATTGTAAAGTGAGATGAATGAAGAGGGCGTCAGTCTTGCGCAAACATGCAATGCTCTTTTTACATCGTGTGCACTTTGTTGATTATAATGAAAGAACCTGAGTTTAAACGTGAAGATGTTTTATTAATCCCTCCATTCTTTAGAGTTTCAATGATTTGGCTAAATCGTGGCCAGGTTTAATTTATTTGTTTCTTGTTTTAGTTTTACTAAAATACAGGAAATAATTTATAAAACGTAACAATTTCTCAATCAGCGTACAAACAGATATTTTTTTCCTAATTAGTTATCTGTCAAAATAAAGGACAGGTAACGAATAACAAAGTATGTGCGTGTCAAAAATGCATTCTGTTTAATTAAAGAATTTTAAAATAAAAATTATTATTATTTTTTTTTTACTTATGACAAATATACAGTGGGCCTAATGTGTGAGAATACTGACATTTTGCATATAGATCCATGTATGTAGCCTAGCTCACTAAAATAGGCTACCCACTTTTAATGCTCTGATGAAAAGTAAACCACCATTTCTTTAGGATAATATAACAATGTTAAAAGTTAAATGTTTCAAATCTAAAATATGGTGTAATACTGTGTAGCTTAGAGTAAATATAAGCACAGGCTCAAAGGCTTGACATGTATCCTGCTTGAATTCGTTCTAAGAAATGCACATAACTTAAGTAGGCCTACAAAATTTTCATCTGTGAATATTAAATAGTTTAACTACAATGTTTTTCTTTCATTTTCTCTGACTGCAGCCATCAAATGTAACACATCCGCGAGGCAAAGCTGACGGCTATTTGCGAAAATGTGCTTTGATGCCTTTGTTTGATAACTTGTGGTTAAAGCGCCATTCAGCAGTCAAAAGCTGCAAATGCACTTTGCAGACGCGGCGGCGGTGGCACTTGCTTCGGTAGAAAGCACACTCTGGTTGGCCAACTTCTGTATATGTTGTATTGCAGGACTCTGACTTCTTCTACCTGTATCTGATAGGTCAGATATGTGTGTATATGTATGTGTGTGTGTGAGAGGAAAGCTCAGGCAACACACTGCCTACTTGTGGGCACAGTGCCCATATTGGACCAACTCTACTACTCTACATGGTCTTTAGTTCCACAACAGAGATGCACACATTCTGTTGTGTATATATATATATATATATATAAAATGCGCCAAACAAACAGCATATTCAACTACCTACAGTTCTCTTCATTCTCTATATAAACCCCTTAAATTAACCCATAACCCTTGCACATTTGCAGTCCAAAACAGTAACACTGCCCAAACCAATTGCATGAGTTTGGGGTGAAAACAGTGGAGATGGAGGGAGACTTACTTTTGCAGTGACCATAGTCCAGTACACACTAGTACACAAGCGGCTTACACTCTTCTGTGTCAGCCGTACCACAAGGATAAGTTTTTTACGTGTATTTACACTTTGATTTGAAAGCAAACAGCGCATCAGTGCAGCACGGCTGACACAGAAGAGCGTTTGCCATCTGCGTACTGCTCAGAATTGCTAAAATGGCGCTACGTTGAATTGGAGAGACACAGAGGAGAGGAATTGTTGAATAAAGTTATTTTTGTTTTCTTTGTGTACAAAAAGTATTCTCGTCGCTTCATTACATTACAGTTGAATCACTGATGGCAGATGGACTATTCTGATGAAGCTTTTCATACTTTCCTGGACCTTGACACTGTTATTTATTTGGCAGTCTATGGGACAGTCTCAAGCCTCCCTGTTTTCATCCAAAATATCTTAAATTGTGTTCCGAAGACGAGCAAAGCTTTTACGGGTTTGGAACGACATGGGGGTAAGTGAATAATGACAAAATTTTCATTTTGGGGTGGAGTATCCCTTTAACAATCAATAAAAGCTATTTTATGTCAGTCACTTAATTTAAATGTATGCAGAATCACATTAGGTAGCTCCACCCAAAGTAGAATCTAATTGGTCTATTGGTCTACCATAGCTGAATAATAAACACAAAATTTGTACTGATTTGTATTTTTGTCATGACAACTCTCAGTGGGATTAGCATGGTAATGTACATGACACTGTTAATGTATTTGGTCTTGGCGGAATAGATCTGCTACGCTGCTGCAGCACTGCCAATAAATACAAAACATGCTGCTGTGAGCATTGTAAGAAATATTGCTGCTGCACATATAACATATATGACTAACCCCCATAACATATATGATCACCCCAAGGCAGATCTATACAGGTGGAGCTGGGGAAGGTGGAGGGTTTTTTGAACTGTGCTACAACTGTTACCACAAGCATTAGCCAAGTATTTGAATGTGGCGCAGCAAGCTCATTGGCTACCAATACAGGAGAGAACCAATCAGCTGCGATGTGATAATGATGTCCATATGCCATATTGAGTTAGATCTATCGGACTGCGCCAACTAGAGTTTCATACCAGAACTTTGTATTTTTGCTTTCAGATAGGATGGACTAATGACTAGAGAAACCTGTCGGGATGCATCGTCATGTCATGAGCATCAACTTCCTTTTTTGTTGATTCAGAGCAGTACAGTTGACAGGTCAGAGTCACATCCACCAGTGCTAAAACCAAAAATACCCTCAACAACCCTGCGATGTGACCCATTAAAAGCCTTCCTCTTTGTTTATAAATGTTTGCGTGCCTCGAAGATACTTCCGTCCTTGTTTCGCAGTCACAAACACGCACAGAGATGACGAGGATCCTTCTCAGGAAGCACGTCATGTATGCAGCGGCCTCTTCATGAAAGAAAAGTGAAGACATAGGCTCCTGTCCTCTTCATTCACATTCGGCCACTTTGCCGGTGCATTAAGTCAGTCCACTGAAGACAGGCATCTTAAAACAAACCCCAGTGCTCTCAAAATCAATGACAAAACAGATGCACCACACCAAAGGCTTTTTACTTGTCCATTTTCTTCTATGAACACAAAAAAAAGGTATTTTTCCTCCATCTTTATCACTAGTTGAGGTTTTATGGAGAGGATAATGCATTTGGACCCTATCGCGTTACGGCTCTCACAAAGCTCAGTGGCAATTTTAGGCTTCCATCCAATTTTTGTATTCGGTCGCATCAGTCCAGCACCACAGAGACTTTTGCTTGAAACAGGATGTACAAATAAACATACGTACAAGCCCCCCCCCCAAAAAAAGAAAAAAAAAAGTCACAATGTAGTAATAAAAAGGATTGCACTGCAAAAAAACAGTGCGATCTGATACATCAAGCTCATTGCTGATGGCTGTTCTCCTCTCCCTCCTCCAAGCCAGGGGAGAGTAAATCAGTCTGGAGGAAATAAATACACACTTATTACGTTCTACGTGCTGCATACATTCACCTCTGTAATGTATTGCAGCATTCGGTGCGGTGCACGCTGGGGTGAAAAATGAGAATGCAGAAGCACTGCAGAAAGAAAAAAAGGATGTATAGTGAGACAGAGCTTGGTTACTACACACTAAGGTAATGATGTGGGGCTTTAACACAGTAATGAACGACTATAGATGTACATTTACAAAAACTAGCATCGGCTTTATTAAGGTGACCGTACATCATCTTTTTCCTGGACACACCCTCTTTTTGGACCTGACCGGGATTTCTAAATTGTCAAAATGTCTGGGATAAGTTTCAATATTGAAATGCTCTCCATGGTCTTTATACATTCTATGTACACATATTAGCATTGCTTTTACAGTTCTCTGTAGTTCTCGCCACAATTGGTTGATTATGTCCAATGCTTGCATGCTATTGGTCAAACTACATTTCTATCATCAAATATGCTTGTGTTAACGGATTATAACTTTTACAATAAAATCATAACATTTGTTGCTTGAAAAACATAAACTGAAATAATTTATTTTTTTATAAAAAAAAAATTATTAATTTAATTTAATTTATTTATTTTGCCAAGGCAATATTTTTGGCAAAACTGAAAATGACAAAATACAAAATTACTAAAATTTTAATTAAAACGAAAACTGTATAGTATTACTATATATATATATATATATATATATATATATATATATATATATATATATATATATATATATATTATATATATATCAGGGTTTTTCCGTTGTCCGGTAATTACCGGACATTGGCCGGGGAAAAAAATTAAATGTCCGAAAAAATTAAATCTCTCCGGTCAAATTGTCAGATTAAAACTGCCTAATTATGCCTAACGGCCCCACAATCTAAATCGACCGTTTGAAAGTTTTTAAACAACATCGCATGTTGCATTTCAAATAACTAACGGCTATAATATAGACGCCAAGGAGGATACTGAATCAGGAACGCCTGAAGCCTCAGATGTCCAGAGCCAGACAGCTCCGCCACCACCGGAGAAAAAGCCGATGTGTAGGGCGTATTGGTCGGAATGGAGTGACAAGTTCCCATGGCTAAGATGTGAGGTAGTTGATGGTAACGAAAAAATGTTCTGTTCGCGCTGCGAAAAGGCAGGACGACGCAACAGATTCACAAGAGGGTCGAATAATTTGAGAATGTCTGCTCTCATTGAACATAGTCAGAGCAATGACCATGTTGCGGCGCACAATTTAACGCCACAGAGGGGGGTTCTCATTGCCGAATCGGATCAAGACGAAGCAGCGAAGTTGCCTTGCGGAGAACAAGGTTACGCGCCTTATGCGCATTGCAAGTTGTGGAGAGACACTGGGAAGTTTTGATTTTTAAGTCGGCAGCTGCACAATTCAGCACTGCAAAAAAGCGTAAAAAAGTAACGTTAGCCAAAAATGACGCGAGACAATGTTATAGGCCTAGTCATTTGTTTGTTCAAGTTCATTTACCAAGGAGTCATTTCATACGGTGGCCAATTTAAATGTTACCAGCTAAATGAGACATACTGAGTTTATAATTAAGTTTGCTTGAGTAAAAACAATGCTATGTTCGGATATTTTATGTGGGGAAGGGGGGTTGGTTTGTTAAACTATGAAATGTGAAACCATAGTAAAAAACAATTGGTTGATTGACCCCAATCGGACGTTCATGTTTTTTTTCCGTCTATTTGAAAGTCAGGCTAATAAACATGTTGCATATACGGCCTGAATATGTCATTTTTTAAGTTACATAAACTGCTTTCAGTTTTCCTCAACTTGACTAATTAAGAGGCGATATTTGACCGGCATATCATCAAAATGTCCGGAAAACGAAACCTCTGCCGGTCACTTTGACCGGCACCATTTTTTTTCTAGCGGAAACTCTGATATATATATATATATATATATATATATATATATGTCACACCCCTGGACTCATTATGTTGTGTTTTCCCTGCATGTGCTCCATTCCCCATGTTCTGTGTTACCCAGTTTCTGTCTCCTGTGATTGTTGATTAGTTCCCAGGTGTGTCTCCTTAGTCCTTCGTTAGCCTGTCTTTAAATACCATAGTCTTTCAGTTCAGTTGGGTCGGGTCTAAAAACCAGTTACATATGTGTGTCTTCCTTCTGTGGTCCATGTTGGATTTACCCCTGTGTTGGATTCATAAAGACTCTCTCGATTATTCTTGATTATTAAAGTCTTGTTTTGTTTTTGCTTGGCTAGGTGTTCCTTCCTGAAAGAGTTTAGTTAGAGTGTTTACGTTATGTTTGTTTTACGGTTTTCCTCAGTCCTTTTTCTTTCTGTAGTGTTGTGTTTTATGGATCCCCACCTTCGCCCCGAATTCCTCCTCCTCCTGCTGGAGCAGGAAGGATGTTCTCTCAAGGACCATACAAGGCAGTTCCTGTTGCTAGCCCATCTCACCACCTACCCGGACGACGCGCTTTGCGCGTTCTATAACACCAGCATCAACATGGCGTGCAGAGCGCCATCATCCGAAGATGGTCCTCGGGAGAAATTTGCCGCATTTGTGGAGTGGACTCTGGCGAGAAACGGGTCACCTCTCACCGTCTGCCCCATGGAGGATCTCACCAGGTCCACTCCGGACCCAGAGTCCAGACCACCATCTCCCGACGTGCGGAGTGCATGCCCGAGCCCGCCGCTGACAGGGAGCCAGAGCCAGCCGCGACTGACGAGCCATCACCGCATAAAGCGAAAGAGCTGAGGGTCGCCACGGACCCAGACGCTGTGACGTCTGACCAGGTGGGTGAGCCGGCAACACCGCCTGCCATGAGGGAAAAGGAAACGGACAGGGTGAGCGTGGAGAGGAGCTCCACCCCCTGCATTGCGGCTGAGGGTGACTGGAATATGGAATGCCAAAAGGGCAAAAATGAGGTGGATTTTATAGACTGGAAATCTGAACTGGAGGATGAACTGCTCCCTCTCCTCTCTCTGACGTCTCCGCTGTCCTCATCCATGGCTCCTCCCACTGTCAGCTCCATCTTGGATCGTTATGACTGTGGCCTGGGTCCTGCTGGGCTCTTCCTGCTCCAGGTCCCTCCTGTCTCCTCCCTGTCTCCTCCCTCCGTGGTCTCTGTCTGCTGGCCCCCTCCCGGAAGTCCGTCCTTCACCGGAACCTCCTCCCAAGTTCCCACCCACTCCTCCCTCTGTTGTTCCTACGGTGCGAGGCCGCACCTTCCGGGATGGGGGAGTAATGTCACACCCCTGGACTCATGTTGTGTTTTCCCTGCATGTGCTCCATTCCCCATGTTCTGTGTGACCCACTTTCTGTCTCCCAGTTGGATCTTTATTAAGTTGGATTAATAAAGACTCTCTCGATTATTCTCGACTCTGTGTTCCTTCTGGCAGTGTAGCATGTCTCTGTCTCTGTCTCTGTCTGTCTCTCTCTCTCTCTCTCTCTCTCTCTCTCTCTCTCTATATATATATATATATATATATATATATATATATATATATATATACATATATACTCACCTAAAGGATTATTAGGAACACCTGTTCAATTTCTCATTAATGCAATTATCTAATCAACCAATCACATGGCAGTTGCTTGGGTGTGGTCCTGGTCAAGACAATCTCCTGAACTCCAAACTGAATGTCAGAATGGGATAGAAAGGTGATTAAGCAATTTTGAGCGTGGCATGGTTGTTGGTGCCAGACGGGCCGGTCTGAGTATTTCACAATCTGTTCAGTTACTGGGATTTTCACGCACAACCATTTCTAGGGTTTACAAAGAATGGTGTGAAAAGGGAAAAATATCCAGTATGTGGCAGTCCAGTGGGCGAAAATGCCTTGTTGATGCTAGAGGTCAGAGGAGAATGGGCCGACTGATTCAAGCTGATAGAAGAGCAACTTTGACTGAAATAACCTCTCGTTACACCCGAGGTATGCAGCAAAGCATTTGTGAAGCCACAACATGCACAACCTTGAGGCGGATGGGCTACAACAGCAGAAGACCCCACCGGGTACCACTCATCTCCACCAAAAATAGGAAAAAGAGGCTACAATTTGCACAAGCTCACTAAAATTGGACAGTTGAAGACTGGAAAAATGTTGCCTGGTCTGATGAGTCTCGATTTCTGTTGAGACATTCAGATGGTAGAGTCAGAATTTGGCGTAAACAGAATGAGAACATGGATCCATCATGCCTTGTTACCACTGTGCAGGCTGCTGGTGGTGGTGTAATGGTGTGAGGGATGTTTTCTTGGCACACTTTAGGCCCCTTAGTGCCAATTGGGCATCGTTTAATTGCCACGGCCTACCTGAGCATTGTTTCTGACCATGTCCATCCCTTTATGACCACCATGTACCCATCCTCTGATGGCTGCTTCCAGCAGGATAATGTACCATGTTACAAAGCTCGAATTATTTCAAATTGGTTTCTTGAACATGATAATGAGTTCACTGTACTTAAAATGGCCCCCACAGTCACCAGATCTCAACCCAATAGAGCATCTTTGGGATGTGGTGGAACGGGAGCTTAGTGCCCTGGATGTGCATCCCACAAATCTCCATCAACTGCAAGATGCTATCCTATCAATATGGGCCAACATTTCTAAAAGAACGCTTTCAGCACATTGTTGAATCAATGCCACGTAGAATTAAGGCAGTTCTGAAGGCGAAAGGGGGTCAAACACAGTATTAGTATGGTGTTCCTTATAATCCTTTAGGTGAGTGTATGTATATATATATATTATATATATATATATATATATATATATATATATATATATATATATATATATATATATATATATATATATATATAAGGGGGTGTAACGGTTCACAAAATTCACTGTTCAGTTCAACACAACACAGTGGTGTCACGGTTCGGTTTGGTACAGGGGTAATTGGTTATCTCAATGTTGGAAATATTTCTGTTTTAAACCATGGAGGCGAGCCAATGGATATCACACAATCATTGTGAAAAGTTTGTGCAAGAGTTATGCCGGTGAATGTCTTAATCTCAGTCAATTCGCTATACAGAAAGTGAAAAAAACAGAATGACGGAGAAATTAACGTATTTCGTGTTAAACAGGTTGTTTTTGAAATTCTGTGCTTGAATAGGCTAAAGCTTTTTAATTCATGAATTTTTAATGATGATTGCTGAGTTAATATTTTAATTATAGGCTTATAATTCATTGAAGCATGTATAGACCTGCTTTACAAGACCTTTTTTTTTTCTTTAAAACATTTTAATTAAAAAGTAAATAGCCTAATCTTTTGTTATCCTCGCAGCGCATTAGTTATGCGGTAATACTGTGGGACAAATTAACAGTAATTTTAATTTAATAATAAAAGTAACTTTATAATAATAACAGGCCTAATAAAAATAAGAATGTAACAGGCCTACATTAATTAGAGATGCCAAATCCTTTTAATATTGCCAATAATTGTTGTTATTGACTATATATTTATTTATTTATTTCATCAAAAGTTTAGACGCAACCCAGCACGATGAGGTTATCGCAGGGCCGACCGCTACACCAGTTTGGGCTCCATGGTGTAGCACAGTGTCACTGAGAACATTACATTTCATTACCGAACCAAAAGCCTCAATACGAATATGTATATCGTTACACTACTGTTGTATCTTTATAACGATAAATAACACTGGTGACAAGAATTCGTCCTATTACCAGAATTCATGTCCCAGAAATTGCCTCATTCTCTGAAATGAAAATGCCATAGCTGTATATGTGAAACCAGCATAAAAAGCGTGGCACAGCTTCGTGTACAGAAGCGAATGGCTGGTTCCATCTGTACTGCACAAATGAAAATATGTAAATTCATGGATGAGCCTGCAAAGCTGACACATGTCAGTGGCAAATAAAGGTGCAAACCACTGAGAAGCACACATTACTATTGCAAAGCACAAAACATTTGCTAAAAGAGTGCATTTGTAAGCTAAATTAAATAAATTAAACACATTACAATAGGGCTTGTTAACATTGGTTAATGCATTAGGTATGAACTAACAATAAACAAATTTATAAATAGAAATTAGTTGATTTCTGCATAATTGCATTTAACAAGTTGTATAAATGGTATATTTATAGCTGATTGCTAATGCACTAAAAATACATTAAATAATTTTTTATGTGTCCTCTTTTGTGAAAAGCACAATATGGTGCTTTATTCATATTCATACATTCTGGCTGTCTTTCACTGATCTGTACTACTAACAATATAGTTAATAAAGAAACCACAGTTCTCAGAATGCCATGTTCCACCAACGCATTCCACGTAAGCTTCACGGGTTACACACAAGCCAATCACACATCTGTCATGCAACCGTCAAACCCCCTGCACAGCATCCCGGCAGTTTGGCCCACAACCAGTAGGTGTCTCTCTTTCACTGTGCACGGCCTTCATCCCGTCTGCCGCCCACCGCCAACCCCCTCCCCTCTCTCAAAATCCCCATCTCCACATAATATATACACCATCATTTGAAAATGGCAGCTTTTTGAAAATTCACCTTGATTATCAGACATTAAAAGTGACTTGAGCAGCGCTGAGTGTCTGGCTGGGGAGATGGCTGCAGACAGCCGAACAATGCGGCGGGCGCGGCATTAACGCCTCGCTGGGCCATGCAGCCGCGCAAGGGAGAGGCAGCCCTTTGTTCTCTCCCTTATCCAATTATTTTTAACGTGCGCCTCTTTCACAACAACAAGAGAGAATTTAATTTTAATGCACTCCGTAAGAAAAGCCCCCTAAAATACATCTATTCTTAAAAGAAGGAGGAAAGAATACGGACAAGGGGTAAAGAATTAATCAGGGCGTGTGTGTGAGCGTGGAGTGCAGGCATTGCAATGTCTGCAAAAGTAGCCCTTACAAATACCGGATGCATGCAATCGCTCTCCACTAAAGCGAGAAACGCGGCACACATGCTGCGTGGGGCAAAAACACATGTGTCACTTTCATGGAGCGAAAAACAAACAACCAAAACGCCCGAGATTTCATATAAAATGGGTTTGAGAATAAAAAAGCTGGGGACTCTTGCAGGAAGGTATGCACCCAAATATTTTTCTAATTGGACGAGCACTTTATCTTGCTGTCAGCGAGGTTATAAAAATGCGCGCAGTTCCCAGAAGGAGAGAAGCAGCTCTATAGCCGGCCCTTTATTACTGCACGCAAGTGTCTGATATATGCTCCTGCATTAACCTTTCATCTGAGCCCAACACACACACACACACACACAAGCAAGCAAGCAAGCGTGTTTTATGCAGAAATTCTGAAATTCTGAGTTGTTGTTGTGAATGTTACAGGGGTGATTATATACTGGGAGTGCAGCAAAAATGCATTTAGTCAATCATACGGTGCATTAATACATCGTCTGCATGCAGTCAGGTACACACACACACCTCAGCAACACGATTCAACCTGACAGAAAAAGCAAATTAGAATCTGGCGTGTTCTGCGGAAGGCTGTTGCCATCTTAGCCGCACTACGGCCAATTTTCTCAGCAGTATGAAATGATTGTTTTTTTCTTATCAGCGTCGAGGCAGCATCTACAGCAGTGAGAATTTAAAATGAAAAGCTCTTAGTTTTTGTCCCCAGGAACACAAAATAGACAAACACCCGAACGTGTGCACACACTCACGCTCGCGCGTGCAAAATTAGATCTTAGGTTCTAGGCTAGACAACTAACTGTTTGTGTATAAGCCTCGCTCTGCGGCACAGCAAAAGCAATTCTCTGGAGATGGTGAAATTAAAGGGCAGAATCCAGCCTGTTTATGGTTGGCATTCCGCTCTCCTCTCAATCAAATGTTTTATTAGCAATCATTTGGCACTCTCCGGGCCCTAACACTCCTCCGCCAGAGGAAGGAGGGGGGCTTCAGGAGGGAGCGCTGGTACCCGCTGACCCCCGCTGGACTGCACACAGCTGATTACTCCCACCTGGAGCCCGAGGTCACCATTAACCTCCACGAGGGCTCAAGCGGCCAGCCGTCCCCACTGCTTCCCCACGAGGACGGAGGGTTACAAAGACTCAACCAGAGAAGAATCAAAGACTTAAGAGTGGGGAGAAAAAGAAAGAAAGACATGCCATGGTTTCATGTGGCAGAGATTGTGATTTAGGTGTGAGAGACTGAATTTGGTTAGCATTAGGAGGCACAAGACAGTTGGAACTATGGTTTAGTGGTTAATGCTCAAGCCTTGGTGCTCATGTGGGAAATGCAGGTTCGATTTTGGCACCGATTCCGTCCACCCTGAACATCTTTGGAACATAAAACTCTTTGAGCCAATCACCTGATCTCTAAATATCATGTGACTTATCATGTGCTGCCTCCCTTTTTGCCTGCTATTAGTTTTTGGTTTTTAAATATGGTTTATAGTTTTAGATTTTTTAATTTAATTAATTATTTTAAGTACAATTTAAACTATATCCAGTTAAACTAAATACATGAAAATGTGTTCATGTTTCCCCGGCAAATAGCTAAAATAAATCATAAAATAAAAATAAAATGGTAACACTTTTATACAAGTTCACATTCATTTATTTATTTATTAAGAAACAAAAGCTTTTTATGGTTTGACTTTACTTTAATTACCCTGGTGCTAGAAGCCATTTTTCTTTAATGGCAGCAGAAATGAACTTCACAAGTTAATAGCTTCTTGAGGGATGTGCCAAGAGTATACAACGTGCCTTAAAGGGACTGATATTAGCCCCCATCTATCTCTTGATTGCTTTTCAATCAAAAAAGGTCAAAAAAAAAAAGTGATAGTTCAAGTGACAGTTCTGTTGACAGGGTAACACTGGGAGATGTTAGAAATAAAAGTGTGAGTAGCAAAGACCTGCTGTTACCTGCTGACTGACTGAACTATGCTGAGATTTCAGCCTGGACACTTCCTCCTCCAGCCGCTGGATCTGCTCAGCCTGGGAACACACATACACAAAGATCATGAAATTCACATCACAAATGTTTACCATCAAACACAGAAATGTTTTGAGAAGGAGACAATAACCAGAGCAAAGATGGTAGCTCAGAACAAACAGAGCAGTGAGAAAATGGCTGCACTGTTCTGTCATAATGAGAAGTGGAGGTGTGTTTGTGTGTGTGAGTAAGTGTGTGTCAGGTTCCCCTGCTCTGCTCTCATCACATCTGCTGTCAGTAATCTGTTCCTGAGCCAGCAGTGCTGGGATTAAGTGCAGGCTGCAGATAAAGGATGTATGCGTCATTAAAACACACAGGACAGGCACGTACACACTCACACAGTCACAGGTGAGTAATAATGTGTCCAAAGTTTCAATCACAAACACAGCTTAATTTCTGTGAAAATCATGAGCGTTAAGAGTGTGGAAGTGTGTGATCTGTGGGCAGACGGGCTTGTGCCGGGGGCTTATTTTAACTTCAGATACGAAGGTCTTTCAAAAGGCAAAATTGTCCAGCTGTGCAGTGGAGTAATAATGATTTTAAAAGCAATAGTTCAGCCAAAAATGAAAATTCTCTTATTATTTACTCACCCTCATGTTGTTACAAACTCTGTGACTCGCGTTCTTTCCAAAAAGCACAATAAAGTAGTTCATATGACTTATATGCTATAAATGAAGTCATATGATTTGTGTGAGAAAAAGATCAAAATTTGCTATTCACTGGAAACCTTGAGACAATATATTTAAATATGTGGATGAAACTGGAGTACAATAATGGACAGAGAATTTATGTCTGTCACTCATAAAGCTTGAGATGATTTGAAATATAGAGTACAGGACCGACCACTTCTATGGCTCCTTTTAGACATATCGACAAGTCATTCTGGTTTAGAACATCATGAGTATGAGAACTAATGAATGCATTTTCATTTTGGGGTGAGCTATGCCTTTAAGGAAACGATATGGCATCCATGTATAGGAATTATAGGTCTGATTCTAGGTGAGGCTTTGCAGGTAATGCTGAAAAATACTATGTTTAGAAACTTCTCAGAAGAAGAAATCTGATTAAAGTTCCAGATCATGAACAGAAGATAATCATAAAACAAAAAGAATAAGAATGTAGCACCCACGAGCTCTCAGTGATATTCTGACAGGAAGATCAAAAACTTTCTGCCATACACAATTTCATGTGCAATTTCAAATCCAATGCAAAATTCAGGCCTTCTGGGACAAAAAAGGGTCTGAAAACTGATAGAAAGAAACAAGGGGTAATTCTGATAAAAAAAAAATTAAAAAAAAAATTAAAAAATATATATTTTAAATAATTGGTCTGCAAATTTGAATATACTAAACCTTTTTTTTTTTTACAAATTTGCTTTTGCATAACTTTATTTTATTAACAAAGTGACAAAAACAGAACAGACAGTACTCTGGTAAGTTATACAGTTCACTTTAACAAGTACCTCTATCCTAAACATCTGTCAGTATAATGCATGTTCAGGGTAAAAACTATTCCAAAAATCTGAAGTCTGTAAAATTGCTTAAGACAGCTCAATAAAATGAGTAGAGGTCAACTGGATAAACAGAATAGCATTAACCACGGTAATGACTCCCAGACCATGTGACATTACAGAGAGGTCAGAGACTATGAGCAAGCAGCAGATGGTATATGAATGACAGAGGCCCTGTCCCAAATCACACCCTAACACCCTCGCGTTCTTCTGAGTCCACACTTTTATGATGAAATGCTGCTTTGACTGCCAGGTAGAAGTCTGCATCAAGTGTGCATAGCAGTCACAAAGGGGATGTTCACTAAAATGATGAATGGGACAACCTATGGTATCATGACACGCATATGCGGCGGACACTGTAATCTCTGGCCTAGGACACACTTCATGTGCACTTGCGGACTTACAATGACATATAAACTAGAGAATGACAATAGTTTCTTGGACATGTCCAATGGTAATAAATGGTATTCACCGAAGTACCTTGGAATACCATGAAGATACTGTGGTATATATGAATATTCATCATTCAGTACCATGGTATTAACAGCCAATAGCATTACTGCACCATGTTATCAGTTTTATCTAAGTATCACTGGTACACTATTACAGTTTTATTATTTTGAATTGGATTTTGTTTACATTTTCTGGTTTCACTTTAATTTGGTCATTTTGTTTTTAAATTTCAGTAATTTTACTGTGTGTTTTCGCCATTTTCATTATTGTTATTTTTAAATGTCTATATGTGACCCTGGACCTGGTCTTAAGTCGCTTGGGTATATTTTTAAAAACCTTGTATCGGTCAAAATTATCAATTTTTATGCCAAAAATCATTAGGATATTAAGTTCCATGAAAATATTTTGTAAAATACCTACCATAAATATATCAAAACGTATTTTTTGATTAGCAATATGCATAGCTAAGAACTTCATTTGGACAAATTTTCTGAGTATTTAGATTTTCTTGCACCCTCAGATTCCAGATTTTCAAATAGTTGTATACTGGCCAAATATTGTCTGATCCTAACAGACCATACATCAACGGAAAGCTTATTTATTCAGCTTTCAGATTATGTTTTATACAATTTATACATTTATACATGATCTATACAATTTAAAAAAAAATTAACCTTATGTCTGGTTTTGTTGTCCAGGGTCACATTTATTTTATTTTTTTTATTCATTTAATATTAATCAGCTTATTTAGTTTTAGTTATTTTAGTAGTTCCAGTTAAACTAAACAAAAATGAGAAACAAAAAAGCTAAAATACATATAGATAGATATGATAATTAAAGGTTATTAATGATAATAACCCTGCATGGCCAGGTACATTTCCATTCCTAGCACAAATACTCAAGTGCATACTGAATATTCACCGTCAGTTTGATTGTATTAGTAAATTGTGAAATATCCAATCTCACTTTGTTTTTGGCACCCTGCGTCCCTTCCCGGCACTGACTCAACTGGGCTTGAACAACAGACAGCTCATCCTCCAGTTCATGGCATTTCCTCCTAGGTTCTTGTGCCTCTTTGCTCTGCCATGGACTGAACCAAACCAAGCTCCGCAGTGACTCTGTCCGCCTACAGGGCGGCGCCAGACATGAGAAACTTAATGCAATTGAAGCTTCTTTCCAAGGGTGCACACAGACACACTCATTCAATCTGACCCTTGGTGGAGGTGACCTCCTTGCAATCAGCCCCGTGGAGCACTTATTTCCCAGCTATAATCAGACTCACTCACTAAGACCTGACCTTTTCTCAGCAGCCCCTCAGCCATGGCTATGTATAACTCCAATATAAAACCCAGCCCCCTAGAGAGAGACATCTGCTAGAGCTCAGATCCACGGCCATACAGGTTAATGAAGGAGAGAGAGCACGAACACATACACACAACACCTCTGCACAAACAAGCTAAAAAGATTTCGGACTATATGAAGATATGCTGCACCCAATATCAAAGTATTTCCTGTGGCACAGGGTTATACTTCTAATTTTATGTTATGCTCATGGTAACAAACTAAATTAAAGAAACATTTTGGTACCAAGTTCCTTTAGCAAAGTGGCCTTCAATTTCACTTAATGGCCATTTTAGTAACATCCCAAGCTATTTACTAGTCACGCAAGTGCAGCACCATTCTTCATCATGAAATACCAAAATCTCCAAAACCAGATTCCCTTTCACCTCTGAGAGCTACAAGAGAGCAGACACACTTCATATACAGTAGCTCTCCTATAGTTAACAAAGTATTTTATTACAGCTAAAGCAATGAATAGTTTTGACAGATCATGTGCACACATATGAGATAAAAACATTGCTGTGTTATTTTACACAGAGTGGACCTCCCACTAATGGCGGTCTCCATATTTAGTCACATGAATGAAGTACTACATACAAATAAATAGAAACAGACGTGACTGAATAAATGTGTCCTCTTTCTTTTGTGAAATAGGAGTAAATACCACTTTTTTTCTGTGTGACTAATTTTCAGTCCTGACAAATAATTAATTCTTTGTAAAACATTGATGCTTTTGGATTTAAATCTTTAAGTAAACAACAAAGCATGCAAATAAACGTCCGCTTCTATCATGTTCGTTTTGTGATCTCTCTAGCTCCAGTGATTTATTTCTGTTTCGTGACATTGTTCCAGAGAGACGTGTGAAGAGCAGGTTTTAGCTTCTGGCCCGATGGTGGAAATGCATCATGATTTTGACCTCGGTGCTACAGGTCCGAGGTCCGCCCGGCCCATTTAAAGCACTAGCTCACACTGGAAAGGTGGCTATGTAGTTCTCATACTTTGGCTTTATTTATAAATGGTATTAACATTCTGTTCAAGTGCTATCATTTTGAAATGGGACAATGCTAAATAAAATAATTAATTATCCTAATAAATGAAATATAACAATAATAATAAATATTTTGAGATTTATTTACTTCAAAAACATTGGGATAAAAAGGCATATGGCAACACTGCAGTGTAAACCAGGGTCATAAACACCAATAATTAAATATGGTTGCCTCAGTGGTCTAACAGGTCTTGTCAATGTCAAAATGATTGAGATGGTCAGTCAAATCAAAGAAGGCAGACAGTTATCAGAACCAGAACATGAATTCCAGAGCACTACTTCAGTGGAAGCATGGCAAGATGTAAGTAGTTAGAGGGGTTATATGATGCGATTTCATGTTTTCCTTTGTCTTTGGAGTGTTACAAGCTTTTTGTGCATATATAAGATCAGTAAAATTGCAAAGACTAAAGTCTCAAACCCAAAGAGATATTCTTTATAAAAGTTAAGACTCGTCCACGCCCTCCTAAAATGGCTCGTTTAAGCACGTCACCACATGTCTACGTCACGATGTTGGAAGAATTGCATAACGCCGCCCAAATGTTGACGCAAAGAAAAAAGGCATAACTTTTATTCTCGCTGTTGCCGCTGGTGCCATGTTGCGGAGACGCTGTTTCATTGTGAAAGCGAAAATACTTTGTTTGGCCTTCCAAAAGAGGACACAACTAGAAATCAGTGGTTAAGTTGTATTTACAACACTGTTCCAGAACAATTCAACCCAAATATTCAGATGAGTGCAGCACATTTTATGGAGGACTGTTTCCTGATCCTGTGAGAGAAGACTACAATGCTGGCTGATCTGACTCACAGTCTGTAAGTACGTTTACATAAGTAAAGGTTTCACCACTGATGATTCAAATGTAGATCAGCAGTTCTCAATTCCAGTCCTCGCACCCACTTGCTCTGCACATTTTGTATGTTTCTCTTATGGCTTCAGATGTTTGCTCTATTCGAAAGTAAGTGCCCTGCTAAGTGGATATCACAGGATATTCCGCCATGATTCCAGTTCGAAGCGAACGTATATGCTCCATTCAAAGTGCATTGAAGTGTGCGAGATGTCAATTTAAATGATATTTATTTACAGTGGTATATGATGTCACACTTGTCTGTAAGTGAAGATGTTGCGCAGATCCGTGAATGAATGTTCTGAAGTGAAGTATACTTCAACATATTTCACCTTATCATGGAGAAGGGAGCAATGAACACTGTGTAGGGACCATGTCAATGGGAACACAGTTCATGCACGGAGATCACTTCTAACAAGTTGATTATCTGAATCAGGTGTGTTAACAGAGAGACATGCAAAATATGCAGAGCTGGGGGCGCGAGGACTGGAATTGAGAACCGCTGGTGTAGAGTAGCGCTTGTTTGTTGTTTCTCTGATCACAAATGCAGACATAGTTTTATGTTTACGCGGCCCGATGCAACACAACACGTAAAAACACAGTATAAGTCATTATAATTCGTAATTATGTCCCCACTGCAACAAATGGCTTGTTTGTAATGGGCTTTATTGTTTTTGTTTTGTAGCGCCAGTGTTCTGACCAGGACACGCATCACAGTATGGAAAGGGGTGTAACATTTCTGTTACACACTTGAGGCATTCGGCCAATCAGAATGCACTGGATAGCTGGCCAATCAGAGCACACCTCGCTTTTCAGACTGATGAGCTTTGTAAAAATCAATATGTTTCAGAAAGGCGGGGCATAGAGGAAAAACAATAATGTACAGTATGTGGAAAATAATGTGTTTTTTTAACCTTAAACCGCATAAACACATTTTATTACACCAAATACACAAAATAATGTTCTTTTTAGCAACATCATATGACCCCTTTAAACATTTATGATGCTACTGTTTAAATGTTTTATAAAAGAAATGTTAAGCAAATGACAGCAACATATGCAACATCAAATGAAAAACAATATGCATCACTGGATATTGCTATGATAAACACAGCGCTGGTCTTAAATACGCTGGTATTTCCGCCATCCATATACTTTTCATGATAGCCAACATTTCAGCCTCACGTGTAATGCAGCTCACAGTCACTGAACGGGTATGAATTGATCATGTAAAACCCCGGACAAGTTTTCTTGCAAACAGTTTGTGTTTCTTGCGCACAGTGTGCACCCAGTCTGTAAATATGATATTTATTTAAAACAGCATTGGTGAACAAAAACGTGATACTGCATCCACAGCAATAGGTGTCAGTATAAAGTGCAACAGCACTATTGCACCAATCAGTAAATCATGAAGAAAAAATACTTTTAAATATATCTGCTAAACAGAAACAACAACAAAAATTTGCACTACCTCTATTTTTAGAACTGTCCTAAGAACTGAAAACGATACTGCACACAAAACTCAAAAGGCTTACAAAGTAATGAATATGGTTAAAATACTATAAAGCAGTGAACACTGAGATGATAAAGGTGCCCCTCATGATAACAAACAAACTGCGGCTGGAGCATAAAAGTCCATGAACTTAACTGTGGGAGTGTCAGTAAACAGAGGCACTGTGAGATTGTTCTCTGAGCAATCAGTGTTGAGCTCCCCCAACAAGTCTGCCATGACGCCTAGCGACAGGTGACACAGCCACTGCTGACGGACAGCACTGGCCTGAGCTCTGATTGGTCAGCAGTCCCATCCAGGAGGGGAGGGCTCAGAGTCTCACTGCAGCAAACACAAGCTTGCAGCTACGTGCCTAATACAACATACTGTTTGTTTAGTTAGATGCATTTAAAATATGCATGTGTTACAGCTTACAGCCTGAAAGAGAGAAAAACAATGTGGCTTAATAACATTCAATATCCAAATGAGAATAAATGGAGAATACAGCTTTAACCTTCTCAGATTTTTGTCATTTATATGTGTCCTTTACTAGTTTCAGAAGAGATCTACAGATAAAAAAAAAGTCTGCAAAAATATTTCTCACCAATTTCTCTCAAGATCAAATGATACTGTATAGCCATCCTGAGAAACATATCATAGACAAGGTTGATACATAAAAAAAATACAAAATAAATAAATAAATAAAAAACATAATTTAGATCCTAAAGTCTCCTGAGGTTTGTTTGAGAGAGTTAATTTAGGAGGGTTTCGTGACATGTTATAAGTATCTTTTTGCATTTTTCCTTCCAGAGTAAACGTCTTCTTTGAGATCATGTTCCCTGGCATCTGGCAGGAAAATCCTGGGACCCTCATCACCTCAACAGGGGAGGGGGAAACACCTGTCTCAAAGTAAACTCTAACTTCAGTCGAGCTGGAAGAGTTCAGGCAGGCACAGCCAGCTGCTCAACAAATGCATTGCACTCTCTAAAACAAACCTGAAATATAACAAGGTTAGCAGAGTCACCTTAACAATTAAGGAGCTTATTTGGTCCCAAAAAACAGAAGTTTTCAAACACCCAACAAACTGGATATTAAGTATTTCAGTGAGCCAAAGCATCCATTCACATGTCAAAGTTGCAACTGGAGCTCACAAGCCGCTGTCATTACAGCAAACTCCATGTAGAAAAACAACAGAAGCTTCAAACTACATAAAGTATCTTGGATTTAGATCATCTCTCTCTCTCTCTCTCTCTCTCTCTCTCTCTCTCTCTCTCTCTCTCTCTCTCTCTCTCCAAAAATCTTTCCTGACTAACATTTCCTCTTGGAAAACTTGGTGTGTTACAGCACAAGCCAGTTCTTTATAATTACAGCTATTCTTCTTTTTATATGGAATGATTTTACTGCAAATGTAGTGGTCTGAGATTAAAGTATGTCATAAAGAAGAGTCCAGAGCAAAAGCATTGACATTGAGAAAGCAAGAAAGAGGGAGAGTGTGTGGGCCCGAGCAGCCTGGGCCTGGCGGTGAAGCTTTTACCTGAGCCTGTAGCTCCAGATCTTGCTTCCTGGCATCTCGTAGCTGCCTGTGCAGCTGCTGTTTGCGGTCGTGTCCCCTCTGGAGCTCCTGCTGGCTTTCTTGCAGCTGTCTCTGCAGATCCCACAGTCTCTGCTCTTGGACGTCCAGCTATCCAACCACAATAGAGGGCAGGGCGCAAAGGAAGAGAAAATCAATCCATTACAAAGAGCCTGTTTCTCTGCTCGCCTGCTCGATTCGCAGGACCCTTCATGGCTAGAGCTTCATGTTCATCTGGCCCTCATCGCAGCCCCAACATCCACCCCGAGCGGTTCTACGACCCTTCACATACACCCTAACACTCCAGACAGGCTAGTGCTGCCCTGCACTGAATGCAGAAGCAAAAATCAATGCTTCTTAACCAAATGCGAAATCACAGCTCATTGTTCGACAGGAAGAGCGGAATAACAAGCAATACTTCTGCAGGCGGATCTTTACGATTTTTAGTTACATGCACAAGCAGTTTGCACCATGTCACTCCATTATCCACTTTTTAGAGCAAAAAAGTATTCATTAATGTTGTTATTTTTCAAATAATTAAAGCAAGGCCCACCACGACACATCGAAAATAAATAATTATTATTGTAATTAGCACAATATGGTCACCTGCTAAAGAGAATGGAGAGGAGGGGAAGATGGGAGTCCAGAAAAAGAGAGAGGAGGAGGAGGTTTGGCAGACCCCTGGTTCCGGTCCAGTCTGACATTATCAAGCATCCTCTTCTGCATTTCAAATCGTCGCACAATGACAGTCGCATATCCAAAATGGAGGCCCGGGGATGATCAATTAATCAGCCTCGCTCATTAGAGGCCCGAGAGTAATCCACAAATTCGCCTAAGTCACCTAAATCACACAGTCGCCTCTCGCCTTACCCATTGATTGTGGTCTGGTGACAAGCACTTCAAGCCTTGCCTCGTCTTGCCATCCGTCTGTTAGCATAGCGAACGCTCAAATTCCTGCCAGATTGTGGACTAAAACAATGAGGGAAGAATGAGAATCGTTTCCCTTTAATCCTAAAAACCCAGCTCATCCTTTTGCTCTGCTTTTCGGTGTGTGATGCAAGCCGATAACCCTGCTCTTTCTTTGCCTTACAATTGCGCTCTCTCTCCATTCTCCCCTCCTAAACTGATCAATACTTCATTTAAATCATGACATTAGCACACTACAACTGGAAAAAAAGCGGAAAGGAATAGCAAAATGCTTCTTATGGCAAATGACGGGTTGGAAAATGGATCATGCATCTGATTAGTGACCATAATTGTTTGTTTATAAGTAAAAACTAAGGTTAAAATGCATGTGGCGCTCAGGACTGACATCATTGTTTTGATTTGAGCTCCTGAGACTGACTGATCAATATCGCATTTGAATCCAGAGAGAGGGGCAGTGTCGCTTTAGCACTCGGCGTTAAATGAAATGCAAATAGCGCTGCTGTAATCAACACATATTTTGGACGTTATTGTCCGCTGAAACAAAGCCAAATGATATTTCCATACACAAAGAACGTGTAGCCATACGCATTGGCGGTTGCGTGATATGTGCCCTCATGCATTTGTTTATTCATGCAGTATGGCGTGAGAATAATCAGAGCGCTATGCAAACACTGCACACTTAATACTTGAAGGGATGGTTATCATCAACGCAGTGGGGGTGTGGGAGGAGAGAAGAAGAAGAAGGGAAAAAAAAGTAATTTCCTGTCGCGGATCTGCATAACAGGCGCGCGAGAGAGCGAGAGCGAGTCTTATCTGCCTAATGGTCATTAGCGGAGCTTATTTACCTGAACGCTCTGGGCATCACGGGCCTGATGAGAGTGGAGCAGGTCTTGCCGGAGTCTTTGGATGCTCGCGTCCCGACGTGACAACTGCGGTTCGGGTTTCCCATCCCAAACGTGGCGAAGAGGAAGGAATGGAGGGCGTGAGGTGTTTTTGAGAGTACAGAGAGGGAGGTGGAGAGAGAGAGGGAAGGGAAGAGTGAATCACTCCAGGAACATGCACTTACATATAGCTGGGTGCCAATGTCAACCAATGAGCAATTAGGCAGACAAGACCAAAGTTATTGATCGGGGTTTGGAGCTGTTTTTCCCAGGCTAACTAAGCTGAGTATGTGTGATGGCTGCAGAGGAGAGAAGGAGGGGGGGAGTTCGGAAGAGCGACTCCCTCTTGCTCTGGCTGGGCCTGTAGTGCTGAAGAGGGGCCGGTCATTTAACCTTCTATTGATCTTCCTCCTAAATAACCCCCCTCCCTTCACAGATGTGCACGTCCAATGTATGCACTTAATGTAGACTACTCAACTGTCAATACATTACACAGTCAGATTTGTCTGCAAGATTGCTACAGATAGGCTACCGTGTTTTGCACAAGAGATCAGGGTTCTTGGGAACAATCATGTATTACCAACCAGATTGCAGACTTTAGCATTGCTTTATGGACTTGTTTACACTGGGTTTGAGGGTAGGCACCATATTTCCTTAGAGATAAATTACAACAAGGCTGTAAGGGATAGAATTATAGTTTTTCAAAAGGCTGTAGTATAGAGTCTTTAAGGGATAGTTAACAAATAAATGGAAATTCTGTCATCATTTACTCACCCACACGTTGTTCAAAATGTGCATGTTTTATACACAAAAGTAGATATTTTAAAGGCTGACTTAAAGTCAGTGGGGACAAAAACGATGAGACATTTGGTGTTTCATAGAAGAAAAAAAAGCATAGAGAGCAACATGAGGATGAACTATCCCTGTAGGTTCAAATCTAATTTTCATGTCAGCTTTTTTTAGTTCTATGGAAATTAATTCGGAAGGCAGATTGTAAATGCTTCATTGGCTTAACAATAAACACCAAGAACAACAGCAATTGAACACACTGTACATCTATCCCTTACAGACTTGTTCTCATCCATGTAAAATCAAGCAAGCCATCTACACTGTAGGGCTCTGTGCCATTCAGAATTGAACTGAGAATGCCTTTTAAATTCCAACGTAATACATTAACACCCATCTCATGTGATTGGGTCAGGACATGAGAATAGACAGATCAACTAATATTAAAACAAATCTCAAAAGGAGGACACTTGTGACTGGATTTTGAGGAGGATTTTCAAAGTCTGTCATACATCTGTATTGTTGATTAATTCATGGATAGCATAATTAGTGCACTGTTAATAAAAGGTCTAAGGAGAGACTATACAAACCAATGAGGATTAAAAACTGTGGCCGTACCTCACTTTTCAACAGCTCTGTTCCTCTGAGAGCGGTGAGATCAGTGGAAGCCTAAAGAGAAAGACAAGCATCTGATGAGACTATGAGCTCAATTTATTTTCTTTCTTCTGGAGACTCTTACAGTATATGCCATGGACGCAAACAATATACTGTATACCATCAATGTAAACTCATCTTCTTTTCAAATCTATTCATGACCAAATGATCAGAGCTGCTACCTACATTCATGTTTACGGCTCTATTTTATACTGTATAACATCAAAATCTTTCCTTTTTTCCCTCCAAAGAAGTTTTATGAGAAACTTCAACCGACAGAGTTGATTAGAAAAAAGACTCTAGAAAGAGATGCACAGCTAGCAAATACAGAGAGACGAAAGAGAAAGAACTCAATAAGACAGGCCAAAACATCTCTACTCCCAGAGCGTGTTGTAATTGAAAGAACATGTCTTTCATGAGATCCGCTTTGTTGTGAAGGCAGAAAGTTAAAGAGTTCGGTGACAAGTGCTGGTGAGGAAGAGAGCTGATGATGACACCTGATCCTTCCTTCCCCACGCTCGTATTGACCCTTTCCTAAATAATGTCTCTGGAGAACAGTTAGTTAACACTGATTGCCTACAAACCTGCTCACAATGACAAGCGTGGCCTCGGCCAACTCTACTTCAACACAATCAATTATTTCCTCACTACCCATGGCCAAAAACATCCTTAAACCACACAATCTGCACTGGAGGAGGAACACTCCATTAGGAGGTGAGGATTCCCAAATTTAAAGGACAATTTATTAGACATTTAGAACCTGCTTTTCTCATTGCGGGCAAAGAAAGGTGAAAAAAAAAAAAAACCCCAGAAACGCTGCCTTGTGTTTTTTTTAAGCCACGTTGTGATCAGATCATCAAAAATATGTTTACTCCTACCACAGATTCATACGGTGACTGCATATTGTTTAGGTATTTACTAGAAAGCCAGGCTCTCTTCTGCATAGCTTGATGTCTCTCCGAGTTTATCCGTCAGTGTGTTTTTGAAAATCAATGGTGATATTTCCAGAGAGGCAGGCATGATAATCGAAAGAGGAGCCGCAGAGAAAATGCAACCCTCAGAGGTGATTGCTCATTCCTGTCCGCTAAACTGCTTCACACATCCCTTGCATTAGAATTAGAAGGACACCTTAAATATTCGGAACATTTCACGTCAAACCGTCAGACTAAATCCCTAGCAACCACCATAGCAACACATTTTCACTTGGACGTGAAATGCATTGTAAGTTCCCCCCTGCCACCAGAGATGGAAGACGGCGAGGTCGAGCGGTTAGTGCAGGAGACAGGACAGACAGAAATAACAAACAGCATCACGGAATAAAAACATGAGACGAAGAAAGAACAAAAACACGTCAGGTAGAACTTCATTCATATCAACAGCACAAACAAACCAGTCCATATAGCAAACGTGCAAATGGGTGAGGTTAGAAACGAGGAAAAATATGCTTTTTTTTTTCATCTGCATTGTGTATCTGTTTCTGTATGCAAGGCGATGCAATGTGTCCTGAACTAACATCTGCTATGCCAGGGGGGGGGGGCGCGAGCAAATTCCTAACCTTACAGATACAATATATCTGCAATCTGTCTGCGCCTCTGTGTTGTCACCACAGACAAGCAATAATATCGTTTATATATTATATCTTTATATATTTATGCATTTAGGCATTTACGCGTTTATCACAAAGCGACTTACAGTGGCATTCAGGCTAATCAATGTTTTACCTATCATGTAGTTTCCCGGGGAATCGACCCCCAACCTTGCGCTTGTTAACACACAGTGCTTCTACCACTTGAGCCTAAACAGGAGCCCTCATAAGCAGATAATAGATATCATAGATTTCTTTCTATTTTTATTTTCTTACTAATTTTCGAACCATACATCTTTACCAGTCTCTGACTATAAAGGCGTCATTGTCTACTTAGGTTTTAAAACAAGGCTATTACACTTGGCCAGTCCAAATGGAAGGAACTGTTATGTACATAATTCACTTACGATAAATCTACAATGCATAGGTGTGTGTGTGTGTGTGTGGTGTGTGTGTGTGTGTGTGTGTGTGTGTGGTGTGGTGTGTGTGTGTGGTATGTTATGTACATTTATATATTTAATATATACATACTTTTAGATATTAATGCAATGCATATTTGCCAGTCATACATACATAAAAACATGGTAAGATTCATTGCGTATAGGTTATTATAAGTAATTTTTAAGATTCCCAAAATACATTTAATCTAGTTGCTTAGAATCAGCATAAATATTTTATTCTTTTTAAAAAGTATTCATGGTAAAAAAAGCTACATCTGAGGAACCATGCAATACTCAATCAGTTAAAATGTATGGGATTGCATAGAATTGGATTTATTGATTATAAATATATAAAACTGATTAGTGTGTATTTAAAACACATTTTGTTGTTTATTAGTATGATTATCTGTTTCATTTATGCATGACTGAGCTGAAAAAATATGCATGGCACATTAATTTTATTAGCTTGTTAAAATCCTACTATAAATAATTCAATAACTAAATATATATAATCCAAATGGATGAAAATTGTATATTGCAATATTTAATTATGTCCTCCTATGGTGTGACTTATCAAGTTATATATTTCCTCCTCTGTCTAGAATTCCTAAATTGCTAATCTAATTTATCTATTTACACGGAAATAGGGGGGGGGGGCAGTTTTTATTGATCTGACTCTTTTGATTAAAATGATCAAATGCTCCTCACTTTGTGATATATCAGATGTAGAGCAAGTTTATAGTTGTTCACAAGCAAAACATTCACAATAACTTGCAGAGGACACGTGTGACAATGTAAAAATGATCCATTTCTGATGTGTGACCTTTAACCAAGTTTCACGTATGTTAAAGTAGGCTATAGTTGACACGCTAGCTAAACTGACAGGTTGTCAAAGCTGGTTGTGAATATGTTCTTAATGATGGATCTACATCAACAATGTGCTTTGACAAAAGCACTGAGATTTTAGGAGCGTTTACCTGTATGAGTATTTGGGTACCCAAATTTTTAAGCCAGCACCGAGGACAACTTTACAGCGAGAGCCAGAATGTGTTCTGCAGATGGATGAGAAAAAATCATAGAGAGCAACATGAGGATGAACTATCCCTGTAGGTTCAAATCTAATTTTCATGTCAGCTTTTTTTAGTTCTATGGAAATTAATTCGGAAGGCAGATTGTAAATGCTTCATTGGTTTAACACACTGTACATCTATCCCTTACAGACTTGTTCTCATCCATGTAAAATCAAGCAAGCCATCTACACTGTAGGGCTCTGTGCCATTCAGAATTGAACTGAGAATGCCTTTTAAAGCAACAAACGTAATACATTAAACACCCATCTCATGTGATTGGGTCAGGACATGAGAATAGACAGATCAACTAATATTTAAAACAAATCTCAAAGGAGGACACTTGTGACTGGATTTTGAGGAGGATTTTCAAAGTCTGTCATACATCTGTATTGTTGATTATTCATGGATAGCATAATTAGTGCACTGTTAATAAAAGGTCTAAGGTGAGAGACTATACAAACCAATGAGGATTAAAAACTGTGGCCGTACCTCACTTTTCAACAGCTCTGTTCCTCTGAGAGCGGTGAGATCAGTGGAAGCCTAAAGAGAAAGACAAGCATCTGATGAGACTATGAGCTCAATTTATTTTCTTTCTTCTGGAGACTCTTACAGTATATGCCATGGACGCAAACAATATACTGTATACCATCAATGTAAACTCATCTTTTTTTTAAATTTTTTTTGACCAAATGATCAGAGCTGCTACCTACATTCATGTTTACGGCTCTATTTTATACTGTAT
The DNA here is from genome assembly GCF_018340385.1 of Cyprinus carpio. Classification (NCBI taxonomy): domain Eukaryota; kingdom Metazoa; phylum Chordata; class Actinopteri; order Cypriniformes; family Cyprinidae; genus Cyprinus; species Cyprinus carpio. The sequence goes on from NC_056603.1 coordinate 40,089,727, forward strand.
AACATCAAAATCTTTCCTTTTTTCCCTCCAAAGAAGTTTTATGAGAAACTTCACCGACAGAGTTGATTAGAAAAAGACTAGAAAGAGATGCACAGCTAGCAAATACAGAGAGACGAAAGAGAAAGAACTCAATAAGACAGGCCAAAACATCTCTACTCCCAGAGCGTGTGTAATTGAAGAACATGTCTTTCATGAGATCCGCTTTGTTGTGAAGGCAGAAAGTTAAAGAGTTCACAAGTGCTGGTGAGAGGAGCTGATGATGACACCTGATCCTTCCTTCCACGCTCGTATTGACCCTTTCCTAAATAATGTCTCTGGAGAACAGTTAGTTAACACTGATTGCCTACAAACCTGCTCACAATGACAAGCGTGGCCTCGGCCAACTCTACTTCAACACAATCAATTATTTCCTCACTACCCATGGCCAAAAACATCCTTAAACCACACAATCTGCACTGGAGAAACACTCCATTAGGAAGGTGAGGAAAGGACATTAGGAACCTGCTTTTCTCATTGCGGGCAAAGAAAGGTGAAAAAAAAAAAAACCCCAGAAACGCTGCCTTGTGTTTTTTTTTTTTAAGCGTTGTTGTTATGATATTATAAAATATGTTTTTTCTTATAACAGATTTTTATAGTGTGTGTGTATTTTTTTTGTGTTTTTTATAGAGAGAGGGTCTCTTTTGTGTATAGCTTGATGTCTCTCCGAGTTTATCCGTCAGTGTGTTTTTGAAAATCAATGGTGATATTTCCAGAGAGGCAGGCATGATAATGAAAGAGAGAGGCGAGAAAATGCAACCCTCAGAGGTGATTGCTCATTCCGAGCGGCTTCAAACATCCCTGCATTAGAAGGACACCTTAAATATTCGGACATTTCACGTCACTCCAGACTAAATCCCTAGCAACCACCATAGCAACACATTTTCACTTGGACGTGAAATGCATTGTAAGTTCCCCCCTGCCACCAGAGATGGAAGACGGGAGGGAGGGTGAGTGCAGGAGGACAGACAGAGAAAAACAGCATCACGGAATAAAAACATGAGACGAGAAAGGACAAAAACAAGTCAGGTAGACTTCATTCATATCAACAGCACAAACAAACCAGTCATATAAGCAAACGTGCCAATGGGTGAGGTTGAACGAGAAAAATATGCTTTTTTTTTCATCTGCATTGTGTATCTGTTTCTGTATGCAAGGGATGCAATGTGTCCTGAACTAACATCTGCTATGCCAGAGCAATTCCTAACCTTAGAACATATATCTGCAATCTGTCTGAGCCTGTGTTGTCACCACAGATAATATATTTATATATTATATTTATATATTTATGCATTTAGCAGACGCTTTTATCCAAAGCGACTTACAGTGCATTCAGGCTATCAATTTTTACCTATCATGTGTTCCCGGGGAATCGAACCCCCAACCTTGCGCTTGTTAACACAGTGCTCTACCACTTGAGCTACAGGAGCACTAATAATAGATAATAATAGATTTCTTTCTATTTTTATTTTCTTAGCTAAATTTTCGACCATACATCTTTACCAGTCTTCTGAACTATAAAGAGCTTCATTCTACTTATTTCAAGGCTATTACACTTGGCCAGTCCAAATGGAAGGAAATGTTATGTACAATTCAATTACGTAAATCTTAAATGCATATGTGTGTGTGTGTGTGTGTGTGTGTGTGTGTGTGTGTGTGTGTGTGTGTGTGTGTGTGTGTATGTATGTACATTTATATATTATAATATATACATACTTTTAATATTAATGCAATGCATATTTGCCAGTCATACATACATAAAACATGGTAAGATTCATTGCGTATAGTTTATTATTAAGTATTTTTAAGATTCCCAAAATACATTTAATCTAGTTGCTTAGAATCAGCATAAATATTTTATTCTTTTAAAAAGTATTAATGGTAAAAAATAGCTACATGAGGAACCAGCAATACTCAATCAGTTAAAATGTATGGGATTGAAAGAAGTTGGATTTATTGATTATAAATATATAAAACTGATTAGTGTGTATTTAAAACACATTTTGTTTATTAGTATGATTATCTGTTTCATTTATGCATGACTGACTGAAAAATATGCATCACATTAAGTTTATTAGCTTGTTAAAACTACATAAAATATAATAACTAAATAATATAATCCAAATGGATGAAAATTGTATATGCAATTTAATATGTCGCCTAGGTGACATCAGTTATTATTTCTCCTCATAGAATTCCTATATTGTAATCTAATTTATATTTACAGATAGCATTTGCTCTGACTCTTTTGATAAAATGATCAAATGCTCCTCACTTTGTGATATATCAGATGTAGAGCAAGTTATAGTTTTCACAAGCAAAACATTCACAATAACTTGGAGGAACGTGTGACAATGTAAAAATGATCCATTCTGATGTTGACTTTAACCAAGTTTCCACTTATGTTAAAGTGCTATAGTGAACGCTAGCTAAACTGACAGGTATGTTAAAGCTGGTTGTGAATATGTTCTAATGAATGGATCTACATCAACAATGTGCTTTGACAAAAGCCTTTGATTTTTAGAGAGTTTATCATAGAAATGTTGAATGACAATTTTTTCAGCCCAGCACAAGGACAACTTTTTACGAGAGCAGAATGTGTTCTGAATTATGTTTGACGGCTCTAGAAGGTCCTAAGCATGTGCTTTAGTTCTCAGCTATGGAAAGACCCTTTGATAATTTTTTGTTCAAATACTATGTTCTTGTGGAATATGTGTGCTGATACTGTCTATATCATTGATAGACACAGTACCAGCACACATATTTCAAAAGCAGGTTGTCATTCAACAAAAATGATAAAGACCAAACACAATTTAAAGTACAGTACTATAATTCACATTATGGTCATGTCTCTCTAGTAATGCAGTATTTGTCTAATGTGCATTCCAGAAATCCTTGGAACTGTATTCAAAGATATAGTACACAGTCTGAATAAGTCTTTGACTGATCCAGTGTCAGTAGTACAATATGTACAAAACAAGATTCATTTAGTGACTTTATAACTGACAGACTCCTTATTTGTAGTTTAGTTCTATGTGCTTTTTTTTTTTTACAATTTCAGCCTCATTCAAAATGTATGTTTCCATCATTCATTCCACACTGGAATTGCTAAACACACACACACACACACACACACACACACACACACACCCCTTTGCAGAACTCATCATTCCTTGTTGCTGCTTGCTCGATTTACTTTATTAAAATGAGCTAATGCAGCATAATTCTGGAGCATTTATGCTCATTTCCATTATGTCCAGTTCACTTAAATTTGTCAAATGAAAGTTAACAATCCTTTTTTATAATCATTTTCATAATCATAAATAATTTGGATTTCTGGCTCCCATCATGCTTTGTCAAAAACAATAACATGCTAACATGCAATACTGTTAGCGAGTTAACTTCAAGAGATTCCTAAAGTTTCTTTGATAAATTTAGTTTGTACTGGGGTTTAATTAATTCACTTATGCTTCCAATAGACTGTTTCCAAGAATTTCAGATGATCAAGTTTGTTGGTAACATTTTACACTAAGGTTTTATTTGTTAACATTAGATAACTGCATTAGTTATCATTAACTAAAAATTTATTATTAGTTAAGCATTTATTATTAGTTAAGCATTTATTATTAATGTTAATTTGAACATTTATTAATACATCAGTTAAATCAAAATTTGCGTCTGTTTCTCTTAATATTATTTAGCCTAATGGACCTGCACTAACAATGAACAGATGTATTTTAGTTAACTAAACAATTACAAAGAATAATAAAGACTGCAAAAAGTCAATTTCTTAATGCATTAAATAATAGGACCTTATTGTGTTGCCAGTGTGTTCAATAAAACATTTGTTTAAACTGACTTGCTCTATTCTTTTTGTAAAAATTTTGTGCAATGAACAAAATATTTTTGTTCTAATTTGTAAAAATTGTATTGAAACAACCAAAATGACAGCAGCTTTACAACTGCTACTTGCTTTACAGTTGAGTTTCTTCATAACTAATGTGACTTCTAGATCATTCTGAATGGAATTTCAAGTCCAATACATTAAAAATTAAAAATCACCCTCTAAAATTCCAGTATTTTAGAGTTGTCGACTTGTGGTCATTTATGTGTGTATGAAGCATTCATCACAGTATAACCATCACAATTACCAATAGTACACTAAATTTCTGCCTTTTTTAAAGTCAAGTCAAGTTTGGAGTTTCTTTCTCCTCACTAAAAGAGAAAAAAAAAATGATAAAAGTGAGGGGGAACAAAGCAGGTGGGCTGCAAACCCCCAACCCTACTCTTTCTGTTACCCCGTCTCCATTCACATGGGACTTCCTGTAGAACAGTAATGACCTCTAAGTGAGCCGCTTCCTTTGGAAATTTTTGCTTTTCTTCCCCCTCCGCATCTGCTTTCTCTGTCTGTGAGATCCTGATACTCAGACGCTGATGAGTTTAGTCAAACTTCATTAAGTTCATAGCCCCAGCCTCACGCTCCCCAGTGGCACACTCCACCAAACGAGTTCTTCGTCTGCCAGACAGCACTTTACTGCTACATCTCACAAATGGGGAGGGGAGCACAATCTATCTCTGTCACTCTTTTCCCCTTTCCCCTTTTCTCTGGGGTTGTGTGGGTCTCCGGTCTGTTCGCCATCCGCCAATTGGTTTGCAATAAGTTCATGGAAATGCATTAATGAATGCATTAATGTGACCCTGAGAGCTCTTCTGCAGTGGGGTAAAGGTCACACAGGCTGATGGCGGAGAGGTTAGGCCTTCTCCATGCAGCATGAGCATGCTTTTTTCTATGACCTCTAGCATTTCCCCATAGATGGGAACACACAGCACATGCTCAGTGTAAATTCGGTCTTTATTGGCACAATGTGGCCAAAAATATGGCACAGTATGGCCTACCTTCCCAAGGCCAGCCTCTTCTCTGAAATAAATCATGGAGGTCTATAATACGAACCAAAGCTTCCCATTTATACTCCCACTTATCTATTGCACATATCAACAGAAACTAAATCTTCCTGAGCATTTAATGAAACAATAATCAGCAGTAAAGACTGCATGGCCTTCAGGTTAATTTAATAGAGCTGCATTTGTTTGTTTTAATCACTGGAACACATGATGTGGTGTTCACATTAAGGCTGTGAACTGACCAAGTCATTCAGCTTAACATGGACATCTCAGTTAAAATTTTTGGCTTTTAAATATTATTAAACGTGTTTTTTGTTGTTGTTGCCTACTTAAGCATTATGACAGTGGTCTTAGACTTATACTGACACCTGTTGGTGTGGAGGTTGGTGTGCAAAAACAAGTTTAGAAAAAATATCATATACAGCACATTTATAATTTATTTGGCAATGAAAAGTGTCATCATACTGTTGAATGGTGTGTTTTCAGTGTAATCTCATTTGGACCTAGCCAGCTTAACGTGGTTGACATCTCATTCTAAAAAATTCATGAGTGTTGCGGTTTAAAAATTATCAGTTTTTTTTACTGTCTGTGGTTTATTAATGACATTTTTTATGGTGTTTATGGTTGTTGTTTTACTAACTCTGAAGAGATTTTTACTTATAGGGGTCATTCTTCATTTGCCGTGGCAATGTTTTTTCTTTACCCAAAACAGCTGAAAAAAAAAACTTATAAAGACCATGACATGTTTGCATATTTGTATTCTGTAGTGTGAAAACCAATCTATGCACTGCTAACAGCTACAATTTTATTTTAAAATGCATGTTTGAGTTTGATAAACAAAATCTCTATATTCTCGATATACCTCAAAGAGGTATCCTGGGATGTGGTTATATTGTGAATATAGTTTTTATGTAACACATACAGCTAAAAAATACATATTTTATTATATTTTAAGAATAAGTTGTGTCCCCCCAGTTTTATGTCTGTGGTGTTACAACAATGATTAATTCCTTTACACACTACTTTTAGTGTGTAAATGTAATTGCAACTAATGGTTCATCTGACAGGTACATGATACATTCTTATTAATGTACATAAGTTTAGCTAAATTTCATGTTATATTTTACTGCAGTATGTGGTTTTATGCTTTATACCTGTGAATTTCACATATTTAATACAATTTTGATAAATGTAGTCTTATCTAAACATAAAATTTGAACATGGCAAGCCATATTTTAGAAAAGTCTGTACAGACACAGCACGGTCCATTACAGACATAAGTAACATTGCTTATAAGCATAAGTGCCATTATTTGATTCATATTAAAAAAAAAAATGCTTACATTTAACTGAATACAATATATTAAACCAATTTTAAAGTCATAGAAATGCATTTAATTATTTACTAATTTACATTTTATTATTAACTGCTATTAATTATAATTAACCACTCTAGTTGAAGAATGACCCATACATTTCTGCCATTGCAGAAACACCATATTTGGCACATTTATAATTATTAATATATAACTTATTCCGCGGCCAGATGTGTTTACAAATATTAACAAGACAAATCAAGTCGTATTCTGTTGATTATGTGATCCTGACATTTTACAAACTGCTATGTATTTCTTTATGTGCAAAATTGAGCAAAATGACTTATTTCGCCTAGAAATCGCCAACAGATTTGCACTGAAACTGGTTTTCTTCAGTACTTCAGTGGGGATAAATAAAAACAATTTTTGGTGGAAAAAATCGTTTTCCATCTGCCTTTGGTTTGCTTTCACTGCTTGTGCAGTCCAATATCTGGCCTGTCCCATGGGCTTGGCTCTTGATTATCTTCTGCCTCTTCAACGCTTTGTGTGTTGCATGCTGCAACGTATTAACCGAAATAAGATGGCCAGCCAGGTCGCCCTCCCTCTCCCCCCTCCACACTTCCACTATAGGTAATCAGTGGCCAGGAGGCCTTGCCCGCACCCAACCGCATACATTAGCATTAATCACAGCCCTGCGCCCTGCTGTACTATTCATACCAGCCACAGACAAAAGGTTACACTTCTCCTCTAGCCCCTTCCTCTCCATCGCTCCTATTCTTCCTCCCTCTTCTTGTTGCATCCTGACTGGAGAATTTCCTCTATCTTATCTGGCGCAGACAGGCAAGACAAATGCTTTGAAAGCAGGCAGGAAAGCAAGCCGAGCTCCACCACAGCCACCAGATAAATCATAGATGAGCCAGTCTGAGCGCTGTTCATATAATCCCACCATTCACACTGACTAATACAGTAAACTGAGAATGCCTGTTCTTCATCAAATATTCATGCATACATAATTAGACAATGTCAAATGCATGCATAAAGTATGTTTGTGTGTTTATTCACGTGGGTTGATATATAAGATGCATTAGTGTATATAGATGCACACAGAAAGAAAGGCTGTTTCTGTGCGACTAGAAGAAGAAAAAAAAAAAGCATTGCATGTGTGTGTGTTAAAGACTGTCAATATAAAATGCTGATGCATAGTATATTGCTGCCTTCTTTCCTATGCCTGACTCCCTTGTGATCACCAGGCAATTACTGAAAAAGAAATCATCGCTTGACTTCATTCGCACGCTCCCTAACTTTAATTGCTTAATGCATCCTTTACTGCTGGACTGCTACCCTCTGCCTCCCTCCCTTTCCTCTCTCTCCCTTGCTTTCTCTTTTCTTTGTTTCTCTCGCTCACATCCACTGCAGCACACTGCAGCTGAGCCCTGCTAATTAAAACTGAATCTGGACATAAAGCAAAATGTGATGACGTCCACCATTTCATGCACAGGCGCTGATAGACCCTATTTAGCAGGCTATTCGGTCCCCCATCTTTCATCTTTCAACCCCTAAAAATCTACAATGAACTACAATGAGCTGTCTCATAAAAAATCAGGGATGTTGTGAGATCTCTAAACATTTGCTGAGGTTATGTTACTCTGAATTTACCACTTATCTGTCAGTATAAGCTTTAAAGTTGGTTATTTTAAGTGTTATATTTGTTCTAGTTAGTGGTGGATCAAGTCCAGTGTGTCACATTAAATACATAGACTTTGACCCACCATAGTATCATAATGAACCGAAAATATTTTGAAACTTCTCCTAATAATATTCAGCAAGAGATCTCTAATGTGGTGGTTTGCGTCATAGTTTGGCTTAGTACGCTTATCAAAAGGCTGTGATTTAATTAAATAAGTATATTGTCCGATGCACTGTTTGTTTTAGAGTGAAGCGCGCGTGGCACTGTGTTCACATGAGCATCTCATGATCCTGTGTTTTCAGCTTCTCACAGTGAAGCAAGTGCTATGTCTGCATATGTGAGTTTAACATGCATCTGGTAATGCAGTCAGAGTCTTCAATGATGAAAAGATAGTGGGTTTTATTCATTCACGAAATTTAGCGCAAAATTCACTGCATTTATTGGTTACCAGCTATGCTGGTTATTTCAACAGAGGTTCAAGCTTTGACATATCAGCTCTGTTCGAATAGTTAGTGAGCTGCCTACCTAGAAAGCATTATAGGCATTACAGGCATGTATTTACAAATCCAGGTGGAAGCATCTTACCACCTTCTAAGATAACATCACATACGTATGTTCTTCTGGACAATGTAGTCCTAGAATTAACAAAAGCTTAATGAAAAAAATAATATATATATACCCAAGATGGAAGATGGGGTAAAGGTAATGTCAATAATAAATACATACATGTTTGCTTAATAAACAAAATATTGATCAAAAGAGTAGCTAAACACTTTTCCCAAGGCAGGGCTGGGCGATAAACAATATCATATTGAAATCACAATAAAATAAAATAAAAATGGAAAAGACAGAATTTAGAGAAAATAAAACTTTAGTTTAATTTTGAACAGTTTAAATTAATTATCCAGGTCTAACAAACAAGTGGAAAACATTTTCTTGCCCATTAATGGTAAATTTCCATGTGATAAATATCCATCTTGTATGAATTGGAAAATATATATATATATATATATATTGTAATAATATCTGTTGGCCACATCACCCTGCCCTATCCCAAGATGTGTTGTGTGTTTTGTCACCTTAGTATTGCTGAGTTAACTTTGCAACATGCTAGCTTCAAACTGTATTGGAATCAAATTGACTCATGTCTCCAGTGTGTGATTTGTGAACCACATTGCTATTCACAAAGAGTTTATCAATCACCTTATATTTTGGTTACAGTGCCTTAGAAGACAGCAGCCTATGTATGCTGTGAAAAGCAAGACAGTTCACTGTGTTTTAGAATAGAGCTGTTGAGTCATAGTGCTCATGCAACAATTTGATTTCAAATTCGCCTCATATCAAATCCTGACTCCCGTTGCCTTATTATTTCCAGCCTCAATGTCCCAGTAAATACAAGAAATATCTGTAAATAAATAAATAATACACTTCACTAAATTCACAGATAACTGTCACAGGTTATTTAATTAGTAATATCTCACGTTCAAAGAACTTCTTTTTTTTTGGAAGAGCAGCAAATAACAGACAGAGGTGTATTATTCAGCCGGGCTGCTCGTCTTGACAGCAGATCCGGAACAGGCTGCTATTAAGCAGCGGTCCTGCATCTGTGCAGGAGCACAATAAACCTTCCTCTTCTTTAATTAACTTTTATGACTCCCGAAGAGGACACCCTGACACCTGTCTTACAGCACACAGCAGCTTATTTCATCCCTCGACACAGGCACATCTGTGTGTGTGTTTGAACAGCTGAGACAGAAGCAGAGCAAATGAGAGAAAGAATGAGAAAGACAGAACATGAACAGTACTCGCAAAGCTGCAACCTTAAATAGGTCCACCTTTCCTCTTCTCTGGCACCAGAATCTGACAGAAGTTGGAGACTTTGCCCATCTCTTTAGGCATTCACCTTCAAAAATGCAAGCGAAAATCATCTAATCAGTTTTCCATTCTGTCCTCTGTAAACCTGCCACCCACTCTCTCTGCTCGCTCCGCTGAGCACTCACCATTAACTCTGTTTGCTGAGTATCACAATGCGTGGTTATTCTCATTCCTGACACTGGGCCAAACATTCATTTTATCGCCGCCACCTACACAAACGAGTGAAAAAAGTTGCATCTGTCTATGGGTACATCGATTGAGCTAAAAATAATTCTCAAGAGCCCATTGGTGGACTGGCTTCAGCTGAGAATGTTTCCGCATCCTTGACACTTCGCTATTAGTGCTACTCAATTAATGTTAGCACGTGGCCAGAAGGAAGTCTGCTTGGATTTAATGATGGTCTATAAAATATATAATTTTTTCATGCCTAGGAAGAAAGATTTTAATTGGCCTTCACAAGCTGAAGAGGCCAAACTAAACCATATGAGGCCATAGCAAACAAAATATTAGGGCTACAGCTAACCATTATTTGGCTAATCGATTAATCTGGAGGATCTTTCTTCAATTAATCAGATAAAAACAATAGGGCTATCCCTAACCCTAACAATTATTTTGATAATCAATTCATTTGTTGATTATTCATTTGATTAATTGGATAAAAATGTATTTTAAGGAAAATGAAACACAGTAAACAGCACATGCATCAGGCAAAGCACATAATAGGGCAGGTCCCATAAAAACATAATACATTATACTCTGTAGATAATCAAAATCGAAAGACTTGAATAGAACAAGACTAAAGAGCGATGTTTGAGCATTCCTGGATTAATTTGACACATGACTTAGCTCAGGTGCTATAGTGAGGCACAGTGAGTCGGCTACGCAAGGCAAAACCGCACAGTGGCAAGA